>NW_022437096.1:365323-398078 GCF_009761245.1 Sapajus apella
TCCCCTTCGACAGACACTCTTCTTAGAAGCTTGGTGGCAACAGAGGACAAACAAAATTTCTTTATTTGAAATATAGATTTTATATTATAGTGTGCAGAAATAAAATAAACAAATAAGTAAATATGAAGGGTGTTAGATGAAAACCCTGCGAGGCAATAAAACAAATGTGGGGAGCAGAGCATGCCGCAGTGAGGACACTGGGATTTTAATAGGGCTTTTAGTCAGCATAGAGCTTCCTGAGAAGGGGACGGAGGTCAGGGAGGGAGCAGCGGGGAAGGACAACCCAGGCGAGGCTGCAGGCACAGACGTCTGATTCTGTGCCAGGCAAGGGAGTGAGGAGCCCACAGTGTGACCAGAGTAGAGTCAGGCTTGGAAGTGCATCAGAAAAGAAACAGAAAAGGGCAAAGAAGACAGGGGTGAGGGTGTGCGATTTGGAGCAGACAGGTGGTGCGATCTTCCGTGTATTTTCAAAGATTCCTTTGGCCCTGAATGGAGGCTTGCGAGGCAGAGTGACCATGATAAGAAGCTCTTTGTCTTTTCTGGTACCAGCAAAATCTCAGAAAGCCTCTGACCCTGTAATGATGGGCAGTTCTCCAGAGGAGTGGATAGGACAGAGCACACAGGGCCCCACATCTCTCGCCTGAGTCACTAATAGTCCTTAAAAAATAAATGGCCCTACTCCTTGCCATTTTCTGCACAGGAGATAACGCCCGACGGGGTGAGCGGCTATGCCTCTGTGGTCGCTCGCCACGTGGACTCTTTCTTCCACCCTAACCCTAACCCTAACCCTAACCCTAACCTGCTTTCACGTGATGTCCAGCAAATCTGATGCAATTCTGCACACACTGCACTTCTACCACCTTGATGTAAACTGTGAGCTGAAACTCTGTGTTCGGGCAGTTGGACAGAACTTTTCTGAAAGGCTCCTCCTACGCTGTGGTCCTCAGGCTGCAGTCCTCAGTAAGAATTCTGAACAAAACTCATTTTAATTCTTTAAGAGCTTGCCTGCTTTTCCTTTACTCAGCTGACAGTGGTGGGGTGATTATGGAGAAGAAGGAGACCAGACAGAAGCAGCTGTGACAGGAGGAGAATGATGGTGGTTGGAGCAGCATGGGGTCTGGGGAGGAAGAGGAATTGGCTGGATTCTGTGCTAACGTTGAAGGGATAACCAACCTGATTTGGTTTCAATCAGCTACGGGATGAGAGGATGAGGGGAGAAAGAAAGCAACACTCAGAAGAGCCAGGTGGACTCCCACCTCCGTCCCGAGCACCTGGAAGGATGGAGCTCCCATTTGCTGGGTTGGGGAAGATGGTGCTGAAGCTGGCGGGGGATGATGAGGAGTTTGCTCTTGGATGTGTCGGTCCAGCACAGTGCCCCAGGCAACGCAGCTCAGCCACGGGATGGTATCCTAGGGGTCGGATACACCAGTCAGCCCTGATAGCAAGCAAGACATTCACTCAGAGTGAACATTTGTAGGTAGGAATAACCCAAAATTTCCATCTGAGACATACAGCATCTACAGAACAAAGGAAAATGATACTTCCTCAAAGAAAATGACCAGCGTTCTGCTTTTGAATGTAATTCACTGAAAGAAAGGGTGAGCACAGTAGATGATGCTTTTATGATGAGCAGCCTTGAGAAAAGAACATAGCAAGATGGGAACGGCCGGTCACAGAGGGCTCCGCGAGCTTCCGAGGTTCTGCCAGCCCCTTCACTCCGGGCAGCTCTGCTTGACAAGTCTGTGAAGGGGTGGGGTGCTGGTCTCTCAGATTACGAAGGCACACAAGGCCTCGTTCCAAACAAGGGCCCCCTCACTGCCTGAATGAAAAAGGAATAAAGGAAGCTGAGGTTAGTAAAGACATCACTACATGGCTGAGTAGGTCCCTGGAATCTTGTAAAACCAGGAAAATTAACAAATATGTCAGGAGTAATGAAAGATACCTTGCACCAACATCAAAGGTAAGACGGAGTCACTGCGGTGTAACACCCATGGCTTTGATGAGGAGGACAGACGTGCTACTTAACATTAGACTCTGCTAAGACTAAAAATGGTGGAAAATTAAGGATAACCATTAAAACATTAAAGATGTAACATGTACTTTTCAAATCATAAACAAAAAGGAAAATAAAAATGATTCAGTAAAACCAACACAAGAAAGAAAGAAAATAACAAACAAATGAAGAAACATGGTAAATAGAGAAGACAGAAGTGACAGGTAAAAATGAATTCCAATATTTCAGTAATCTAAGATTCATTGAAAAGAATTGAACTCACTAGTTAAAATCAATGTCCCACATACCAAAAAAGTAAACAAACAAAAAGAAAAACCCCAAAATAGCCATGCACATGTGCTGTTTGCAAGTGCTTGAAAGCCACCTAGGACATGGTGACATGAAAAGGTTGGCAGAGTGGGGAGAGAAGTTGTTCATACCAGGCCAGAAATTAAAAATAAAGCTTTGAGTGAGCTGGTGCAAACATACTGACATGTGAAACAAAACCTAAGGCAAAGGCATTATTATGAGTAAAGACGGCTGGTTTCGAATGATTGAAGGACTGATTCATGAGAATAAAACACCAATAATGAGTAAATACACACTTAATAACATGGCCTTGAAACAGTGTAGCAGATCTGTATGAAGTCGTAAGAAAATTCTGCAACACACACATGCACACACACACACGCACACACATGCGTGCGCACACACACGCACGCACACACACATGTGCACACACACGTACACACGCACACACAGATGCACACACGCACACACGCACGCACGTGCACACACAGGGACACACGCGCACACACACACGCACACACACACGTGCACACACAAACACACACCCCGATGGTGGATTTTAATTCACTCCTAAATAACTGATGCATCAAGCTGAATAAACACCCGTATGCACAGGGAACAGAGAGGACTCCTCAACTCCTGCCTGTTTTTATAAATAAAGTTTTATTGGAACACAGCTGCAATCACTTATTTATTTCTTTATTGCCTTTGGTGCTCTTGAGCTAGAGTGGAAAAACAGAGAAGTTGTAACGGAGACCTCTGACCCAAAAAAAGAAAAAAAAAATTTACTACAGACCCTTTACAGAAAAAGTCTGCCAACCCCTGGCATGGAAGCTTTGGAAAGCACAGCGAGTGTGTTTGATCAAACAGGTAAGCAGAACTACAGTCGTGCATCACGTAACAAGGGGGCATGCTCTGAGGAACGTGTCGTTGGCCAATTTTGTTGTTGTGTGGACATGAGGGTGTCCTTGGACTAACCTAGGTGTCACACCCTGCTGCACAGAAGGCTGTGTGGTAAGGTCTGCTGTTCCTGGGCTACACACCTGCACAGCGTATGGCTGTTGCACATGCTGCAGACAATGGAAACACGATGGTGGGTGTCAGTGTCTCGGAGTCTTTCTAAATACAGTCTTTCGCTGACCTTAGAAGCCTATGTGACACATGACTGCATATCTGCCCCAGTTCAATAAAATATCCTTCTCTCGAGAACACAGGGAACCATTACAAAACTTGACCACAGTCCAAATCATAAAGTAAGTCTCAAAACTACTAAAAGAAAAATCAATATCACACAGATCATGTTCTCTGACTGCTGTTTGATAAAAATTCATCTCTAAATGATTTGTGGGTAAAGGAGATAAGCAAATGGAAAAGAGAACAGATTTGAAACCAAAAATTCATGAAAATGCTACTCATCACAACTTGTGTGACGCCGTGAAGGCAGTACTTAAAATAAAATTTATACCTTCAAAATGACTGCGTTTGACAAGGGAGAAATAGAATAAAAATTAATGACTGAAATGTCCTACCCCCAAAAAATTAGAAAAAGAACAAGATAAAGCTAAAGAAAGTAGGAAGGAAAAATAATTTAAATACATAAGTAGACATGAGTAGAAAAGGGTCTTGGGCACAAGGCAAGCGGCGAAAGTTTCCAGGGGTGGAAGTTTCCGGGAGCGGAAGTTTCCGGGGGTGGAAGTTTCCAGGGGTGGAAATTTCTGGGGGTGGCACTTTCTGGGGGCAGAAGTTTCTGGAGGTGGAAGTTTCCGGGGGTGGAAGTTTCCGGGGGTGGAAGTTTCCGGGGGTGGAAGTTTCCGGGGGTGGAAGTTTCTGGAGGTGGAAGTTTCTGGGGGTGGAAGTTTCCGGGGGTGGAAGTTTCTGGGGGTGGAAGTTTCTGGGGGTGGAAGTTTCCGGGGGCAGACGTCCTCAGCCCCAAGGGCTTGTTTCCTCCCCTCTGCCCCTCTGTCGGAAGAGTGTGTCTCAGTATAGGAAAGCCTTTGAGGTTTCAGGAAGGGGAACTTTCCGTTGCCTGACAAAGGCCATGACTCTAAACTGTAGAAGGACTCAGTTGTGCTTGCCCTACAAAACCCTCCTCCTATGTGTTGAATTTTGTCTCCAAAAACTGGTACATTGAAGTCCTGACCCCAAGTACTGCAGAATGTGACCTTATTGGAAACAGGATCTTTTGTAGAGGAAACGAAGTCAAAATGAGATCGTTGAGACAGGACTTCACCTAGCCTCACTGCGACCTCCGCCTCCTGGGTTCAAGCAATTCTCCTGCCTCAGCCTCCAAAGTAGCTGGGATTACAGGCATGTGCCACTATGCTTGGCTAATCTTGCACATATATATATATATATATATTTTTTTTTTTTTTTTCAGTAGAGGCAGGGCTTCTCCATGTTGGACAGGCTGGTCTCGAGCTCCGACCTCAGGTAATCCTCCTGCCTTGGCCTCCCAAGATGCTGGGATTACAGGCTTGAGCCACTGCACCTGGCCTCTTTTCTTTTCTTTTTTTCTTTTTTTTTTTTATTTGAGACGAAGTATTGCAGGCTGGAGTGCAGTGGCACAATCTCTGTTCACTGCAACCTCCGACTCCCTGGTTCAAGTCAGTCTCCTGCCTCAGTCTCCCTAGTAGCTGGGATTACAGGCGCATGCCAACACTCCCAGCTAATTTTTTGTATATATATATTTTTGGTAGAGATGGGGTTTCACCATGTTAGCCAGGATGGTCTCAATTTTCCAATCTCATGATCTACTCGCCTCAGCCTCCCAAAGTGCTGGGATTACAGGCGTGAGCTACCATGCCCTGCCGTCAGTGATATAGTTTTAAACCCACACTTTTATTTTGGCTTAGAATACAAGCATCATGAAGATCATATGACCAATAAATGTTCAAAATTAGCTAAGAGAACTTAGCACAAAACATGCTGAGAAAGCACTCCATACACCAGATACCTGCTACAACACCACTGTCATTATTAAAAATCTCAAACGGCATAAAAATAGACACAGAAAGATGAGCAGACCAGAATAGGGTTCAGAAATAAAACACAATATCTTGAGGGATTTAATATAAAACCAAGGAGCTCTTTTAATTCAGTGTGAAAATGGTGGTTTATCATCCTGATTAAAAAGAAACAAAGCTGAACTCCCACTTCACACCATATGCAAAAATAAATTACAATGAGAAGAGAAAAGCTTAGAATAAAATGTTGAAAACTACATTTATACATCTTTTATGTTAAGGATGCATTTATAAATTAATTTTAAATAATGTCTCTCCTTCAAAAAAAAATCTAACAATGAAATGAATTTTCCTGTGGACTAAAGAGAAAGAAAAGAAGAAAAAAGGGAGCCAGAGAGAGAGAGAGAGAAAGAAAGAAACGGAGGAAGAAAGGATGGGAGGGAGGGAGAAGAAGGGAAAGGGGGAAGGAAGAAAGAAAAGAAAGAAAAGAAAGAAAAAAAGAAAGAAAGAGGGAGAGAAAGAAGAAAGAAAGAGAGAAAGAAAGAAAAGAAAAGAAAGGAAGGAAGGAAAGAAAGAGAAAGGGGGGACAGAAGAGGCCTACTGCTGTGCAGTATCCGGAGGGTGCAGAACAGAAGTCGTGGATTTCCCGTCTCCCACTTCTCCCACTCCCGCCCACAGAGAAAACGTTAGGCGTTTCCAAACGCTCTCCCTCAGACCTCGTGGACTCGGTGCCTGAGGCCCGTCCTCCCTGCAGGGTTGAGTCTTGTGGCATCATCTACTGGGGCTCGGTGTTAACTCCAGGGAAGACGAGCCTGGCGTGCTCAGCCCACCCCTCCCTCTCTTGTCCTTTTGGGGTGCCTGTTCTCCATTTGCTTTTTGCCGAGGGTAAGCTCAGACATGAAGTGCAGGGGGCACTAGCAGATCGGGAGGTCCCAGCCTCAGCCACGTCTGCAGCCGGGTCTCACGCTTCCAGACACCTGCAGGCACACAGCTCGCTCCTCACCACTCCTTCTCCCCCACAGGACGCTCTCCCCAGAGTCAGAGGACGCACCTTTCAGTGGCCTCTTTGAGAAGTGTGAGGTTTTATTTATAATTAGCTCAACTCCTCTTTCGTTTTAGAGAGGAAATATTGGCAGTTCTACAAATCAATATCTTTTCCTTTCTAGATTGTGTTGATCAGCACCAAATTATCTCAGTTTAGTGACACATAGTTTGATAAAGGACACTTATCCCCCAAGCCCCAAGTGCGTCAATATGACCTTAGCTTTGATTTTTCCAGTGGAATAAGTCCAGCAGCATTCTGTGGAATAAATTTACCATGTCTAATCCCATAAATTCCTTCACCTTTCTCATCCTGCAGGGAGCTATAGAGCCATGAACAGAATTTTTAAATTATATTAACACAATTAAATGGGATATTTTTTAATGTCCTTGTAATCTTTCCTTTTCACAGTTAAGTTCCCAAAAATAATTTCGGCAAAATTTTTTCCAACGTATTAAAAAATCACAGTCAATAATGAAACACAAACCCAGGGACTCATTCTCAGATTTACGTGATGCTCTCATTTTGCCATAAATACTTCAGGTTGAAAAAGAGAAGAATTCTACTAAACACATCCCTCGATCTCCACCCACATTGTTACTCAAGTTAGAGAAGATGGGATTCAGACAGCTAGGACATCATCGTAAAAGCCGGACGAGACGACGCGGCTGCAGTAGGTCCCCCCACAGAGGGGTTTGCTGATGCTGCCCGGGCTGAGCGTGGTATAGCCATCATATAGAATATCACTTGACCGTAAAAATGAGCAACGTGCTGATACTTGATACACATGGATAGATCTTGAACACATTCTACTCAGTGACGGAAGCCAGTTACAAAGGCTTGATTCTATTTTTATGAAATGTCCAGAATATGCAAACCTGGACAGACAGAAGCTAGATTAGTTGCTCAGCCCCTGGTTGTTTGAAGGTGGCGTCAGAGCGAGTGTTAATGAGTACAAGGTTTCTTTCTGAGGTGATGAAAATGCTCTAAAGTTAGACAGTGGAGTGGTTACACAACTCTGCGAATATACTGAAATCCACTGGATTACACGCTTTAAAGAGAGGATTTTCTTGTTATGTGAATTGTGTCTCTATAAAGCTGTCATAAAAAGGGTTATGGCTAAATTATTCAAGCTTGCTGATGTGTCATTCAGAAGCAGAAATATATGTACATATGGCAATGAAAATGCCTATACAAATAAATACAGATACTTAAAGGCAATTCATGCTAGAATAGAAATGGGTTATGTCACTTCTAAGTTCCGGGAATGGTAAAACAGCTTATACTGAACTAAGCTTTCCATCGATGGAATTATAAACTGCAGATCAATTGTAAAGACAAATATCTAGAGTGTAATAAAGACGACTGCCTAAGGCACCAGGATGTGCAGCTCCAAGCAAGCAGGCCTTGGATATATCTGCTTCCAACCAAAAGGAGACAGCATAGTGTGTTGCGGGGTGATCTAGACATTCCGCTGCATGCAGATAAAATGTTAATTTGTTTCTTTTCATGGTTCTTTAAAGAAATGTTCATTTAAAGCAAAATTCATGATCTGTTTTGATGTTTCTATCATATATGAAAGAAAAATGTGTAACAGCAAGAGTATAATGGGCAGTCAGGGTAAAGAGAAGGCTCTGGTGTTGTCTGCAAAAAGCATATCATTTATTCAAGATGAGCCACAGTAAATTAAGTATGAGTATTGTGACCTCTTGAGCAAGCACTGAAAGAAAAATAAAAGAGGTGTAGGTAAAAAGCCAGCTGGGGTTATAGAATGGAACACTAAAAAATACTTGTCTCAGCCAAAGTAAAGCAGGAAAGAAAGGAAAAAGAACCAGTGCGTGGGAGAACAAAGAGAACAGGTAGCAAAGTGATGCACTTAGTCCCAAACACACCCACAATTACATTAAATGTAAATGGATCAAACACACCAATTATAAATCATGGTGTGTCAGACTACATTAAAAATGAAAGACTATATCCTGTCTGTGAGAAGCACATTTTAAGTGGAAAGACACAGATAAGGTGAAAGTAAAGGATTAAAAAAGAGAATGACATGCAAGCAAGAAGCAAAAGAAATTTGGGTGGTCTTATCAGAGGTAGCGGAGTTCAAAGAAAAGTGTTAGCCGGGCGCAGTGGCTCACGCCTGTAATCCCAGCACTTTGGGAGGCCGAGGTGGGTGGATCATGAGGTCAAGAGATCGAGACCATCCTGATCAATATGGTGAACCCCCGTCTCTACTAAAAATACAAAAATTAGCTGGGCATGGTGGTGCGTGCCTGTAATCCCAGCTACTCGGGAGGCTGAGGCAGGAGAATCTCCTGAACCCAGGAGGTGGAGGCTGCGGTGAGCTGAGATTTCGCCATTGCACTCCAGCCTGGGTAACAAGAGCAAAACTCCATCTCAAAAAAAAAAAATAGTGTTATATAGGTGAAGATGGCCATTTCACAGTGAGAATTGGAAAAATCCATCAAGTGGAAAAACACAAACTAAAACTTGTCCCAACGCAGGACAACATTCAAACAGAGTCAAATCATGTAGAGTATTTATCTGAAGAAAATGGAATTAAGTTAAAAATGTATAATGATGCTATACCTACAAAAAGTAGCGAATATTAAGATGACAGCTCTCCCTATTGACCTATAAATGAAGAGAAATCTCAATCAACATCCCAGCAATTTTTAAAAATCGATGCTGACAAATTGAAAACAAAATATGTGCAGAAACATAAAGATATTAGCATAGCTGGTGGAATTTGGGAAAAGAAAATTTGGGAGTAATTATATGACCTTATTTCAAAATGTAATACAATTATAATGGTGAAGACAGTGAGACAGTCTCAAGTGAAGACCAGTAGATGAATTGAGCAGAACAGAAACCAGAAATAGACACATGTGGTCAGCGAATTGATTTCTGGCGAAGGTGCTATTTTAAATTTTCATTTTCATCATGACTTCGAACATAGCTGGAATTAATTTTGGTATTTATTGAGAGATACGATGACAAGATCTCCCCCATAAACACAAATCAAATATCCCAGAGCATTTCAATGCAAAATCCAAATGATATGTATTTAATTTTAATGCATTACTCTTTCTAATTAAAGAAATAAATGTTTACATTTAAAACTGTAAAAGAATGATGAAGACACGAACATCGTCTGAGTCTGTGAAGTTTTATGATATATCATAAAGCGGGCATGTTGTCTATCCCTGTCCCATTGCTGTGGGTTGGCAGGAATGGGGTGGAAAGGGTCACTCCAGGAAGACACTCAAGGATTCGGGTGTCTGTCCTCTTGTGACTACTATCCCAGGGTTCTGGTATTTCCTCTGCGCTGTCTTCATCTGGCTGGCAAAAGCGGGGGGGAAGTAGGTATATAAGACCTCAAGATTGGTTTATTTAGGGTCAGACCTAAAAACAGCGCACATCACTCTGCCTCGGGCCGTTGGCCAGAACTCAGGCACACACTCTGCCCATCAAAAGCAAGGATGGGAAATACAGTCTAGCTGTGGGCTGGGAGGACACAGAAGGGCCTGTGGACGCATGGCACGAACCTGAGCGCTGGGCATTGTGAGAGCTTTCTCTGTGCCAGGCTCTGCTTGTGAACAAGAGCCCTCTGAGACAGCAACGGGAAGCACCTGCATCACAGAAACGCAAGCTGTGGTGATGACAAAGCCGGGTCAGTGTGGAGACAGAGGGCCTCGGGTGGACTCAGGAGACATTCAGCAGGACTTGGGAATTATCGGGACTGGGCGGGGAAGGGCACAGTGAAGGAGAAGGTCCCAGAGAGATTTGACGGACACTTTAATGTTGAAGGCCTGAGCTGGAGGTGAGGCCACAGACTGAGCTGGGGCCACATCAGGGAAACAGGTGCGTGGGCTGCTGTCCTGAGACTTCTGGGCTGAGCTGAGGGTTTGCCACACTCCCCAGTGCAGTCCTGGCAGACCCTCCCACTGCCCCCTCGAGGTAGAGAATGCCAAAAAGGTGCTCAGGCTCTGGAACCAGACCTCCTGGGCATCGATGCCTGCGCTCCTCTTGGTAGCTGGGGACTGTGCCTTGGGATGTTGCATAATCTCTCTGCACTTCAGTGTGGTCTCATAAAATGGGGACAGCAGTAGCTCCTCCTCCATGCCAGCGCTGGGAGGCTGTGATTTGAATGACATGTGTTGAACTATTCCTGATGTGGTCAGTTAGACATCATCATATTACCAGGTAGTCTCAGTCCACACCTATGGCACTCTACCCCTAGTGCCAAGCTTCCATGCCAGGCTTCCACGAGTTTACTCCCTGCAGTCCCACCTTCCTGGGGTGCCCCACCCTCCTCTCACCCCTCCTCTTTCTAAGTCATTCTTTGGCATTCTGCAAGGCACAGCTCAGCTCCAGGCTCTCCAGGATGTCCTGGCTGACTGCTCCCCGCTGGGATTATCCTGGGTGCTCCCAAGGCACCCTGACCTTGGGTCTCCATGGTGAGGAGCTCGAGCTGGAAGTGGATGGAGGAGGGGTGGAGGAGAGCTCTCTGGCTTCTGGTGTTTTCCCAGCACCCTAACACCTGATGCAGAGCCTTCAGCCTCCGGCCATGGCTGCCAGCTTCCCGGTCCTGATGCTACCCTGATGCTGAGAAGAGGGCAGAGTGGAAAATCACCAGGATGCTGTCCCGCCACCATGTGAGAGGGAGCGTTTCCAAGTGTTTCCAAGCACATTTGGCTCATTTCTCCCTGTGAGAGTGAGTTAAATACCTTAAGACAGGACATGTCGTCCTGAGAGGCTGATTTGCAATTTATTCAAATGTAAAAATAACTGGACAATAGCAATTTTTCCCTTGAATCTTTCTCATCTGGTAGGAAATAAAATTGTTATGTGTTATAATAAAGATTGTATTTTTGTATCCGTGGCTTTTATGAAGCGCTAACACTGATGTGGGTGAATTATTTGAGAAAATCAAAAGATAAATCTTGGAAAAATAGCAGCTCTTCAAACAGACCTTAGATTAAAACTCTGTGAGGTCTCTAAGTGCAGGCTGTAAGCGTTGCTTTGCTTTTATTCCTTTGTCTGTTTCCACCTTGCCTTGTTTCAAAGAGGACTGAAGGTGGACAACTGAGTCAGACCAGGAATTTCCAGCCCCTGTGAGGATGGTCGTCTGCTTTGAAGCTGGGACAGCTTCTGTGGACTCCTGGAGGAGACACATGACCTGGACCAGGCTGGCCCTGGTGAGATCCAGGCAGACTCTCCCACATGTGCTCCCAAGCCCAGGCAGCAGCCACCTTGGCTCACGGTGCTAGCAGGAAGCTCCCGGAGTTCCTGCCTTGTGCCCCTAGCCCCACAGGTCAGAGGGGCTCCTGATGGATCACTGAGCACATTCTCCTGCCTTCAGAGATTCCCAGCCAGCCGTCCAAAAACAAGGGTCAGCTCCTTCACAAAATTCAAATTCCTTCTTTGAAAAGAAAATGGCTTCCCATTTCCCAAAACATGACACCCACAGTCATGGACCCCACATCTAAAGCCGAGTGCAAACCAGCCAATTGGGCTCCCCCAACCAATTTCTTTTAGCTCTTGGCTCCAGACCACTCTAGGTAATGAAGAGATAGAAAGCTCTTCAGATGAAAACGTCTGCTGCTCATTCCAAATTCAAGCAGAGCTAATTGGGCAGCTAAGTGGAGCCACAGTGGCATTCATACGCACGGAGACCCAGACACCACGAGTCTGCAGGACAGCGCACAGCCTTTCTACCCACATGTGGAAGGTTTACAGAAACAGGCCACTTGCAAGGCCATAAAGTGGTCAGTATAGATTTCCAGTAAGTAATTAATCTGAGTGATGCGATGGATAGTGGGTCTGGAGAAGAGCCCTCAGCTACGTTGATCGCTAAGTTCACGACGATCTCACCTGTTATTACAGTTCTCTAGACCACGTTTACCCCTGGTCTTAAAATACATTCCATATCTTGGAAAAATAACTAATGGGCACTAGGCTTAACACCTGGGTGATGAGATACTCTAGCCCACAAACTGCCGTGACACAAGCATACCATGTAGCAAACACATGTACCCCCGAACTTAAAAGTTAAAAAAAATACGTATATAATCCAGGTTTTGCTCCCCCTTTTCAGGTCTCTAATACATAAATAAAGTTGACTCTGTAGTTTAAATATACTAAGAGAAACCCTTGATTGTTGAAGAGGGAAGCATTAGCAAACTTCCAAAGGCAAGACGTTTACAAACCTATACACATTTGTCAGACACAGGGAGAAGAGGAAATATCTCCAACTCGTCCTGCAAGGCCATTCTAATCTTGATACTCAAACTGGAAAAGGCTGGCATGAGCGAAGAAGCAGATAGGAAGGGGCCGGGCACAGTGGCTCGTGGCTGTAATTCCAGCACTTTGGGAGGCCAAGGCGGGCAGATCACAAGGCCAGGAGTTCGAGACCACCCTAACCAACGTGGTGAAACCCCGTCTCTACTAAAAATGCAAAAATTAGCTGGGCATGGTGGCGGGCACCTGTAGTCCCAGCTACTCGGGAGGCTGAAGTAGGAAAACTGAACCCAGCAGGTGGAGGTTGCACTGAGCCAAGATCGCACCACTGCACTCCAGCCTGGGTGACAAAGCAAGACTCCATCTCAAAAAAAAAAAGGATAGAAAGGTTTCTTGCATAAAATTACATGGGAATGAAAATCCATACCCCAACATTTACATGTAGTCTCCTCTCCCTTCCCTCCTTTCTTTCCTCTTCTTCATTCCCCCCTCCCCCCTCTCCTCCCATTCATTCTCCCCTCCCCCCTCTCCTCCCATTCATTCTCCTTCCTCTTTCTCTTTCTTCCTTTTTTCTTTCATTTTCCCTTCTCCTCCTCCTTCTCCTTCTCTGCCTTTCTCCAAGACCACATAGGGTTTATAGCAAGAATTACTTGCTTTAATATTTTAAATCACATTAATCTAATTTACCACATTAGCATGTTAAAGTAAAAAACCCAGGTAATTATTTAAATAAATGCATATAAATGAGTTAATATAATTCAAAATCACCCTGATCAAAAGTAAAATGAAAAATATCTTTTACCAAAGTAAATATGATTCTATCAGTTAGGATCCCAAGAAAACATAGAAATTATCCTAGGTATTTCAAACAAAAGGAATTTAACAGAGAGATGATTTATTCATGTATTGGAAGGCATAAAGAAAATTTTTTTAACGAGGTCATTCATATGTAATAAATTACAGGACCAGTTGTCACCACTGGGCTAAAGTTACTTGAATTTTAATGTGGACCAAAATTTAATGTGTATGGGGAATAAATGCTAACTCACTGCTGGAGGCGGCTCAGAGGGCCTCCGCCCACCCCACACACCCCAGTGACAGGTGCTCAGAGCTCGGGCTGGGGTCACCGTATGTGTGGTGTGGTATGCAGCGATTCTCAAGAGATGGCTGATGGCGCCTTGCACGGGTCTTGGCACTGGGAGCACTCGCGGATGTTGTGCTGTGGGCTCCAGCTGCCTCTGCTCCGGAACAGGTGCTGAGAGTGAGCGGCTGGAACAGGAAAAAAGTCTCTTCTCCTCCTCCTGATTTCCACGCTTCCACCAGATCCCCCCACTAGCCAGCCCGATTAGAAGCCAGCCGGCAAGGGAGTCTGGGAAATTTAATTTACAGGAGCTCAGCCCTGGCATCCCCAGCAGGCTGCGGAGTGGGAGGCTCTTAGCTGAGTTGAACAGGTAAACACTCACCCAGGTCTCCATCAGGAGCCTGCAGAAGAGCCCCCACCTAAGAACAAAGCAGGGGAGCGAAAAAAAATCATAAATAAAAAGGAATAAGTCTTATATCACATCTTTTAAATGACAGGTTTAGACAGCATGATAAAATAAGGTTATATATACGTATGTATATACAATACTTCCCTTCACATTATATATATAATATGTAAAGGGAAATATTTCCCTTTATCTTATATATATATATAATGCTTAACATTTATAATGTAAAGGGAAATGCGGTAACTATTTGAAGGTATAATAATTGTCTAAATAGAACCCCCGATGCATTCTACAAAAAATATTAAGGTTAGTGTGCATTTAGTGTAGCACTGGATGTAAGATCAATAAATATAAAAACTAATGGTCTCTTTTCTGTAAATCAGCAATATTTAAGATTTTTACAACAATGTAAGGTACACAGGAAGAAATCTAACAAAATATGTGCACAACCTCCAAGAAAATGATACATTTATATTGAAAAAAAGAAATACATTGAAATACATTCCGTATTTAAAATGAGAGAGATTCAATATATAATGCTGTCAAATCTCCCTAAATTGAGTCATAGATGCAATGAAAATCTCAATGCAGGTCTTTGTAGACATTGGTGGAATGATTCTAACATTTACAAGGAAGAACAAGGGACCAACGGAGGCCATGACTCTGGAGGACGACCTCTAGGCTCCCAAGTCTATGTTCACAAACCAGGGGTGTTGCTGGTGCCGGGACAGAGAAAGGGCCTGAGGGACCAGAAGAGGAAGCCCAGAGAAAGAACCAGAACAAGATGGCACTGTGACTCTGCCGGGGAGGAAGAAGCACTCAGAGTGTGGCCCAGGACTTCTGCTTATCTATGTGGACCCAAACAAAAAGGAAAAAGAAAAGATGCATTTCTGCATCCCAACTTTATTTACAATGTTGAAAACATCGGTTATAGATTATTTGAAGAATTAAAAGAGACCGGGCATGGTGGCTCACACCTACAATCTGAGCACGTTGGGAGGCTGAGGCAGGTGGATCACTTAAGCCCAGGAGTCCAAGACCAGCCTGGGCAACATGGCGAAACCCTCTCTCTTAAGATAAATATATATATATGTATGTATGTATGTATGTATGTATGTGTATGTATGTATGTGTGTATGTATGTATGTGTGTATGTATGTGTGTATGTGTGTATGTGTGTATGTATGTATGTATGTATGTGTGTGTGTGTATGTATGTATGCGTGTATGTATGTATGTATGTGTGCATGTATGTATGTGTGTGTGTATGTGTGTGTATATGTATGTATGTATGTGTGTATGTATGTATGTGTGTGTATGTATGTATGTATGTGTGTATGTATGTATGTATGTGTGGTGGTGCACGCCTGCAGTCCCAGCTGCTACCCAGGAGGCTGAGGTGGGAGGATCGCTAAAGCCCAGGCAGTTGAGGCTGCAGTGAGCCATGTTTACACCAATGCACTCCCGCCTGTGTAAAAAAGTGACAACCTGTCTCCAAAAAAAAAACAGAAATAAAAATTAACAGAAACAAAGCCATAAATATTTTTAAATAAAATATAGAAATACTTGGATTGCTTAAACACACAAAAGCACTAACTGTAAAGCATTTTAAAAATAAAAACCTATGTTTATGAAATGACATCATTAAAAATAGAGAAAAGCCACAAAACAAAATAAGATGTTTACAGTAAATCTAATCTAGGAAGAATTAGTATCCGGAAGAGCCATCTCCTATAAATTCACAAGAAAGAGACAAAGTAAGCAATGGAAAATGAAGATAATACATACAAACACATTCCACACAATAGGATACATTAATAGCTAACAAAAATTTAAAATAATGGCCAAACTCTTTGTTCATGAAGAAATGCAAATTAAAATCACATTAAAAGTATTTCCAGCCGGGAGCGGTGGCTCACGGCTATAATCCCAGCATTTTGGGAGGCCGAGGCAGGCATATCACGAAGTTAAGAGATCCAGACTATTCTGGCCAACATGGTGAAACCCCGTCTCTACTAAAAATACAAAAATTAGCTGGGTGTGGTGGCGCCTACCTGTAATCCCAACTACTCTGGAAGTTGAGGCAGGAGAATCGCTTGAACCCAGGGGGCAGAGGTTGCAGTGAGCCGAGATCTCACCATTGTACTCCAGCCCGGAGACAGTGAGACTGTCTCAAAAAAATAAATAAATAAAAAATAATAAGAAGAAAGTATTTCCACCCACCAGACTAATACAGATTAAACAGGCAACAATACCAAGTACTGATAGGAATGCGAGTAATGGGAACTTTCACGCACTCCTGGTGGGACATTGGGATTGATAAAAATTACACTGGACACCGTGTAAGCCATTGCGAGGCTGCGCTGAAGATGTCCATTCCATGTGGTCAGTAATTCCATGCTTGGGTCCATCCCTGAGGAAAGGTTTGTCTATGAATGCCAGGCAGGAGCTGCTGGGAGAGGGTATCTGGAGACATTTGAAGCTTCACTGCATATGTCAGCAAGGAAGAATACAAACCTGGGTAGATCTCAAAAGCAACATGGAATGAGAAGGAAAATAACATATAGGCATATGATCCTCAGTAAATAAAGCTCCGTCATTGAAAATGTTACAACGTATCTTTTAGGGATAAACCCAAATAGTAATTGGGGTTAAATAATGTAATTTAAGAAAGGAGGGGGTGCTCCTGGTAAATACAAAAATTCACAATGGGGTTTACCCTGTAAAGACTTCCAGAGGGGCAGAATGGAGGGGGTGGGGTCACACGGTGACCTTCATTCTCTTCACCTCGATAGCAGGTGCATTAATACCTGGGTTTTTTTATGCTTTTACTAGATACATTGCTTGTGCACATAAATCAATATAGTTTTTAATGGAATTAATGTACAATTATGTAACGAAAAGAAACAAATGCTTAGTTGTAGCTAATATTTCTGGTGCCTCTTTGCTGTGCTTGGGGCTTTTCTTGTCTTTGCAAGGTCCCTAGGAGGGAGACAGTGCTGCTATTCCCACTTGACAGATGAGAAAAGTGAGCCACCAGCTAGAACCAGCGTTGGTGTTGCTCCTACACCATCCCATGTCCATCCAGAATAAAACGTGCTGGCGCTGAAACCAACGGAGTTGAGGGGCCAGCTTGGAGGACATGGCCACGAAATTAGCCAGCCCTGTGCCGGCTCCGAGAAGGTCACAGCAAAGTGGCCAACAGCCACTCCCTGAGGGAGCCAGAGGCCACCCGAGCGCAAAGGCAGACGCTTGACAGCTGCGGTTCTGTAGCTAGAGGTGCAGCCGGCGCTGCACAGGGACCCGATCCTGGCACCTGCAGAGCTGCGTCCTTTCTGGAGGCTCCAGAAGAAGATCCATCCCCAGCTTCTGTTAATAGCAACACCCGAGTTCCTTGGCTCCTGACTTCTTTCGTCTTCAAAGCCAGCAAAGACAATCAAGCCCTTCTCACCGAAACTTTCTTCTACCTCCCTCTTCCACTGGTAAAAAGACTGGGGACATGGGGGTCCACTGGGCCCATCAGGTGAATAACTTTTTCTTCAAGGCAGCTGATTAGCAAACTTAATTCCATCTGACACATAATCGTCAGATTCACCAGGGCTGAAATGAAGGGAAAAAATGCTAAGAGCAGCCAGAGAGAAAGGTCGGGTTACCCACAAAAGGAAGCCCATCAGGCTCACAGCGGATCTCTCGGCAGAAACCCTACAAGCCAGAGGAGAGGGGGTGCCGATATTCAACATCCTTAAAGAAAAGAACTTTCAACCCAGAATTTTATATTCAGCCAAACTAAGCTTCATAAGTGAAGGAGAAAGAAAATCCTTTACAGACAAGCAAGTGCTGAGAGATTTCGTCACCACCAGGCCTGCCTTGCTAGAGCTCCTGAAGGAAGCACTAAGCATGTAAAGGAACAACCAGTACCAGCCACTGCAAAAACGTACCACATGGTAAAACGCATCGACACGATGAAGAAACTGCATCAACTAACGGGCAAAACAGCCAGCTAGCATCAAATGGCAGGATCCGATTCACACATAACAATATTAACCTTAAAGGTAAATGGGCTAAATGCTCCAATCGAAAGGCACAGACCGGCAAATTGGATAAAGAGTCTTTTGCTGTTTAAAGTCGTAAAAGGTGCTGGGGTTTAGGGCTTGGGCTTCTGGGGGTCATCATTCTGTCTCTCCCAGGTAAGCTACATCCTGCAGAACTTTCTCCCTGTGTGGAAGCCCAGGTTGCTCCGCTCAGCCTCGGGTGATGGCAAGTGGGAGCCTGCCCATGAGCCAATGCACTCTTTCAGGTACCTCTGTCAGGAAGGCGGGACTCTGTGGCCTGCAGAGGAGCCCGTTCAGCCTGTCAGTTATGCTGGGAAGCCTGTGGCACCTCCATGTGCCAAATGAAGATGCCCATCAGCCCTGGATACCTCACTGCATGTTCTGGGACTGGCAGGTGGGGCGTGGGGTGGCAGGGACACCTAGGGGAGGGTGGGAATGGACACTGCCCAGCCACTGAGAGCACCCAGGGGTGTCGGGGTGAGACGTGAAGAGGAAGTGGCAAGGTGGCTGGGTGCAGGGAGGCACAGGCCCAGAGCAAACCGGGACTTGCTCCTTCTCAGTGCCCTGCGCCAGAGCTCAGAGCCTCACCTTAGTGAGGTAACCCCAGACGTCCACTCTGCAGTGCCGCTGGCCTCCCTGTGCAACCTCCCCACTGTGTAACCTTTCCAGCACCCCTCCCCAGCGCGGGCCCAGCTGCTGCATGATGGATCCATCCACAGGGGATGCAGGGGGGCCTGGGCCAGCCCCCGCAAATGATCTCATGATAATTCAGTTCCATTGAGTGCCTAATTGCCCTCTCCTCTGTTTCTCTTTAACTAGTTTAAAAGTCTTCCAAATTGGATTGTGAACTCTTTAAAAGAGAGCTGCATTTCCCGCTTGTATTCCACGCACCATTTAGCTTGGGGTCAGCCACGTGGTGTGTACACAAACATAACTGATCCAGAAATGGAGAAAGCCTTTCTGATCCCAGCACTGCCCGTCAGTAGCTGTGAGGTCAAGGCAAGCCCCTTCCTCCTCCATTCCTCACCTCCATCATGCCTTCATGTGCAGTGGGAGGGGAGTGGGCATGCAGCCCCAGGGGACCCCTGCACTCTAGCCCTGGGGGCCCCACCTTGATTGGGCCAAGCACCATCAAACTCTGGACCCTTCCTATCCAAGTCGAGGCTTGTAGCCCCGCAACGTCAGCGTCCCCTAAGAGCTGTTACATTTGCGGCATCTCGGTGCCCGCCCAGCCCTGCCGAATCAGGCTCCACATGTGAGCAGCATACCCGGGTTGCCCACACTGAGGCTTTGGAGCCCTGCGCCCCATCCCTGGCACGGTACCCATGGGGCTCCATAAGAATCAGTCGAGGGCCCACTGAGGTTCTGCTTCTGCTTCTGGGAAGGGTCTGGATGGGTCCCTGGAGCTGCAGTAAGGACACGCCACAGTCTGGGTGGCTTTCCTGCCCCACAGCTATGGAGGCAGAAGCCCAAAATCAAGGTGTCCATGAGGTCAGCTTTGCCTGAAGCCCGAGAGGGAGAATCGGCTCCGGGCCTCCTGGAGCTCCCTGGCGTGCAGATGCGATCATTTCCTGGCGTCTCTTCTCACCATCTTTCCTCTGTGGGTCCCTGCATTGAAATTTCCCTTTATGGGGATACTTGTCATATTGTCTCAGGGACCCACTCTTCCCCGTGTGACTTCCCTTAACTAATTGTGACTGCAATGACCCTGTTTCCAGCAAGGCCACATTCTGAGGCCCGGGGAGTTAAGACTTGCAGGGATGAATTTCAGAGGACACAAAACCCATAGCCAGACCTCTGAATCTGTTTCAATGACTTCCCCATGGGATTCCGGAGCAAGGCCTGGTTTGGGAACTTCTGGATCGGGCAGCTAAGGCTCTCGAGGCCTGAGTGCAGTGCACGGTGCATGGGGTACCGGTAGAGAGGGCCGCTGCGCCGGGAAGCTTGTCTCCGAGGCTCCGATCTACAGCTCCTTCCACTGGGGAGGGTGGCGTGGGTGGCCCCTTGGGGCCGGCGGCTGAGACCCATCACTGATGTGGGCGGCCTCCGCTGGGGCTGCTGAGTGCTTTCCTCCTTTTTCTTCTCCACTGTTCTGTTCCCAGAATGTAGAGTTCCCCAGAGGGCTTCCTGGGTGGCCTTTTCATGCCGGTGCCTATGTGAAAGGCCAGCACTGCGCCTGGGCCCCGCTAGGCTCTCAGGGCCTTCCGTGGCATTGGCTTCTCTCGGTGTGGGTGCGCAGCTGCGCTCTCGGTGGTCTGCTTTCTGACTCGGATACTAATACATTTTGAAAACGCAGACCTGCCTAGAAGCTTAGCTGCCTCTGATGTAAGAAGCTCTCGCCCCCATCAAGAATGAGCCTCCTCCCTGCAGCAGAGCCAGCTGGGGTAGGGAGGCAGCAGGAGCCCGGAGCCTATGCATACCTCGGAGGTCCAGAGGCATTGACCGTGCTCTGTCACTGGGGACCTGGCACTGGGTGCATCCTGGGAAGGTGGCTTCACTGTCTGTGTGAGGACTGTAGGAATCAACCAGCCCCCATAAACTGCAAAGCCCTCTCAGGAAAACAGTGCCCCTGACGTTCCCCACCCTTGGCCAGTTCCTCATGCAGGGGGTTTGTCCCCTAACGTCTCAGGCTTCAGACTCAAAACATGGATTCATTCTTCTCCTAAACTCCCTAAATCCCATCAGGGGCCAAACCCAATTGGTTCTTTGAACCAGAAAATTGTGTCAGCCCTAGGCAATACATAGCTCAACAATTCCCAGAGACCTGTGCCGAACAAACCTGTAATCTAACAAGGACCGTCAGGGTGAGTCATCCAGGCGTCCCCACCGCGTTCATCTGAACGCTGAGAACTCCAGAATCTGTGAATGTGGACGCTCCAGACCCCGAGCTCCTCTCTGCACTGCCTGCGCAGAAAAACTCTTTCAAGCAAGGGGGTTTCCGTGGGCAGAAGAATAGAGGGGAGAGTTCACTGCCTGAGAAACAGGCTTTAACATCATTGTAAAGAACAAAGAATGACAGGGCCAATTTACAAAAGATCCTCATCTAATCACTGCAGCGGCCTGCAGGACCATCCTTGATAATGGGTTGGCTTTTCATTCATTGCAGAGTGTGTGCACAGAGGGAATGAGACTTCATTTCTGGAATAATAGTCCATAATTGAGATCTTCCATTTAGCAGACAGCCTCTCCCTCATTCAGTCAGAAACAGCGGAGTCTGACGGCTCCGCCCGGAGCTCCTCGGGGAGTGTGGACGGCGTGGAGCGGTCAGTGTGAAAGGCAGGGGCTTACAAGCTGTCAGAGTCCCCTCCACCGTGACTGAGGCACACGGTTTTAATCAGGCAGTGAGTGCACACCCCCCAGCCACTTCTTCATCTCTGCAGGAACATCTGGAGGAGCTGGTTGCCAATGCTTTAGGGTGTGGGAGGAGGTAACAAGTCCTCTCCCTTGGCTAACGTGAATTTCTGTAGCTATACAGAACTATTTATCAGCCAGGGCTGCTCTTTCGTGGTTCATGATCAAATCAGGTCTTTCTCTAGGCAGCCCCCTAATGAATGTGCACCTTGGTGAGGTCACGTTCTAGGTATGCGAGCAGAAAGGAATTGAATATCAGGCACATTGTTGGACAGGCTGGAGAAGTGGGGGCTGAGTCTGGCATTGGTATTTAGGGCGTCCCACCACAACTGCCGTCAGAAGCCACCCCAGAAACCCCACTATTGCCCATGACACCCATAAAGCCGGGACGGGATACTAGAAATCTACTCAGACTGTTCTGACCACCTCAAACACGTGATCCCATGACGGCTGTTCTGACCACCTCAAACATGTGTATCCCATGAAGATGGTTAGGACCACCTCAAACATGTATATCCCATGAGGACTGTTACAACCACCTCAAACATGTGATCCCGTGACGACTGTTCTGACCACCTCAAACACGTGATCCCATGAAGATGGTTACAACCACCTCAAACACGTGTATCACATGACAACTGTTAGTTACAACCCCCTCAAACATGTGTATCACATGACCTTGGATGTCAAAAGCAGACAGAGGAGAATGGGCTTCGTTCCACCTAAGGCCAGGTGAGAGAGGCAATTGCCAAAATGTTCTTTCCAGCTTTTTAGCAACTGCTGGGACGGGAGTGAGAGGGAGGCTGAGAGCACAATGCCATGTGAATTTTGGAGGACACAAAACCTGTAGCCAGACCTCTGAATCTGTTTCAATGAGTTCCCCGTGGGATTCTGGAGCAAGGCCTGGTTTGGGAACTTCTGTACCGTGCACTGCGGGAGCCGATGGCTGATCCCAGGCACAAGAGGGTGGGCTGTGGGCACATTTTCCAGTGTATTATTTGAGTATTAAAACACAGATGGCGGCACTGGAGCCCTCACCAGGGCCAGGGGGTCTCGGGGCCCCCTTGAGGACTGGGGCCCCAGTTTTCTCCACTTTCCACACCGTGTGCTTCACTGGTCACTAGGGGCTAATTGTGACATGCTTGTTGGGGTTTAACAAAGACCAGCAACTAATTTTACCCAGAAAAGTCAGTAAAGGCCTGCTCTTGGAAGGAGAAGGAGTGCGTGAACATGGAGGTTGAAGGAAATCAGGTCTCCCCTCCCAGACAATTGCCAAAGAAACTGCAAAACACACCCAGAGCGGAGACTTTGCTTGCAAGTGATGTGTATCGCACAGTGCCTTCGTCAAACCTTCCTTTTTTTCTAGAACACATGGGGCACGTGGGGAGCACCAGGCAGAGGAGACCCTCGGGGCTCTTGGTGCAGCCCTGAGCAGCTCCTACCAGAATCACTTGAGCAACCCGTCTCCCCATGACCACCCCGCAGCCCTGAGGCCCGAGGGCCCTCATGGTGAAGTCCTGGGAGGAAGTCAGTGTGTCCCGGTGCCGACTGAATCTCCTGCTGTGCCCTGGAGCACTATGGAATATTATGCGGCCATCAAAAACGATGAGTTCGTGTCCTTTGTAGGGACATGGATGAACCTGGAAACCATCATTCTCAGCAAACTGACACAAGAGCAGAAAATCAAACACCGCATGTTCTCACTCATAGGCGGGTGTTGAACAATGAGAACACATGGACACAGGGAGGGGAGCACTACACACTGGGGTCTGTTGGGGGGAAATGGGGGAGGGACGGGGGGCTGGGGAGTTGGGGAGAGATAGCATGGGGAGAAATGCCAGATATAGGTGAAGGGGAGGAAGGCAGCAAACCACACTGCCATGTGTGTACCTATACAACAATCTTGCATGTTCTTCACATGTACCCCAAAACCTAAAATGCAATTAAAAAAAAAAAGAAAAGAAAAATGACGCCATGCATCTGCCCACGTTCAGGATGTAACTGAAGAGAAGACCACAGAGAGAGAGAGTAACATCCAAGTGTGAGCCTGCCCCTCACCTCACACTGTACCCCAGCATTTCCAATGGATCAAAACATCGTGCAGAGCTGACCTGTTCTCACATGAATGAGCTGTTCCAGGCTTTGGAAACCAAGGTGTGGCTGTGACCCACAGGAGAAGGGAAACAGCAGGGGGAACCCCACATTCTCCCCGCATTTCCAAAGGGACCCATGGAAAGGAGAGCCCAGCCCAGATATCATGACCCCTTCCACACACAACCCTCCCTCTTGTCTAGGGCCCCATGCGGCTTTCCTCTCAGTCCGGGACACATGATGGCACCCACACAGCCTCCCCACCCATTTCGCTTCGCATCTTAAGTGACGCTTACCCAGAACCACCTCCCAGGCTACATCAGGTGCCCCTTATGTGCTCCCCAAAAGACTCCCAATCTCTCGTCAAGGGGGAATCAGAGGAACAGGGAGCAGTGTGAGGGCCATGCGCATTTCCCACCGGACCGACACAGCTCTGCGTCCAGCCATCCACACGGCTGGCCAGTCCACAGACAGCTGCTTCTTACCCAGCCTCCCCTCCTCTGTCCTTTGAAAAGCAAATACGACCCAATTCCTCCCAGCCAGCAAACTTGCAGAACTCCACTGTCCACAAAATAAATCCTAACCGAGGCCAGAATCTGAGCAACCACCTGGTCAGGAGCTTCAGTGCCCTGGGAGGTCCTCGGGCTCCGGGAGAAGGCGTATTACCTGAGTCAGGGCGGGAGCTTGGGGAGCATTTGCTCGTCGACCTCTGCCCCCTCCGGCTGATGCACACAGCACTTAGAGAGTTTTGTTGCATCTTGACAAGGACTCCGTGATGATGTGGGTTGGACAAGAAGGGAGCGGTGGTCCGTCCCAGGGCCAGCACCACACCCGCCAAGGCTGCCGACTACATGCAGGAACTTTTTTGTTGCTAGAAGATTCACCAAATGCAGATGTGATTTTATCAAAATGCTGAACAATTCCAAGTCAGTAAGACCTGTCCCCACATGCTTAGTTTGGAGCAAATTCTGCCCTGAGTAAGAAAAAAGGCCTGAAGATTTCTCAGAAGTTAAGAATGACATTTTGGGTGAATTATAAGAAGAGAATGTTCTTTTCTATTTAAAAAATGAAATAAACTTCCCCTGCAGCGTGTTTGCCTTTCTTTTTTGAGACAGAGTCTTGCTTCGTCGCCAGGCGCCAGGTGCGGTGGCACGATCTCGGCTCACCGCAACCTCCGCCTCCTGGGTTCAAGCAATTCTCCTGCCTCAGCCTCCTGAGTAGCTGGGACTACAGGCATGCGCCACCATGCCCAGCTAATTTTTGTATTTTTAGTAGAAATGGGGTTTCACCATGTTGGCTAGGATGGTCTCGATCTCTTGACCTTGTGATCTGCCTGCCTCGGCCTCCCAAAGTGCTGGGATTACAGGCGTGAGCCACTGCGCCCAGCGTGTTTACCTTTTAAAAACTGGATAGGAATCACATTCCAGCACAAAATACCCACTACAGCTTCTTCCACGGCGGTGATTACGACACGTGTCACGGGTGGCAATGCTTAAATATTTCAATTCGACAAGTGTTTCTTGTGCACCTACCATGAGTCCAGCCATTGCGGGGCACACAGGAAGATGTTTTTTAAAAAGCGAAAAGAAAGTGTATGAAATACTGACATTGAATGACAATGAGCTAACCAGGGTCTCGGGACAGACCCTGTAAATAAGTGTTGAGGCTTATAACCCATTCTGGTGGTCTTTCCCCGACAGGAGGTCCTGGGGCTCTGATGCGATGGTGAGCACTTCCTCCTCTCCTGTCCTTCACCCTGGTACGCAGAAGTACCACTCACCACTGTCCAAGTCTTCTTCATCTTCAGACCCAGGAAAGGCCACATCTGTGGCTGGATTTGACCCAGGGCCTGTACCTGGAGGTGGCAGGTGTGCTTATCTCCAAATGCCGTCCTCGAAATGCCCTTCCCCACCAAGGCTGCAGAGAGGGCTGTGTACCCGATGCTTCCGCCTCAGGAAAGTGGAACCTCCATCACCCGGGGCCCTGGAGTGTGGTGTGAAACAAAGCCCTGCTCTGCAGGACAAGAAGTGATCTCTACCCGTGTGAGTGTGTGTGTGTGCGTATGAGAGTGTGTGTATTAGTGTGTGTGAGGGTGTATGTGAGGGAGTGTGAGTGCAAGTGTGTGAGAGAGAGTGTGTGTGAGTGCGCGTGTGTGTATGAGAGTGTGTGTATTAGAGTGTGTGTGTGTGAGTGCACGTGTGTGCATATGAGTGTGTGTGTATTAGTGTGTGTGAGGGTGTGTGTGTGTGTGAGGGAGTGTGAGTGCACGTGTGTGCGTATGAGAGTGTGTGTATTAGTGTGTGTGAGTGAGGGAGTGTGAGTGCGTGTGTGTGAGTGTGTGTGTGTGACTGCGTGTGTGTGTGTGAGTGTGTGTATGAGCATATGTGTGCGTGTATGTGTGTGTTCATGCTACTAGGATTCCAGGGTCATCTGTGACTGTAGTACAGATTAGTCCGTTCTGGCTGCTGCCTCCCGTCCCACTCCCCACCGACATCTACCAAGTGAAAATCTATTTTCTAGCTCTTGCTAAATGCAGGGAGATCTAAAAACAGAGGGAGAGAGAGGGATCAGGGATAGTGGATCCAGTGGGTTTGAGTTTGTTTTTAATTGGATGTCTAAGATGTTCTTATAAAGATATGGAATTTGGTCAACCTGATTGTAGAAACGCTCTTGGAGAAAGAAAGACACGATGACGTGTGAGGAGTGCATACAATAGCCTTGCCTTGTATTGTTCAAACTTGACGCTAATGATTTTCACATTTGATGACTCCAGAGTTCTTTTAAACATCTTTTATAAGAATACAAGTCAGTCACTAAGACAACATTCCCTGGTTCGTTTGACGTTCCTGATGATTAGATTCAGTTGACAAAGTTTGGGCTGAATGCTGTGTAAATGACACTTTGCCTTTCTGGGGACTCACACCCGGGTGGGCACGGCACGTGTTTGCCCTGAGTCCATCGTGTTAATTTTGAGCACTTGGCTAAAGTGTGACCTGCTTTCTCCGTTGTATAGTCACTATTTTTAATTTTGCAAATTAGTAAATACTCGGTACGGAGATTATTAGATTACATGAACACCCTTTTTCTCAACAAACGTTCTCATATGTAGGATCGAGGGTGATTCTTGCCTGAGTCACTTATTACTGTGATGAGGGCCAGTGATGGTTTTCCAACTTCAGGTGTTTGTCAGTGGCTGTTCCACTCTAAGGAAAAGCCCTTCCTGTCCCTCCGGGGGGTTCCAAGGAGCCGGCTCCTGGGTCCCTCGGGCCTGCCCCGTCGGTTTGGAGGAGACCCCGCATTGCCAGCGCAGCCAGTTGTCTGAGGCTCTGTCTGTGCCTCCTGCTTCAGGTCCTGAACCAGCCATTTTCCTTTCCATGAGGAAAGTCAGCACAGGGGAGAAACGGCAAAACAGAAGAAAGCTTCAAGTCACAAGAGACCAGAGAGGGGACCTCCAAACCCAGCACGGCTTACACGACTGCAGGGTGGCTCCCTCCTGTCATCCCAGCACTTTGGGAGACTGAGGCAGGAAGATCACTTGAGCCCAGGAGTTTGAGACCATCCTGGGCAACATAGTGAAACCCCGTCTCTACAAAAAAATTAGATGGGTGTGGTGGTGTGCCTTCAGTCCCAGCTACCTGGGAGGCTGAGGTGGGAGGATCACCTGAGCCTGGTTAAAATAATCAGGAAGAAATCCAGACCAAAGTGAGGTCTTTTCTCCCTTCTCTTCTTCATTCTTTCCTTCCTCCCTCCCTCCCTCCATTCCTCCCTCCCTCTCTCCCTCCCTCCCTCCCTTCCTCCCTCCCTCTCTCCCTCCCTCCCTCCCTTCCTCCCTTCCTCTGTCCCTCCCTCCCTCTTTCCCTCACCCTTCCTCCCTCCCTCCCTCACTCCCTTCCTCCTTCCCTCACCCTCCCTCCCTCCCTCCCTTCCTCCCTCCCTCCCTCCCTCCCTTCCTCCTTCCCTCACCCTTCCTTCCTTCCTCCCTCCCTCCCTCCCTCCCTTCCTCCCTTCTTCCCTTCTTCCTTTCTCTTTACTAACTGGGAAGCCATGTGGTTGAGTGTAGAAAGGAAATGTCGTGGCATCTGATGTTCTTTTGAAACAAGGCTGGGTGCTTATCAGTGACGTAGCTTCTGGTCGATCATTTCAGTTCCCTGAGCCTCGGTTTCCCTGTCTGTAGGATAAGGACACTAAGGACACCTACACGGCACAGCAGGGCAGAGGTGCATGGGATTGGACCTGGTGACCTGGACCCCAGCCATTGTTATCTCCTCTGCGACCCCCAAGCTGCAGGTTGAACTGGAGGTGACCTTCGGGAACCTGCAACTGGGGAAAGAAGCCCAAGAGACCTTGGTGGGAAGGTCAGGAGGCGGGCACTGGACCCAGCCTTCCTGCTGGGCAGGGGCAGGACTGGCTTTTCATAAGATTGTGCCTTTCTGCAACATCAACTTTTCCAGGAAATGTGCTTATATTTGCAAAACATATCAAACAGAATAAAACTATCTAAACAACCGTGACTCAAAGCCTTGCTTCTGACTTAAGCAAATGGAGTTCAGTTTGCAGTTTGCAAATTCTTCCCTGGAGTTAAATTTTTGAGCCACTTTGCACAATCTTGCTCTTTAGAATAGTTTTCAAAGAGCGAAACGCCTGAAGCAAAAATTCTCAATTCCACAGCCGCTTCCTTAGCTCACCCACAGCCTGGCTCCCAAGGCAGGCAGGAGAGAGGTGAACATTCTACCCACAGCCCCCTCTGAAGACATCCAGCCTCCTCTGGAGGGGGCGGGAGAGGCCCCTGAGCTCCTCCTGGGGCTGGAGGAAGTGCTGGGGAGGGTCCTGGGCTGCACCATCCAGAAATGCAAAAAGCTTGCCGAGGGCAGGCTCTGGGGAAATGAGTCTTCTTTCTTTGCTTTGCTTTTTTTTTTTTTTTTGAAATGGAGTCTCACTCTGTTGCCCAGGCTGGAGTGCAGTGGTGTGATCTCTGCTCACTGCAACCTCCGCCTCCCAAGTTCAAGCGATTCTCCTGCCTCAGCCTCCTGAGTAGCTGGGGTAACAGGCATGTGCCACCACGCCTGGCTAATTTTTGTATTTTTAGTAGACACAGTGTTTCTCCACATTAGCCAGGCTGGTCTCGAACTCCTGATCTCATGATCCGCCCATCTCAGCTTCCCAACGTGCTGGGATTACAGGCGTGAGCCACTATGCCCAGCCTATGTGTCCATTATTTTAGGTGTGAATATTTAATGGCTGCTGGAGAAGGCGTGGGTAGACCCTGAGCCTCAAAGCCACCCTGAGCAGCCACGCCTGGACACCACAGGGGTGGCTTATTCCTGCCCATCCCTGCTGCCTCCCCACCTCCTTCCTGAGTCACAGACTCCTAGGGACAGAGACAGAGAGGCATGCCCCACTTGGCATCCTCCTTTTTTGGGGCCACTTGTCCCTGCCCTGGCCCCAGCGAGTGCCCTGAAGGGTGGGTAAAGACCGCAGGAGAATGGGGTTTCTCCATTCCAGAAGCTGCTCCCACCTCAGCTCGGGGCTGACCTCTGTGAGAAACTGGGCCCTCCTGACCCCCAGTACCCCTGCACCCTTTCTCCATATCCATCCTGTGATCAGCTCGGCTGCCTCCAGCCCTCCTTCCACCCACGGATGCCTGCTCCAGTCTCTGGGGCGCCTGGGAATGGGAAGGTCCTTCCACCATAGCACTGGGCTTCTGGCATTCGCAGGACCTGGTCACGTCCCACCCCGTTGGTCAAGCCTGTGCTCCGGCATTGTCTGAGATGCTGTTTGTTACAGGTTTCCCCAGTGCCTGCTTCTGCCCCGAAAGGTGCCAGGAGGCATTGGCACGATCCCTGCCACCCTCCTGGAGGAAGGCTGGGTGGGCCTCACGTCAACACGGGGAGAGTTCCGACAAGGTGGCTGGTCCCAGGTGCCATCGCGGCCACTGTCCTGCACCTCTCTCGGCAAACGGCGCCGTGGATCCCTCGCTGCTTCTCCAAATGCTCTTTCCTCCCGCCTTGCCGGGCACCTCTCCTGTCCCTTTCCCGCTCCCTGCCCTCCTCAGCCTTCTGCCTGGCTCAGCACCGTTTTGGTGAACTTGACACCTGAGTACCTGAAGCTCAGTGCTCCCTCCTCTCCTCTGTCCGTCCACGCTCAGTCCCCTGGACAGTCTCCTCCGGTCACCTGATTTTCATGCTGCCCATCTGCAGAGACTCCCAGATGTGTAGCCACGTATCTTCCACTGCTCTTCCCTCCCTCCGTCCTTCCCTCCCTCCTTTCCTTTGTTTCTTCCTTCCTTCTTTCTTTCCTTCCTTCCTTCCTTCCTTCCTTCTTCCTTTCTTTCTTGTTCTTTCCTTCCTTGATTCCTCCCTCTTTCCTTCCTTTCTTCCTTTTATCTTCCTTCCTCTCTCCTTCCTTTTCTTCTTCCGTCCTTCCATCCTTCCTTCCTCTCCTTCCTTTTCTTCTTCCGTCCTTCCATCCTTCCTTCCTCTCCTTCCTTGCTTACCCCTTCCTTTCTCCTTCCTTCCTCCCTCTCTCCTTCCTTCCTTCCCTTTCTTCCCTCCTTCCTTCTTTCCTTCCTTCTTCCTTCCTTCCTTTCTGAGTGACTATAGCTGGGACTAGTGGCTGATGTCTGAGAAGGGGCCAGTCTTGCGAGGCTGTGCTAATGAACTTGTGGGTAACTCCTGTCAATTGTGGGGCACCCAGCTGGTGTCTGGAGAGCTAAGAACTGGTTGTTGATGTGAATAAAAACACCACGCTTTGGTGTCAGCGTGTTCTGAGGGAAAACAGATCCAAAGACCTGCCCTGAAGGTTTTCACACCTGTTTGGGGGAGGCCGACTGAAAGGCGTGAGGGAGGACGGTTCCTTCCCTAAGAATGTCAGCTCTTCCGTGGGAGCCTGTGGCTTCGTGGCTGTATGACCACTCAACGGTGCCAGCAAGCAGGACGCTGCTGCTCAATGTGCAGAAAGAAGGAAAGAGGGAGGGAAGGAAGAGGAGGAGGAGGGAAGGTCCCCTCTGCTGACCTTCCTCCTCCCGCCATCAGCCCTCACATCGAGACCCCGCAGTGTGACCATCTGTCTGAGTGTCTGACCTGACCAAGCCGGCATTGCAACCTTCTTTTGGGAGAAGCGGTGCTTGGTGTGCATTTAATTTCATAATTGCAGTCTCCTATTTGTCAACTTCTCTACCTTCAGGAGGCACGGGGAACACGTTCAGCCGGAGCCGGCCTGATTTCAGAGCGCTGCCCCAAAGTAACCTCTTGTAAAAACCCGCTGTGCTGCTGCTCGTCCCTCTGGGAGAGCTGAAAGTGTTTACTGTTCTTTAAATAAATAAGGATGTGTGTTAAGCATTATGAGGGAGTCGAAGTTGGGCATGAAAAACAGAGTTTTAGGATTTTCAGTTGAGGAATTGTAGATCTTACTACTGCGGGTTGGAGGCTGGCAGTAAGCACGGATGCCCCGAGGTCGGGGCAGGGTGGCCCGGCGTCTGGAAGACCCGGGAAAGCCACTCTCTGAGCAAGGAGGGGTGGGTGCCTGCATGAACAGCCAGCGAGTCCATTCTAACTTGGTTAGAATAAAACAAAACCTACTTGCAGAGACATCTGCATGAAAACAAGCAGATAGTACATAAACACACAACAAAATCAGTAAGAATACAAATAATAAATAAAACCAATAAACATCAGCCCTGCCCCTCAGAAGCTGTGTGACCAGCAAAGTTTTTCATTTTTGGATCTTCAGTTTCTTTCTTTTTTTTTTTTTTTTAATTGTTGGAGACTCTCACTCTGTCACAGACTGGAGTGCAGTGGCACGATCTTGGCTCGCTGCAACCTCTGCCTCCTGGGTTCAAGCGATTCTCCTGCCTCAGCTTCCTGAACAACAGCTGGGACTACAGGCACACACCACCATGCCCAGCTATTTTTGTACTTCTACTAAACCAGGATGGTCTCGATCCCTCGACCCCGTGATCCACCCACCTCGGCCTCCCAAAGTGTGGCGCTTCCATTTCCTCATTGGAACAAGCTGGAAAATACTTCCTGCCTCCCAGTGTTGCTGGGGGGATGTGGTTCTCCAGACCAGCAAGACGTCTGACAGAGGCCTGGTCTGGACCCACAGGCGCTGCTGTGTCAGGAGGACGGGGCTTTAGGAGGAGCCGGTTTCCGTTTTAGAGACAGTCACAGGACATTCCAACTCTCTGCGCAGATGCTTTCTCCACTCCCAGACGTGTGGACGGAGAATGAGGGGAACGCGGCCCGGCTGATCTCACCACGGCGGGGCACCACCCACCGCCCCTCACCACGCGTCTGTGTGATGGTGTCCGGAGGCAGGCGCTGGAGACGCCTAGGCCCTCATGGGCTCCGAACACAGCACACGCTCAGGGCCACATCCTCGGGGCTCCATGCCAGCCGCTGTGCTGAAGGCGAAACCCCTTAAAATAAACAAGCCAAACGCGCAAAGCAACTTCGCCACGGATCTGACTTCATGGCTTCGCTGTTTTCCACGCAAGGTGGGGGCCGCGGGGGTGTGTCTGCAGGTGCTGAGGCAGACGCAGGGCGGGGCTGTTTTCACCCTGGCCTGCACGGCGCCTCCTCATTGTCTCCATGCTGCTTTCTCACAGCAGCTGGCTGGGGAAACCCAGAGGCAAATGGTCCCCGGGCTTCAAGTGACACTGTGCTTTGTCACCGTGGTGTTCATCTAGGCCGGCTCCTCTGCCGGCTTCCTCTTCACCGTGATGAGGCAGTGCCTTTCACCTCTGTGCCTGTGGCCTTCCGGGTGGACGTCCCACTGGGATACAAGGACTTAGCTCTCTCTGGGGAGCCATGAAGCTGCCGGAACACTGCAGAATTCCAGCGGGGAGAAAGGGCAGAGATTTCATCCAAACGCCAGAGTCTTCTTCACGGGAGGCAGCAGGTCAAGCCCTGCGTTAGAAACTGGAGAGGTGGCAACACGAACCAAAATGTGTGAGAGAAAGTCCGGAAAGAACCCCGCAAGCAGGAGACCTTGACCATCAGCATCATCACTTTCTGACAACTTGGGAGGATGATATTCCTCCTAAATGATGGAGAAGTCCTGTGCTCCTTCAGCAAACATCCCTGAAGCATTTCCTACAGGGCAGGTCTGGGGACAACCCCAGGACCAAGCGCAGCTGCCGGACCTGGGGGAGCAGCAACCCCTCATCAGACCAGACCTGGGGGAGCAGCAACCCCTCATCAGACCGGACCTGGGGGAGCA
>NW_022437096.1:398088-415187 GCF_009761245.1 Sapajus apella
AACCCCTCATCAGACCGGACCTGGGGGAGCAGCAACCCCTCATCAGATCGGACCTGGGGGAGCAGCAACCCCTCATCAGATCGGACCTGGGGGAGTAGCAACCCTCATCAGACCGGACCTGGGGGAGCAGCAACCCCTCATCAGACCTGGGGAGCCAGACCTGGCAGCTGAGGGCCTGAGCTGTGTCTCCTCCATCACTGTCTCCCCTGATGCCATCAGCACAGCTGGGAACACCAGGGGAAAATGTCTTGAGCGAATGGAGCTAATACTTGATAGTGTTGGAACCCAGAAGATGCACCAGGAGAAAGCACATTCACAATGCTGACCCATCAACTTCTCAAACTCCAGCCTTCCTCACAGACGGCAGCAGGGCCCGTGTCTCCCGATGGAACAGGGTCGCTGTGGTCCATGGCAACTGAGACACGTGCTGTTGAATGCCCCTGCCTGGCTCAGGGACTGTAAACTCTGAGGAGGATGGGCAGCCAGCATTCCTGCGGGCGTCCGCTCTCCATTTCCCTCTGCAACTGCTGTTTCTCAGGGACAAAAAACCTCACCAGTCCCACGTTCTCCTGGCCTCCCCGGCATAGCCACTGCTCTTGCACGGTCACTGCTTCGGGGCCTGCGGTTCCTGCTTTCCAGCTGACCGGGAGGAGATAATCACCAGCAGCACTTAGCATAGTACGGGGGATCCTTTAATGTGCTGTGATATTAGACATCTGAGCACCCCAGATGGGTGTTGTCTGTCGTTAGCCGGGTTCTCCCAGAACCATGAACGCCCACACCTTCCACACCCAAAGCTGCACCAATCTGACTGCTATCAGAGATGTTGTGTGCTGTCGCCTTGGAAACGTTCTCCCCCACCCCACCCCCACCGCCACTCCCTGGTTTTAAGCTTAATTTTGTAAAAACATGCAATTCAGCTGGCAAGAGCTTTCAGCCTTAAATATAGAGATTGGATTAAATTAGTGTTAAAGTGCTGTTTGAATCCATAGTGCAAGAAATGAATAAAGCCTGGTCGCGTTAGGAGACGTGGCGGAAAGCCGAGGTGGGGAGTGAGCGCGGCGTCAGACGCTTGCCTCCATGTCAGATAGTGCTCAGCTTAGCCGCGGGTTTCGGTGTTTCATTAGCACTGTGCGAAGACATCTTCAAGGGGAAAAATTAGTTTGGGTTTTGTTTCAAGTCAGTCTCTGGGTTGTGCCCGAAAAACTCATTTCCTCTTTCGGTTTGGGCTGGAACGCCCAAGGCTGCAACTTCTTCTCCACTTGTTCATCCCTGAAGTTTGGGTTGGCCTTGGGACTTGTTTTGTTCAATAAACGGAGCAGAAAAGATGTGCAAATCCTGGCTTAGGTCTCTCAGGGCTGTGCCCACTTTAGTGCTTGCTTTTAGGAACCTGGGACCGCTATCATCAGAGCAAGCCCCAGCTAGCCTGCTGGGTGATGAGGAGCTCACGGGCCAGCCACCCCCATCCCTCCAGCCCACAGCTGCACCAGCAGGGCCAGAAGCTGCGGCCTAATCCCCGTCACATGCATTAGAGAGCCAGGACTCAGGGCACTGCCCAGCTGCGCCCAACTCAAACTGCAAGCCCACAGAACTGTGAGCAAAACACGTAATTGTTGTTTTAAGACACTCCATTTTAGGGTGTTTCATTGTACAGCAAAGACTTATTGTTACACAATCCAACAACAGAGCATTAGATTAGACTTGCCGCACGAAAGCAGAAAAGCAGGTGTTATTTTAGCCGTTTAACGCAGCGCGTTGACGATTTCTTGAGCAGCACGAATACTTTCTGTTGGAGGAAGCCCGTGAATTTCAGGTCCGGCACTCTACCAAGTACAGTCAGCTCCTGCCTCCACCACACAAGTTGGCAAATGGTACCTGCAGGTCTGGTTGTCCTGGGGCCAAATGACGAGTGGCTCCAAGCTGCTCCCAGTCCTTTGGTTGATCTGAACATTGAGTGGAAACGGACCGCATATCCAGTTTGGGAGCTCAGTCTTCCTTGTGGCTGGAAAGTGTTTAGGTCACTGATATGATGGCCCAAACATCAGGGCTCGGGAAATCATAAAATGGCAGGCAAAATAAGCATCTCTGCATGCCACGCGCAGTACGGAGTACAGGTTCACGTTTGCTGAATGAGCAAACGGCAACGGCCCTGCCGTGGCCACAAGCTCAGTCCCCTGCTCGGTGCAAGTGGAAGGAAGCCACGCTGGGATCAAGGCCTTCTGGGCTCTGGCCTACGCGTTTTGACGGTGGAGGTGGCTGTCCCAGCCTTGATTTCAGGGCACATGTAAGATAGCATCATACTCTTTGTTGCACTTCCTCCCCAGAGTCTCTTAGCACTTTTTACACCACACAGCACCCAAGTTGTGAAAGGCATTTTCAAAATCATGATACGTTTGAGTCTTTGGGCAGCGGATGGCTCCCATCCAGGACTGGATGATGCCCAGAGATTATAAGCAATCCCACAGCGTGGTTTCCACTCACAGGCTAGAATTAGACACCAGACACGAGACTTGCTCTCTTCCACGCCACATTGAATTTGGTCTCCCTCCCAGGGAAACGAGGCATCTTGTGGGCGAGAAAGCAGGCAGAGAGCCGGCCTTCGATCCCGCCGTCCATGCTGCCGAGAAGCACGCCCATGCGCGGATGAGCAATGTGGATCCATGGCTTTTACAGTGTTTGCATCTGAAGGCACCAGACGTCTCATATCTGCAATCTCATCTAATCTCTCTGACAACCTTTCAAGGCAGATGGCACTCTCCCGCAGTAAAGATGAGGACACAGGGGCTCAGGGAGAGCGAAGCGCTGCTGCAGGCCCAAAGGCAGCTGGGAAGAGCCGAGGAGTAAACCCACGGAGCGGACTGCAAGCCAAGTTGTCCTGGGGCTCCAAGCTGCTTCTGTCGGTCTGAACATTGAGTGGAAATGGACCACAGGAGGAGCCGAGGTATGAGCCCACCAGCACCCGGGCTGGCCGGTGGGTTTCTTCTGCCCCATCTCCGTTTCCTGAGCAGCCTGTTCTCCGATATCTTTCCCAAAGTATCCAGGGGACCGGAAGCAACAGAAGCCATACCCCACTGTCATGTTTCTAGAAGAACCACGATTCAGTCACACAAGGTATTGGAGTCCAAATAGGCATCTCAAAATGATTTGGTGAAGTGCATTCATGAAAATCCAAAATGCTTTGTCAGGATGGATGCACTGGGCTAGGGTTCAGCGGCAGCCATGGACCATCTGCCCTCGGGGAGCTCGTGCCAGCTAATGTGCTTCACACGACTGTTCACACGTCTCGGAATAATCCTACAGCGCCGTTTGCACCTTGGCCACTAAAAGGGTGCATGTGCTTCTTACCAACTTCTAGGAGAAGTTGCAGGCTCTCCAAAACATGTTTACTTCACATGGGCAGCTCCCACATTTCAGTTATTTTTCTAAGTGTAAGATATTATTGCCGAGTGACAGAACAGTCAGCGCTAATTACTGTTCGGTTGAGTTGCTGGCCTTTGTCATTAAGGCAGAAGTAACATCTTGCTAATTCTAGGTTTGATTCCAAGAAGCCTCCCGTGCACCTGCTCCCTTTCAGGAACCTCAGCTCCAGGGAAGGGGTGGCCATGTCCTTCCGCCTCAGTTTCTTAAGAGCAGTGAACCTACTGTGTGTCAGCGACGGTAGAATTTCAAACTATTTGACCAAAAGCTTCTTCAGCCCATCAGAAATACTTGGCAATTTCTGCATCCTCACACCTCGTCTGTATTTTTGGGAATGTGTTCAGACCCAGTAATGTAGAGAAAAGCAACCTGAATTAAGGTGAGGCTGTCTTCCCGTGAGAATTCAGTGCAATATGACCTCAGAACTGTGGGTTGTCACTACTGTGTGCAGGGCCAGCTGCTTGGTGCTTGGTGGCATGTGAGAGAGCCACTGGTAACACCCATCTCAAGGCAGTGTTCTGAGAATGAAGCCAGTTAACACAAATGTTGCCCTTAGAATATCGGCACCTTTATTAGACCTTAGAATATCGGCACCTTTATTAGACCTTAGAATATCGGCACCTTTATTAGACCTTAGAGTATCGGCACCTTTATTAGACCTTAGAGTATCGGCACCTTTATTAGACCTTAGAGTATCGGCACCTTTATTAGACTTAGAGTATCGGCACCTTTATTAGACCTTAGAGTATCGGCACCTTTATTAGACCTTAGAATATCCGCACCTTTATTAAAATCCACCTGTCATCATCATCCTTCTCCTTCTCATCACCTTCCTGCACACCGAGGGGAGGCTGTGTCCTTCCAGGCCCTCGCTGGGCTGTGTTGGGCAGCATGGCTTCCGGGCGGGGAGGACACCCCACCCACCCCAGCCTGCTACCAGGGAAGGCTGCACAAAGGCCAGAGCACATCCCTCCTTGGAGCGAGCCCAGCAGTGCTGTGGGTGAGGGCAGCCCTTCCCGTGGCCGGTGGCAGCATCGTCCCAGGCTTTGGACCCAGAGCCCTGCAGCACCACACAGGACAGAAAGGCTGATGGGGACCGGTTTTATGGTCTACACCACAGATACAAAATCAAGCAATGGCGGTCCCTTTTACGGCGCTCACACAGCACACAGGGACTTGAGATCCACAAAGAGACTCCAACAGGCCGGGCGCGGTGGCTCACGCCCGTGTTTCCAGCACTGTAGGGGGAAAAGGTGGGTGGATCATGAGGTCAGGAATCCGAGACCAGCCTGACCAACATGGCGAAACCAAGTCTCTACTAAAAAAAAGAAATACAAAATTAGCCAGGAGTGGTGGCATGCACCTGTAATCCCAGCTACTGAGGAGGCTGAGGCAGGAGAATCACATGAACCTGGGAGGCAGAGGTTGCAGTGAGCCAAGATCGTGCCATTGCACTCCAGCCTGGGTGACAGAGTGAGACTGTCTCAAAAAGAAACAAAGCAAAACAAAATCCATGCCTCCATCAGGGCAGGTGCCGTCGGTCACTATCAACCACCCAGTGGAACGCGATGTCCATGGAAGCAGAGCCTTGCTAAGGTCCCAGCCAGAGTGGCCTGGACTCCCTGACACCCTGCTCTTGGCTCTTCTGGGAACACAAACCAAGATGGAATCATTAACTCAGGAACTCGGCTGGGCGTGGTGGCTCTCGCCTGTAATCTCAGCACTTTGGGAGGCCGAGGTGGATGGATCACCTGAGGTCAGGAGTTCAAGACCAGTCTGGCCATCATGGTGAAACCCCATCTTTAAAAAAAAAAAAAACTCAGGAACTCTCCCACTCCCACTCAGCCCCCAGCGCTGTGACGGGTCCTGGTAAGTTGGACGTGCCAAGAACGGTCCCCTGCCCTCAGCTCCGATGAGGCGGCCTGGGGGGAACTACATTCAGGGAAAGCAATGACAACCCACAGCCGTGCTGGGACAGGGCGAGTTGCGGCTCCTGGGTGGTGCAGCTTGAAGGTGGGAAGAGCTTTGGGGGCATAAGCTGGGGCGCAGGACAGGCCTTCAGGAAGGTGATTGACACCTATACTCATGGCGTGAGAAGCCCCCGGGGGGGGCAGCACGAGGGAACAGAGGGCATGGCTGAAGCACTGTAGGCCCGCCAGGCCACGGGGTCCCACCCTGTGTGGAGGGTGCTCCCTGCCGAGGCTACTCAGGGCGGGAGCTTTTACACCTCACCCACAGCTCCATGCATTCTGCCTCTTTATTGACTGCTCAGGTGAGACGTGAGTGCCCCTGCTCAGCCTCTCCCACCCACCGCGATGGGGCCTGATGCTCCCAGCAGACCTCCACTTTCACTGCGGTCCAACCCCGAGAGCAGATGAAGATAAGGCTGCATCTTTTCCTTTACACTGCAGCTCTTCAAGGTGCTCCTTGTGGGAGACAGTAACCCCGTTTTGAGGACTGCGTCCATCCCAGACGCTGTATGATTGTGCTGCTCACGGGCTGGGGGGCCACTGTGGCTGAGGGGGCCGCATCAGAACAGCAGGGGAGGCAAAGGCTCCCGCCTGCACCAGGACACCCTCCTGCAGAACCTGGAGTCGCACGCATGTAACCATGGCAGGAAGAATGACCACAAAGGTGTCTCGTCCTCCAGGGATCCCTCTCCCTGGCCCTTCCGAAGGAAACTAAAATCAGTCCAGTCTCCACCCAAAGGCTGAGAGCAAGTGCAGGAGGGCATGGGGCCTCAGGGAGCCGATGGCGAGGCAAGACCCGGGCTGCACAGAGCAGCGGTGCGATCAGGGTTCCGCCTGGGGAGGGAGACGCCTGCCCCAGCGTCATCATGTAATAAATAGGTAAGTGTTGGTGAAATTAAAATGCTTTTAATAATAGCAGACCCTTGTATTTGTCAACCTGTGAAGTGTGTTTAAGTATTGTCATAAAACGTGGGAAAATAAGGAGCACTTGATTATTCATTAAACCCTAGAATGTTCCAACACCAGGATAAGTAATTTTAGGACAAATAAAATCAGCCATCCAACCCCAAATATTTCGTTAAGTGCAGAGGAAGTAAAGCAGGCAATTGGGTGAACTCAACCCGATTAAACAGTTATGCCCAAAGGCAGAGATGTCTAAATGGAGCTCACGCCTGCCATGAAAAGATGTTTATTAATATTGTCAGCAATTTTGCTTAATAAATATTTTGGCATGAACAGAGAATTAAATGGACGAAGAGCTAATGGCTGGCCTAGAAGACGCCGTGTCCTGGGTGCTGATCCAGTATGGGAGAGAGATGGGGTGTGCACCGTGGCACGGCTGGGTGACAACACCGACACCCTCCGCAGCAGAGCCGCGGGCTGAGCAGGAATGCTGACCTTGAACAGGACAGGATGCCTGTTCCAGGCTTGAGTCTCAGACCGGAGCCGAAGCACCTGCCTCCAAGGCCGGCAAAAGGGACTTCGCCTCTGATTGGCAGTGTGGTGGCAGGACCAGGGCGGCGCACTGAGGAAGCACACGGTGTGTCCTCACAGTTAGACGTGGGTAGATGCACACAGCACACACCGTGCAAACACACAAATACACCACACACACAGCAGAAACACACAGGAACCCCGCTCTGTGAGCCCGGGGTGCATGCCCCTGCTGCTCTGCTCTGAGGGTCTGTGGGCCGCGGACTCCCCCTCGCAGCAGAGCCCGGCTGGTGAAAACCACCCGGACCGCCCTTCCTTCATCTGTCTCAGCCCCGGTGCCTCCTGCCGCTATATCTGGGTGAGCAGCAGGGAGGCCATCTCTGCAGGAAAAGCCAGACTCCTCCTCCTGGGTCCCGGCCTGTGGCCCCAGCCACGTGCACACCCCAAGCAGCAGAAGGGAGGGAGGCAGACAAGGTGGAAACCCGGCCGCTCCTTTCCATGGTGTATTTCAACCAAAGAGCGCAGTGCTCATCTGGCACAGGGAGCTCCGCAGAAGAGAGCGCCTCCAATGCGGCCCACGTGCTGCCTGAAGACCCCGGTGCACTGCGAGCTCACCTGGCACATCAGGCCTGGGGTGTGCCCTGTGAGCTGCCCAGTACCATCTAGCAAGGTGGCCCTGGGACATACAAAAGTTAGGTGATATCCCTAAAGCCACAGGGCTGTGAAACTAGACCAGCTGAAATTGCCAAGTTAACAATTTTAGCACGTAAACAAATAACAGTTTAATAGACTTTAAATGAGAAGGGAGCTGAGTCAAGACTCAGACTTCGATTTTCTGGATACAGAATTTAATTGTTTGTTTGTTTGTTTTGAAACAGAGTCTTGCTCCAGGCTGGAGTGCAGTGGTGCAATCTCGGCTCACTGCAACCTCCGCCTCCCAGGTTCAAGAGATTCTCCTGCCTCAGCCTCCTGAGTAGCTGGGACTACAGGCACCTGCCACCATGCCAGGCTAATTTTCATATTTTTAGTAGAGATGGGGTTTCACCGGATGGCCTCGATCTCCTGACCTCGTGATCCACTTGCCTTGGCCTCACAAAGTGCCACAATTACAGGTGTGAGCCACCACACCTGGCCTAGAATTTAATTCTTAATGAGCAAGTCATTATCCTTTTTGAAAATATGAGGATTTTTAAACCTTCCATCAGCCCCTCAGAGGCCTTCTGATGCATTGTGTTGCTGGAGTCTGTCTACACCTCTGAAGCCTCCAGGGGTGAGGTGAGCACACGTGTGTTCTGAATGGGGACACAGATTCTGAGGTGGTAGGTGACCCAGCTGGGGTCCACAGATCACAGGCGGGCATGCTGGGAGTGAGCACAGGGGCAGGAGAGACCCACCCCCCAGCAGCTGTGACTGCTCATGGTTTATGGACTTTGTCTCCTTAAATGTGGTGTGCAGGACTCCAGGGGCACAATGTGTTGCCCCACAGACAAATGTGAAACTGAGGTCCAAGACCACACGCTTAGCAAGGCGAGGGGCTGTGTGTGCCTGAGTGCCTTGAAAAGCCGACGCTTTCCCCATTCCACAGGGGTCCCACTTAGCCTCTTGACTCTCAGGCCAGGCGCCCTGATGGACACAAAATACATCACCAAGAACGAGGTGAATATCCCCCAAGCAACAAGCGGGCGCTGCTGGAAGCCCTGGACACAAAGTATCCTGGCCAGTTCTGTGCCTCCGCTCCAAGTCCTCCGCCAGCTCCCAATGCAAATCTATCGTGCGCATCAAACTCTCTCTTTATTTTCCCCCAAATGCAGTCCTCCTTTCAAAAAACTCAACGACAAATGTTTTCAGCAATCATTACTAACCTCATTACATCTCAATAATGCCACAGACCACAGCAGAATCCACTTGCAGCACAGACTGAAATGACCTTCTTGCAAAAGAGAGCGGTGATATTCCCAAGGCTGACAAGCAATTCTGAGTGCAGTATCTGTTAACACTGTGATAATTGTTTGTTTGTGCCACCTTGGGAGATGGCAGCTGCAGTCCTGGGCAGAGCCAACATGGGGGAACGTGTCTACGACAAGGCTCCCCTAGCTATTTATACATCATTCACAGATAGGCCGAGGACTTCTGGGTGGGAATGGGGAAGGACGTCTCACAGTCTTCCCTGTCTCAAAATCTACAGCCTTGGCGACGGTGCGTAAAGAATCATGCATGAGGTCTGCATGGAGCAAAGTCCCCCAACAGCCCGGTCACTGCTTCATCCAGACCATCAGGCGAATGCTCCTTCCCTGCCAGGAAGGCTTGAAGTCGCCTGTCGCCTGGTACACGAGCTGCGACCGTGCAATCGCGGGCATTCTCACCTGGGGTGCTGCTGCTGTCCTTGCTATTTTTTTTAATTGTGCTTTAGGTTCTGGAGTACATGTGCTGACCATGCAGGACTGTTGCATAGGTACATACATGGCAAGGTAGTTTGCATCTTCCATCCCCGCTGTCCCCTGTAACTGGCATTTCTCCCCATGTTATCCTCCTGGCCTCCCCACCCCCTGCCGTCCCTCCCCTAGCCCCTCCCCACCTACCCCAGTGTGCGATGTTCCCCTCCCTGTGTCCATGTGTTCTCATTGTTCAACACCCATCTATGAGCGAGAACATGAGGTGTTTGGTTTTCTGTTCTTGTGTCAGTTTGCTGAGAATGATGGTTTGCAGATTCATCCATGTCTCTACAAAGGACACGAACTCCTCTTTTTTAATGCTGCATAGTATTCCATGGTATATATGTGCCACATTTTCTTTGTCCAGTCTGTCATCGATGGGCATTTGGGTTGGTTCCAGGTCTTTGCTATTGTAAACAGTGCCGCAGTGAACATACGTGTGCACGTGTCTTTATAATAGAGCAGGGTGTCTGGGGGAGGGGCTGTTCAGAACTTCATAGGGCTGGGCTCGGGGCTATGTGGGAACATGTCAGAGTCAGTGTTGTGGGAACACTTGTGTTCTCCAGAAGAGGCTGCCACCAGAGTCCCATGGGTAGCTGACCCTTGGCCTGTCCCCAAGGACACATGGCCTGTCTGTTGCCGGGGCAGGATCTAGTGCAGCAGGTCCTCCCAGGAAAAGGTGGGCGAGGGTCTGTGCTGCAGACGCCTGCCGCCTTTCGTCAGGCCTCTTCAGTCAGCAGCATCTGTCCTTCCTCCCAGCTGTGTCCCCTGCCTGTGGCAGGCTCAGCCCCACACTGGCACCTCCAGACAGCCAGTGCCAGTCGCTCCTCAGTTGGTTAAGAATCTGTCAAGAGAAACAGCACAGTTAAGAATCACCCTCAAACACGAACATGTGCCAGCGTTTCCAGGAAACCTCGACCGTAAACACTCAATAAATAGGCTGGCATTGAGACGCCAAAGCAACCACAGGGCTGTGGTGAGTTCGGGAGCAGACAGTCGAAGGCCCGGCTGATCTGCAGGCTGTGCCCAGCCCCCGTCTCCTGGGCTCTGCCGCTGACCCTCCCCTGCACAGGCACCCGGCGCCGCAGCCTGCGTTGCAAGAATTTTAGATGAGAGCCCACCCACCCAAGCCAGGGCAGCCTGTTCTACCCTCAGCAGAGGCTCATCTCAGGCAGGCAGAGCTTCCGTGCACGTGCATGCCAGGCTCCTGTGAGGAGGCCCGGGTGAAGCAGAAGCCCACACAAGTGCTGTCTGGTGGTAGCAGATGCGTGCAGGAGGCTGGAGTCGCTAACATGTGAGGACCAGCCTGGAGCACAGATCAGCCTCCCCTGTCCTGTCCTCCTCCTCTAGACTGGAAGAGCATCTGGAGCCAGACGGGATGGGGCAGGACGATTTCTCCTCACGTCCACCGGGTCCTGCAGGTGTCCCCTGCAGCATGGCCTCAGGTGGGTCCTGAGCTTTTTTTTTTTTTTTTTTTTTTTTTTTTTTGAGACAGAGTTTGCTCTTGTCGTTCAGGCTGGAGTGCAGTGGCGCGATCTTGGCTCACAGCAACCTCTGACTCCTGGGTTCAAGCGATTCTCCTGCCTCAGCCTCCCGAGTAACTGGGATTACAGGCTTTTTTTTTTTTTTTTTTTTTGTATTTTTAGTAGAGACGGGGTTTCTCCATGTTGGCCAGGCTGGTCTCCAACTCTTGACCTCAGGTGATCCACCTGCCTCAGCCTCCCAAAGTGTTGGGGTTTACAGGCATGAGCTGCCACTCCCGGCCATGGGTCTTGAGTTTTAATTATGAAAGTCTGGTGAGCATTTTAGTGCATGGAGTTAAGAGGAGTTATGGGGGGCTACAGCAGTGGAGGTGGAGCTCATGGTTAGTCCCAGAGCCAGGACAGAAAACCTCACCCAGAGCCAGGACAGTAAGCCTTCAGCTTGCTGACAAGACAGCCCAGGAACACTGAGCCCCTCAGGGAGAAGAGAGCCAGACACTGCCAGGGCCTTGGGGTGAGCAGAGAAAGATTTAGCTCTAGGGCAGCGGAAGGAAAACTGGGTGAGCACCAGGTTCTGATATAAGAGAAGAGGGGCCCCCTAAGGGGAAACCTGAATGTAAGGAGGAGATGGGTCACGTTTAGCTTCCCTTTTGGCAGGACCAGAAGCAGAGTTGGGAGTGACATTTTAGGGGCAAGTAGGACTGGGCCAAAAGGGACTCAAAGAAATCAACAGAGCAAGAGAGGCAGGAACTCAAAGAGCCAGCCCCAAGGACAGACCCCAGGGGAACAGTGTCCCCCCAGAAATCACCAGCAGCATGCAAGCAAAGGCACCAGAGAACCCCTTCCAGGTGTCGGGACAAGCTTGACAAACTTTGCATTAACTCCTGCTGCAGAGGGTGGGGCTTCCTGGGGACGCAATCGCGGCATGCGTGGGCTGCAGATTTGCCTGATCCACAGGCACAGGCCCTGGAAAAGTGGGGGTCGGGAGGTGAGGCACACAAAAGGGGAGCCCCGAGGGCCACCCACAGGTCGATGCTGGTCATGTGGCGGGTGCAGCTCCGCAGAGGGTGGGGACCTCTGCTCTTAGCATTCTCAGCTCCGGGAGGTGAAGGCGAGCACATTTGGTTGAAAGCCAGATGCTTGGGGAAGACCTCAACTCCTGGAAGGTGGCTCTATCAATAGAGCAGAGCCCAGGGGCAGACGCGAGAGGAGATGAAGCAAGCAAACGCTGGGCCCTCAGGGGAGAGCAGGAGAGAGGAGGAGGGGTGGGGTCCCGCCTGCAACCACGCAGGCCGAGCGGTGGGAAGCACGGGGAATGTCAGCAGCAGATGGAGAGGCTAAAAACCCAGCTGTGCTAGGGCCAGGCACGGTGGCTCACACCTGTAATCCCAGCACTTTGGGAGGCCAAGGAGGGTGGATCGGGAGGTCAGGAGTTCAAGACCAGCCTGGCCAAGATGGTGAGACCCCCATCTCTACTAAAATTACCAAAAACAATAAAAACAGCAGGGCATGGTGGTGGGTGTCTATAATCCCAGCTACTTGGGAGGCTGAGGTAGAAACATGCTTGAACCCGGGAGGCAGAGGTTGCAGTGAGCCAAGATCGCACCACAGCACTCCAGCCTGGACGACAGAGTAAGACTCCATCTAAAAAAAAATTAAAAACCAGCTGTGCTGGAATGCAGGAACCGGAACAATGGCAATGCAGGTCCCTGTCCAGAAAAAAGACATGACAGCAAAAAACAGCCCTCCAGCCGCCACAGGGGTTTCATTCACTCAAGGCCTGGACCATTCAAAGCAGGTCTGCCATTTGATCCAGCAACCCCACTACTGAGCGTCTACCCGGAGAAGTCATCCTAAAAAGATATTTGGCAAGTATGTGCACAGCAGCACGACTCACAACTGCAACGTCGTGGGACCCAAATGCCCACCCATCAAGGAGCGGATAAAGAAACCGTGGTGTATACATAGATATATATATGTTGTATTTGACCGAGCGTAGAAAGTTACCACAAGACAAAAGTATGCCAGATTGCAGGGTCATTATGCCGGCGACCACAGAGGACTCACGTCTCTCCAACCTGTGGCGACAACAGGAGGGTGTCACGATTTTTTATACCCGAAAAACCACCTTGGGAGTGGGGGTGAGGGGCGGGGATGGGGATGAAAAGGCTTCAGACATTCCGAGGGCTAGTGGATTCTGTAAATTACCTCCTGGGCAGAGATGAGGGTGGGGGTCCCCGGACATTCCAAGGGATGGGGACTTTTGTCATTCCGTTTGTTACTTAAGTGGTTTACAGAAGTCAAGATAAACATTTGTTTACACATTATCTGGTTAAGGTGGAAATCACAGACCTTAGTTACTTATTACAAGCCACAGGAGCCAGGATGGAACTAGCTTGGGCTGCTTAGTCTGGCAATTGCCGGTAAGCAAAGGCTAGCAATTCTGGCAGTTACTGATAAGAAAAGGTAAGCAGCTTTACATAGTTTTGAAGAACAAACAGCAGTTCTATTTACAGAGGCCAAGGACAGTAGTTATTGTAAGGAGAATGGGGCAGCCATTTCAACTTATCTAAAAACAGTTTTGCATTTTATAAAATAGTTTTGCTCCGGTTCTGGCTCTAGGCCAGCACAATATCACATACACACACAGCAAAATTAGCAGCATTTGCAGTGACCTGGCTGAGACTGGAGACCATTCTTCTAAGTGAAGTGACTCAGGAATGGAAAATCGAACATCGTGTGTTCTCACTGAGATGTGGGCATCAAGCTCTGAGGGTGCAAAGGCAGAAGAATGACACAGTAGACTTTGGGGACTCACGGGAGAGGGTGGGGACCGAGGTATAAAACACAACAAACAGGGTGCAGTGTGTACTGCTCGGGGCATGGGCGCGCCAGGATCTCACAAATCTCCACTAAAGAACTTACCCCTGCAGCCGTGTACCACCTATACATCAATAACTTATGGAAAAATTTTAAAAATAAAATAAATAAAATAAAAGTTTGATTTTTCTAAAAAAGAAAAACAAAACAAACAAAGGAAAAAGCGAAGACAAGGCCGGACAGACCCTAGGACTTCAGTGAGGGGGGACGTAGGGTCTGGGAGCTAAGCGTTGTGTTCATTGCAGGTGTCATAGGAAAGAATGAGGCACCCCGATGTAAACTATTGGCTGGCGGTGTTTGTGGCCTATGGCTTTAAGCAGTTTTGAAAGACAAATTCTGGTCTTGAGTTTCTGCTCCTCGGTGGGTTTTATTTACGTTGTAGCCATGTGATGTTTATGTGTTTGGTTGTGCTCCTTTCTGCTCCACACAGTGCTGCTGGAGTCTGCCGCTGGCAGGGAGGTGACAACCTGTGAATATTTTATCCGCACACATGTGTGGGTAAGGAAAATGAGCCCCTTGCAGGTTATAACAAAGCGGACTGGCTGCTGTGTGAAGGAGGGGCACACAGCACCGTGGTTCTCCTGGACAAGTAGGAGAGCTATTGTGAACCTGTTGCTTTACTAGAACACAAGAAGGAAACCAGCTCCCTTTCATCGGTTGCAGTGGATGACGCAGTGCCTCCTCGGGTCTCCTCTGCAAATCCCACAGTGAGTCTGCGCTTGAACCATGTTCTCTGGCAAACATGAGGCAAGGACAAATGGGAAGACAGGCTTCAGGAAATGGGGAGGGTGGGAAATTCACCTCACACCGAGAGACGGCTCACAGCCCCAGTCACTTCTGGGTGTGTCTCTGGGTTTGAAGCCTTTGTATGTATCATGTGTGAAAAAGCAGCAGTTATGGTGCAGCATTGAATGGACTTAAAGCTGGAGAGGACAGCTAGTAGGTCTGGGATAAAACGTTCTACATCCTCCACTGAACACATGATCCATGTGATGTGTAAATTATAACCAAAAAAACTTTGTACACAAATATTCAACACGGCATTATTCCTAATAGCCAGTAGCTGGAAAGAGCCCAGCTGTCCACCAACCGATGGCTGGGTAAACAGCCTGTGGTCCGTCCACGCAATGGACCACGCTGCAGCCACATCGGCGCTGACACCTGCCACAACCCGGACGAACCTTGAAAACGTGATGCTGAGTGGAAGACGTCAGACACAAAAGACCATTTATCGATGAGCCCAGTGATATGAAAAGTCCAGAGCAACACATCTATCCAGACACGAGTGCTTTCGTGGTGGCTGGCAGGAGAGAGAATGGAGGATGATTGCTGGTGGACGTGGGGTTTCTTTTGGGGATGAGGTGAATGTCCTGGAATCAGAGAGTGGTCTTGGTTACACAATTGTGTGCATGTGCTCAGTGTCACTAATTGTAAATGCTACATTTTGTGTTTTTTACCATAGTGAAATGATAGCTAATAGTCAATTGTGTACTATTTGCTGGGTTCTTCATATACACTAGGCAGCATGCTAAAGGCTGACAGGTTCACCCTTACTCGCTCTGTCTCCACGGTGAAATCAGCATTCTTATCCTTGCTGTATAAATGAAGGCCAAGGTTGGGGAGCTGTCTTCTGGTAGGGAGAGGATCACAGGTTTTAGTCTAGTGCTGTCTGAGCTGTTGCTCATGATGTCATGCCTTTCAGTACTGACCGCACAAGGGTCCCATCGTCCACTGATTTAGGGAATCACCCTTTAGACAGGTCAACCTAATTAGCCACAAGGCATTTTAGAGCTTTGGAAACACTGATGAACATTTGGAATCCTCAAGAGTGGGATCTAAGGTGCTGTTTTCTCAAATGTATTTAGACAAAGAACAATTGTTTCAACCGCCTGTTACCATGGGAGGGGAGGTTGGCAATCACTGGTCCAGTTAGTCCCTTTGGCTCAATTGCACCACGATAGGGAGGGAAGATCCCTTGTTCAGGATGACAGCCAGTGAAAAGGAGTGAGCATTGAACCAAGAGGCTGGATATGGGGAAACAGAAAGAAATCAAGACTAGGTAGCCATGTCAAACCATCCAAAGTCAGAAAGTCTGGCAGAAAATGCAGTGAAGGGGACAAATTGTATCACTGGAAGGCACCTTGGAGGTTATCCAGGCCAATCATATCTATGTATCCATCCATCCATGCATTCATCTATCCTTCCATTCATCCACTCACCCACCCACCTATCCATCTATCCATATCCATCCATTCAACCACCCATCTATCCATTCATTCACCCTTCCACCCATCTAATCATTCACTCATCCCTTCATCCATTCATCTATCCATCCAACCAACCACATTCATCCATCCTTCATCCATCCATCCATCCACCCATCCATCCATCCATTCACCCATCCACATTTATCTATCCTTCATCCATCCATCCATCCAACCACATTCATCTATCCTTCATCTATCCATCCATCCATCCTTCCATTTATCCATCCACCCGCCCACCCATCCATCTATCCATATCCATCCATTCAACCACCCATCTATCCATTCATTCACCCTTCCACCCATCTATTCATCCACTCACCCATTCATCTATCCTTCATCCACTCATCCATCCAGGCAGCCAGTCACATTTGTCTGCCCTTCATCCATCCATCTACTCATCCATCCATCTGTTTATTCAGAATGCATTTTTTGAGGGCCTTCAACATATGCAGCGAAGTTAGCATGATTGAGGTTTCAGTAGTGAAAAAAAAGATGCCCTTTGTTAGAAAAGACAGACAAAAATCATAAACAAGCACATGCACAGTGTATCAGAGGTGTCCAGGGATACGAAGAAAATTAAGAGGCTAGGCAGGGTGGCTCGTGCCTGTGATCCCAGCACTTTGGGAGGTTGAGGCAGTGGATCTCTTGAGCCTAAGAGCTAGAGACCAGTCTGGACAATATAGGAAGACCCAGTCTCTACAAAAAAATACCCCACCCCCCCAAAAATGAGCCAGCCACGGTGGCATGCACCTGTAGTCCTGTCTACTCAGGAGACTGAGGTAGGAAGACTGCTTGAGCCCTGGAAGAGGGGGTTGCAGTGAACTGTGATCACGCCACTGTACTCTGGCCTGGCCGGTAAAAACAGAAAAAGAAAATGGTGACAGGAACCAGAGTGTGACAAGGCAACTACAGCTCCAGTCAGCCATGTCCAGTGGAATCAGCCGTGGAAATGCCTCTTAACCACAAGGTCTTTGTTGGAAACAGATACTCAGTGCCCCAAAGAAAAATCAGCACTGAGACAAAGGATCTTTCAGCCACTCAACTTTTACTTCCTGGACTGCAGGAAGGGTGCTCTCACCAGCCATTTGCCATAAGAGTACAATGAACAAGGGAAAGCACACACATTTATCCCTTACACATTTGGGGCTGTCGTTAATGCTGTGTCTGATCTCTGCTGGCTGGAGCCAGACCTCGCAATCTAAACTAAAACCCAATTGG
>NW_022437096.1:415287-499185 GCF_009761245.1 Sapajus apella
GCAGCCTCCGCCTCCTGGGTTCAGGCAATTCTCCTGCCTCAGCCTCCTGAGTAGCTGGGATTACAGGCACGCACCACCATGCCCAGCTAATTTTTTTGTATTTTTAGTAGAGACGGGGTTTCACCATGTTGACCAGGATGGTCTCGATCTCTTGACCTCGTGATCCACCCGCCTCAGCCTCCCAAAGTGCTGGGATTACAGGCTTGAGCCACCGCGCCCGGCACCTTAAAACTTTTCTAAACAGGTAAAGGCAATGGAGAGCGGGGCTGTGCCTGTGAGCACGTCCTGCACAGGTGTCTTGGTTAAAGTACAAGGACATAGAGTGTGCTACGTGCCTGTAAGCATGGCGTGTCTAACAGCTACAGAGGATGGGGCTTCACAAAGACTTATTGCCCCACTTATGATTTGGTTTTTAGCAAGAAAGGAAACTCCCACAGTCTTCCTTATTTGAATCCAACCCTGCCCTGCTCCTACTTTTGCCCCTTGGTGCTAGCTTTGCTACAGAGGATAGATTCTCTCTTACTTCATGCCGATGTCTGGTATCTGATCGGGTCCTTGCTGAGTCTTCTCTAAATGAGGGTCCTTGGCCTCCCCTTTCCCTGGACTCACACAGTACTCAACATCCATTCACCAGATGATGCGTGTGGGCTGAACCCCGCGTGAAGAGCTCACTCAGCGAACGTGAGGCCTCCGGTGGTCTTGATCTTGGACTCGTCCCTCATCCCTGGGAGGACGCTCGCTGGGGTGTGGATGTGCTCTGCCCCAGGCCTCTGTACTGTAGAAGCCTCTGGTTGGCCTCCCTGCCTTCCTGTGGGCCCTCTTAGGTCATCCTGTCCACTGCTAGGTCCAGAGGGGTCTTTCTGGAAGCTGAGGCAAGAGACCAGCATCACATCCACAGGGCTCGATGGGGGGAAGGCGTCAGCACATCCTGGCAAGTCCACTTTGTCATAATTTGTGCATGAGCTATTTCACATTCAGATCATCTTGATGAATGCTCTATAATAAAACAAAAAGTGATTTTCATGTAATCTTGCATGGACATGTGAACTGGTGAGCTGTGGGTAATGTTGTGCCCCCCGTGGAGGCAGCCGGGGTGTCCTGCCGGCCCAGAGGCCAGGGCAGCCAGGCACAATCAGCATCCTAGCGGCGCTCAGGAGGCCATCGTGCAGATCTGATTCTCGAGCTAGAAACGAGCTGACGTTTCCCCAGAGCTGACGTGGTTGACCAAACCACACTGAGTGGGACGGGGCGGGGTGCCATTTATAAACTCCCCCGGTAATGGCAGGAGCTGGGCTGGACCTCAGGGCAGACAGGACACCTGGCCCAGGCAGGCTGGAGAGAAGGCAGTGTACAGCACCCTGCTGAGGTGAGGGGACAGCCAGGCCCCTTGGGTCTGAATAGCAGCCACCATGGTGGTTGGCTGTCAACACCCCCACCCCAGGGGCCTGTTCAGGGGCAGGTTCTCCCTGGGAAGGCCACAGCTCTGCTGAGAAGGACTGAGCCACGAATCCAGGAAGAGAAACCTGAGCCCATTGCTCAAGCCCCATCCTCCAGCTCCTCTGTGGCACGGACGCAGTTCACCACCCGATCTAACCCAGCCATGGTCAGCCAGGGGCGCTGGTGGGGCTACGATCCTGCTACAGCGAAGATTCCCCAGGGAAGGGGGGCTGGCGAGGAAACTGCCTCGGCTCTGCGTCCCCGTGAAACTGCCCTGTGTCGCTCAGACGTGTGCAGCAGGAACACACATGTCTACACATGCACATGTGCACACATGCACACACTCACACATTAGATACGCTGACAGGCATACATGCACACACATACACACACATAAATATATACACATGTGCACTAGCACACTACACTCAGGCACACACAGGTATGACATGTATGCACACATACTCCCACAGCCACACACAAACACATGCACACAGACATGTGCACTCACACATATATATGTACGCACAAACATGAACTCACACATACAAACACACATTAACACTATGCACACACCTTTATACACACATATATACATGCATACATAGGGACACTCACACATATATACATACACACAAACATGCACTCATACAAACACACGTTAACACTGTACACACTTTATGCACACATATGTTCACATACATGCACGCACGCATATACCCCACACACATACATACATAAACGCACACAAACATTCACTGAACCCCTGGCAGAGGGTCAGGGCCTGGCCTGTGTACCAGCTTGGAAGCAGCCTGGCATAGAGTCCTGGGGTCCCTGATCCCTGACCCCCACAAGCCGCAGCCCGTAAGTTTCGGCCCAGACCCCTGGGAGCTGCAGAGGGCTGCCGGGTGCAGAGGGTGCTGCGGCGGCTGTGGAGGCAAAGCCAGCCTCTGGTGCTCACACCTGGGAATTGGCACCAATGATCACCTGCTGAGCCAGGCAGCCAGGCAAAGAGACCACCTGTGACCTTTTGGGAGCTGAAAATGGAAGTGGGGCGAAAGAGCAAGGTGAGACACTCGCGTGCGCCCTTCCATAGTGAGCCCGTCAACTAGAGAAATTCTAAGAAAGCGGTCTAGTTTGGGAGGCCGCAGGGAGGGGAAGGTGGGGTGGAGGAGGAGAGGAAGGAGCATCGTCCTCTGGCCCGGCCCTGCCCCGCCTCCTCTGGCCTGACCTCCTCCAGAGCCTCATCCCACACTGGTCCCCACCCACTCCCAGCCTGCAGCCTGGCCGGGCTGCTGCAGCCCCTCCTGACCACTCACTGACCACTTGCTGCTCTCCTGTAACTATGACTCAAAGTCTGCCTCCTGCGCTCCGGACCCTGGCACCCCACTGCCTGTCAGAGAGCCCAGCTAAACAGGGGTCACCCCTGCTGCCAGCCCCTCACCTCCCAGCCAGACTCCACTAAAGTCCTCCTCCCCAGCCACTCAGAGCCCTCCAGGACTGTCCGGGAAGCCAGAGCCCTGTGTGTGCACCTGGACTCTGCCCCTTCAGCCTGCCCTGCACGCGGCCCGAGGCTCAGTCCTGGAGACACCACCTGTGGGCTCTGAGCTGAGGACACAGAGGGTCTCACGGCTGAGGCCCGGGTCGCACCGTGCAGCCGAGCCAGAAGCAGGTGGGAGAGGCTGGTGCACACAGCCTGCGGCCAATGTGGATTGTCTGAAGAGGCTTCTGAGCCATTGTCAGTTTCTCTCGGGTTCTATGTGGATGGTCGTGAGACATGAAGCTTCAGATCTCGGCCTGAAACATCCCGGGGGTGGGGAGGGAACCCTGTGCCTTGGTACCGTGAAGGAGCTTCCAGCTTCCTCCAGGGCAGGGTACAGGCACCAGCCCTGCCGGTCCACGACAAGCTTGTTACGCTGAGCTAAATGACACAGCACCCTCCCTCCTTAAACAGCTCCGAGGGCCTAGCCCCAGATCTGGGAGGGGGCTTGCCAACTTCCCACCGCCGAGGGGCGGCGGAATCGAATCCACAATGAGGCATGAGATCATCTTGGATCCACCCCCAGGTCGCCCGCCAGGGAAAGAGAAAGTTCTAGAATCGGCAGAGAAATTTCCTCCTGCCGCTGGAGGTTGCTGTGCACCTACCAGCTGTCAGCCTGGCCTTGTCCCCTGGCCCAGGCGAAGGTGGGGTGGGCGCCCGATTCCCAGGCCGGCCTGGACACTGAGCCCCTTCTCCTCGGCCCCCTGCCCGGGGCCGGACGCCCAGGGATTATCCTGCTTGCAAAAGGCCTCACGGGTGTCGTGGTTTTGGCAATTACTGAAAAGAAAGCCTGGTTGTTATTCCTGTCATGTGTTGAGAAATCTCTATAAAGTTTTACAGCCGCAAATGTAAAAGGGGTTTTCATCAGTTTAACATTCTTCCCTGCCCTTCCCCTGCCCCCACCCGGGATCTCGCCCTCCGTCTCCCGCCTCCGCAGGCCCGTGGTCTCGAGACAGCTGGGGCTGGGAGCCTGGAGGTACCTGCAGGAAGCGGGGGGCCCCGCCGCCTCCCGGCCCTCCCAGTTCCAGCCGAGCTTAGGCGCCTCCACGCCCTGGGGTCTTCTCCTTTCAGCTCCGACACCAACCTCAGGGCTTCCCGGCTTCCTTGGCTTACGCCACAAACGCATCGGAAGGCCTGCCGGGCCAGAGGCTGCTGCAGGGGCTGAGACCCAGAGAGGGGCAGCACAGGCACTGGCTTTCCGCAGGAAAAGAGAAAGAGAAAATGAATGAGAAGACAAGTAAACCTAACTACAGAGCAGGTCGGCCCCAGGGGCACGCGGCCTGTGTGGTCTGTGGCCACAGAGGACCCGGCCTTAGGAGGGTCCACCCCAGATCCAGGCGCACGGGGGCCCCCCTGACGTTGGATGAATTGGGGCACATTTCCTGTGTCCCAGGGTGCACAGGTCAGGTAGGTGGTCCCAGCAGGGCGAGGCAACAGGGTAAAGGCAGAGATAGGCCTGGTTCAGGGGGACAGTGGCGCCTTCTCCAGCATGGCTGAGAGGGAAGGACTCCCTGCAGAGAGCTACAGAGATCGGGGGTGAGGAGCACACGGGGTGTTCAGGCAGAAGCCAGCCAGGGCCACGTCTGCAGAGGTGAGAGGCAGGAAGGGAGCCGGGTGCTCCCACGCATGAGCACATGGACAGTCAGCTAGAAGAGCTGGGAGAGTGGGACCTCGTGGGTGGGGAGGGGCTTGGGATTTATTGGGGGAATGTGAGAAGCATCATCCAACCTTTTTTTTTTAGGGGTGTCCCTAGCTGCTGCTCAGGAAATGGGAGTAGGAAGGTGTGAGCTGCAGGGATCACTGGGCAGAGGCTGCTGTCCTGCGGGTCTGCGGCTGAGGGGCAGGCTGCTCTGGACAGGGTCAGGGAGCCGAGAGGAGCCCAGGGAGGGGTGGCCATGGGGCATTCACGGGATGGTTCCTGGGATCCACCTCACAGCCGCCAGCCCAGCTTCCTCCTGACCTGCCCATGTGCGATTCACCTGCCGACCCAATCAGGCAGACCTGGGAGAGACTTACTGAACCCATCCGCCTCTCATCACACGCATTGGGTCACAGACAGACACAGCGAGGACAGGTCCTGCGGCCTCTCATTAGTGCTGATGCCTGCCCCGGGTGGAGGAATCACTAGGACAGGATCATGCCTAGAGAAAGGCTTAGTACCACGTCCTCATCAGCCAGCAGACAACGCATTTGCTAATTATGTTCGCAGGCAGTCTGTCCTGATGCTGCCATCAGGCCAGGAAGAAAGGACAGCGGAAGGCACGTCGCAGACAACCAACCCCGGCCAGCTGTCAGCCTCTCCCTCCGCCTAGCAGAGGGCCGGCATAATTACATTTGCTGCCTTTTAAAACATATTGAGAGACTTCAGGCTTCATCTCCAACACAAAAAGAGCTTGGAAGTTATCACTCCTGAGCTCACAAATAAAACAAAAATGGAGAAAAATGAAAACCAACAACTTTACTTAGCTGGGTGTGGTGGCTCATGCCTGTATTCCCAGCATTTTGAGAGGCAGAGATAGGTGGATCGCTTGAGCCCAGGAATTTAAGACTAGCCTGGACAACATTGTGAGATCCCATCTTTACAAAAAATATAATGATAAAATAGCCCAGGTGTGGTGGCACATGCCTGCAGTCCTAGCTACTTGGGAAGCTCAGCAGGAGAACAGCTTGAGCCTGGGAGATCAAGGCTGTGGCGAACTGCCCTCCAGCCTAGGAGACAGAGGGAGAGCCTGAAGAAAGAAAAAAGGAGAGAAAACGAGAGAGAGAAAAAGTTTTACCTGGACCTATCAAAGACTTGATATCCTAGGGCAAACTCTCACCCAGACACCTAAAGAGAGAGACAGGCTGGTGCAGAAAGTCACCGCTGAAATCACCTTGCTGGTGCAAAGCGGCTGGAGCCGGGAATTTGTAGAAACGCCAAACTAGAAATTGATGAATTGCTGGTGGCTGAGTGTGGACTAGTTGGAGACTTAAAAACCCTTAGGGGACCAGGATTTTGTAGAGTTTACCTCCAGGAGCCCTAGCATCTCAGGGTAAAGATCTGAAGATGGTACAAAAATGACTTCAAGCCTCAGGAAAGGAAAGGGGAAAAGTGGTCGCTGAAAATACGCCCAGAGGGCTCTGTCCTGGGAACAGAAGTCTGCAATTTGGCCACAGCCTTATCTGACCTCTGGCCTTCCCCTTTCAGGAAAGGAAGAATAAAGAGACTGCACAGCACTATTAAGGGTCACAGCTCAGGAACTCAGGCCCATGAGAAATAGTGAAGTTTAATGACAGTGTTATACGACACTTCTGCCCCCAACAGATTACGACCGGTAGAGCTGTAAAATACAGACTGTATTTAAGAAGGAGTTCTTAGGGAAGCCTCAAAACAACAGACGAGGAACCTCAGCATCTGGCCTCAGCAAACCTGAAACCCAACCCAGCTCCTTGGCAGATTAACATGAAATCTCATTCAAAGAGCTTTTAGCTTCTATTGCCAGAGACAGTACTTCCAGCTTTCAGCAAAACATGGCAAAGACATGCCAGCACACACGGAAAAGCACAGTAAGAAGAGGGGAACAAGCGCCAAGACCCAACTCAGATATGGCGCAGAGGTTGGAATCATCAGGGAGTGAATTTTTTTTTTTTTCTTAGATAGAGTCTCACTCTGTCACCGGGCCAGAGTGCAATGGCGCAATCTCAACTCACTATAACCTCTGCCTCCTGGGTTCAGGCAATTCTCCTGCCTCAGCCTCCCGAATAACTGGAACTACAGGCACGCGCCACCACGCCCAGCTAATTTTTGTATTTTTAGCAGAGACGGGGTTTCACCATGTTGACCGGGATGGTCTTGATCTCTTGACCTCATGATCCGCCCGCCTCAGCCTCCCAAAGCGCTGGGATTACAGGCGTGTGCCACCGCGCCTGGAAGAATGTAAAATAACTATGGCTAAAACGTTATGGGGTCTAGCGGAGAGAGTAAACAACGCCCAAGAACAGGTGGGTGATGTAAGCAGAGATGAAAATTCTAAGAATCAAAAGGAAATGATAAAAATCAAAAACACTAACAGAAATAAAGAAGCACCTTTGATGGGCTATTTAAGTAGACTCGACAGAGTCAAAGAAAGCATTCACAAGCTTGAATACGCGTCAAGAAGCACTTCACACACTGAAACACAAAGAGGAACTTGTAACAAACACAGTACATAGTACACAAGAGCCACGTGACAATTACGGAGGGAGGCGTGGGTGTGTAATGGGGATAACCAAAAGGTAAAAAGGAGAGAGAGGTGAGGAAATAAGAATAGGAAATATTTGAAATATTTCCGAGAGTTTTTCAAAAGTAAGAAGACACCAAACCACAGATCCAGGGGGCTCAGAGAACTGTAAGCAGATAAATACCAAAGACATACACCTGGGTGTATTAAACTGAAGCTGCAGAAAACCTAAGACCAAAAGAAAATCTTAAAATAAATTGGAGGGGATGCAAAACAAATGAACAAAAACCTTACCCAAGAATTGTGACAGACTTCTCATCAGAAACAATGCAGGCAAGAAGAAATTTGAGTGAAATATTTAAAGTGTTGGACACAAAACCCACCAACTCAGATTTCTGTATTTAGCACAAATGTTCTTCAAAAGGGAAGGAGAAATATTTTTCCAGACAGACAAAAACTGAGTTAGTCACCAGTAGAAGTGCCCTTCAGTAAATGGTAAAAGACATTCTTCAAAGAGAAAGAAAATTATATAGGTCGGAAACACAGACTTACATTAAAAAATAAAGCACATCAGAGAAATAACAAAAGTAAAATAAAATATTCCATTTTTTTATTCTTAATTTTTTCAGTAGATTACAATTAAAACTGATAATAGCTACAACGTACAGATAAATGAAATGAATGACAGAGGTATTACAAGGAGGGAGGGAAGAATTTGGAAAGTTATGTTATAAAGAAACAAGGCCTTCACTACCCATGACATGATGCAGCGTTCTTTGAAAGTCAATTTAGATTAGTTGTAAATGTATTTTTTTAATGGATGCATAATTTGTAAAAAGGGAAATCACTAGTTTTTTAAAAAGAAATATAATTGATATATTAATGCAAATCAGAAAATGAAATAATAGAAGATGCTCAATTAAAACTGGAAAAGGCAGAGAAAGAGGGTAACTAATAACAGAAGCAGACAGGCTTGGTGGCTCTTGCCTGTAATCCCAGCGCCTTGGGAAACGAAGGAAAGTAGACTGCTTGAGCCCAGGAGTTTGAGGGCAGGGGTTTAAGATAAGTCTACACAATACAGCAAGACCCCATCTCTACAAAAAAGGGTTTTTTTTTAATTTTTATATTTATTTATTTATTTATTTTTTAATTCAGTCTCCTTAGAGACTGTCAAAAATTGCCAATACTGACTATATTTCAAGCCGTCATGGCAGGGTATTGGGAAAAATTTTCAATTAGCAATAATCGTGCCTTGGATAAACCTCACTGGCTACGATACTGCCACTCCACAAAACTGCAAAAAAGTTTTTATATTAGCTGGGCATGGTGGCCTGCACCTAGAGTCCCAGCTACTCAGGAGGCTGAGGTGGGAGGTTGACTTGATCCCAGGAGTTGGAGGCTACAGTGAGCTATGATCATGCCAGTGCATTCCAGTCTGGGTGACAGAGAGAGACCTCCAGAAAAGAAGGAAGGAAGGGAGGGAGGAAGAGAACAAGAATATATTTGCTTAAAATAAGTAAATAAATCAGGTACTATTGGAGCAGATTTTAAAAACCTGAAAACCCAGCTATACGTTAGCTACAAGAAACATATTTTAAATGTAAAGGTACAGATATTACAAGTGAAAGGATGGAGAAAGATATGCCATGCTTCTAAAACTGATCAAAAGACAGCTTGAGTAGCTTTATTAATTTGGGGCAAGGCAGACTTTAGTACGGGAAAAAAATTATGGATAAAGACAGCCATTGCATAAATGATAAAGGGGTTTGTCCTTCACAAATACATTAGAATCCTTCACGTGTATACACCTAATAATAGAGCATCCAAATACGAGAGGCAATACTCAAAGAACTGCAATGAGAAATAGACAAATCCACTATTAAAGTTGGAGACTTCAACGCCCCTCTCTCAGTAATTGACAGATCCAGCAAACACAAATCATAAGGACATAGTTGAACTAAACAGCACTATCAATCAACCGGATCTAATTGACATTTATAGAAGACTTCACACAACAACAGCTAAAGACACATTCTTCTCAAGCACACGTGGGACATTAACCAAGCTAGACATTCGGGGCCATAAAACACACCTTAGCAAATTTGAAAGAATATAAATCACAGAAAGTATGCTTTCAGACCACCATGGAACTAAACTAGAAATCAATAACAAAAGCTAGCTGGAAAATATCAAAATATTTGGAGATTAAATAACACACTGCTAAATGCCACATGGGTCAAAGAAATCTCAAGAGAAATTGTAAACTATTTTAAGGAAAATAAAAATCTGACCTATCAAAGTCTGTGAGATGTAATGAAGGCAACACTTAGAGGGAAATTTATAGCAGTGAATGCATACATTATCAAAGATCATAAATCAATATTCTAAGTTTCCACATTAAGAAGCTCCAAAAAGAAGAGTAAATTAAGTTTAAAATAAGCAGAAGAAAAGACTAATACAAATTAGAGCAGAAATCAATGAAATCTAAAACTGAAAATCAAGAAAGAAAAATCAATGACATTAAAAGTTGGTTCTTTGACAAGATCAATAAGAATGATAAACCTCCAGCCTGGCTAACCAAGAAATAAAGAAAGACAAATTACTTATCTCAGAGATGAAAGAAAGGGCATCACTACTGATCCCATGGATGTTAAAAAGATAATAAAGAAATGTTATGAACAACTTTGTGCCCACTACTAGTTGCCAACTCCAGTTCTTTACCACTGCTCTTCAATAGCGTAGTGGAAGTCCTAGCTAATGCAGTAAGACAAGAAAAAATGAAAGGTGTACAGACTGGGAAAGAAGAAATAAAATGGTGCTTGTTTACATGTGACAGATTGCCTCTATAGAACATTCTAAATACACACACACACATACACACACACACATATACACACACATACCACACACACCTCTCAGAACTCATGATAGATAAAGCAAAGTTGCAAGGTACAAAGTCAATATACAAAAGGCAGTTGCTTTCCTATACATGCTATCAATGAGCAATGAACAAGTGGAAATTGATATTAAAAGCACATCATTTCCATTTGCACCCCCGAAAGTGAAATACTTAACTATAAATCTAACAAAATGTGTACAGGATTATGGGAGGAAAAAAAACTCTGATGAAATAAAACAAGAAGATCAAAAGAAATAGATGTTGCATTTTCATAGAACAAAGCCCCTCGTGTCGTTAATGACGTAGGAGTCAGGACTCAGCTCCAGAGGCAGGGCTCAGATCCCGGACCAGATTGAAGACTGGCTGAAACAGGCAAGAGGTGAAAGCCCTTCTTCATAAGACACGCCCACCAGCGCCATGTCAGTTTACCATTGCCATAGCAACGCCCAAACATACGGCCCCTTTTCTTGACAATGGCCTGACAACCTGGAAGTTACCACCCTTTTTCTAGAAATTTCTGCATAGTCTGCTCCTTAATTTTGCACCTAACTAAAAGTGTATATAGCTTTGCCTGTGGCACTGCCTGTGCACACTGCCCTGGGCACACTGTGTAAGGGAGAGCGCTGCTCTGCAAGGAGCTACACCTCTGCTGCTGCCCTGCACGGCCGCTTCAATAAAAGTTGTTGTTTAACACCGCTGGCTTGCCCTTGAATCCTTTCCTGGGCAAAGCCAAGCACCCTATCAGCCCCCAGTTTTGGGGCTCCCCTGCCTTGCATCATTACCATGTCAATTTTTCTCACATTGATATCCAGAGTCAAGGCAATCCCAATCAAAATTCTAGTATGTTATTTTGCGGATATTGAGAAACTGATTCTGAATTTTACATAGAAAGGCAAAGACCTAGAAGAGCCAACACACTACTGAAAAAACAGCAACAAAGCCGGGAGACTGATGCTACCCGACTTCAAGACAAGCTATAAAGATGCAGTAAGCAGAAGAGCATGGTATTAGAGAAAGAACAGGCCCCTAGATCAATGGAACAGAACGGAGTGCTCAGAAATAGACCCACGCAAATATGGCTGACCTTTGGCAAAGAAGCAAAGGCAGTTCAGTAAGAATGGCTGCTCTTTTCAGTGACTTGCTGGAGTAATTGGCCACCTACATGCAAAAAAACCAAAAATGAATTCAGACACAGACCTTACATCATGCGCAAATATTAACTCAACATGGATAATAGATCTCTGTGGAAAACACAAAACTATAACACTTGTAGAAGATATCGGAGAAAATCCAGGGAACCCTTGGTTTGGAGATGACTTTTAAGATATAACGCCAAAAGTATGATTTAGGAAAGAAAAATTGCAATGTTGGATTTCGTTGAAATTTGAAACTTCAACTCGGAAGAGCACTCTGAAGACAATGAAAAGGCAGCCACAGGCTTGGAAACCATTGTTGCAAAACGTGTCAGATAAAGGACTTGTATTTAAAAAAAACAAAGAAATTGTTTCACTCAATTTCCCAAAGTCCTTAAACTCAGCAGTAAGCAAACAAACCCAATTTAAAAATGAACAAAAGACCTGAACAGACAGACATATCGCCATAGGAAATACACAGCTGGCAAGTAAGCATATAGGGAGAGGCTCAATAGCGTATGTCATTAGAAAACTGTAAAATAAAACAGCAGTGAGACGCTCCTACACACCTATCAGAATGGCTAAAACACTGACAATAGCAAATGCTGGTGAAGACGTGGAGTAAGAGGAACTTTCCCTCTTTGCTGAGAAGATGCAAAGTGATACAGCCGCTTTGAAAGACATCCTCACAAAGGTACATAGACTCTCCTCGCACTCTGACCTCACACTATCGTTCGTCATCGTGTCTTTAGAAAGACGAAAGCTTCACAGAACTGTCTACGGCAGTTTTATTCATAATTGCCAAAACCTGGAAGGAGCTAAGATGTCCTTCGACAGATGAATGGATACAGCCTTACACTGGGATCTTATTCAGGGATTAAAAACGAATGAGCTATCGAACCATGGAAGGACATGGCCAAATGTTAAATGCATATTGCTAAGTGCTATAAGTCACTCTGAAAAGGCTGCACGCTGCATGATCTCAATTATACGACATTCTGAGAGAGGAAGGCAATGGAGACAGTACGAGTCCAGCGGTAGTCAGAAACCTGAGCTCCAGCGAGGAGCAATGAGCAGGTGGAGCAGGGGGATTTTTGGTTGGTGAAATTGTTCTGAATCACAGCAATGGGGGTACCTGCCTTTATGCGTTTGTTAAAGCCCAGAGAACTTCACCTACTACACGGAGTGAACCTGAACGTAAACTATGGGCTTTAGTGAATTATAATGTATCAATACTGGTTCATTAATAGTAACAAATGTAGCACACTAAGGCAAGACTTTAATAATAGAGAAAAGTAAAGGCACATGTGGGAACCCTGTCCTTTCTGTTCGATATCTCTGTACATCTAAAAAAACTGAGTCTATTAATGAAAAACATATACTGAGAAACTGTGTCAGGTTTACAAAGACGAGGCAGTTAAACAGTCACAGCCACTACTTTTAAGGATTCACTGCCTGGCGTGAGAGTACATTATACGTCAGCCTTCGTGGGGAAGTCAGGGAGGGCCTGCTGGGCAGTGCCCAGGGTGAAACACTCAGCTCCCGGACACAGAGGGGCCGGGAAAGGTTTCTGTCAACTGTAAAATGTTGTGGAAATACAAGCCAGTTACTATCCTGGGGTTGCTGTGGCTCCTGCAGCATCTCACTTAGCAGATTTCGATATTTGCATGACTCAGCTCCACAGCTTTATTCACCCTCCCTCCCAGAGCCCAGGAAAGCGGGGAACTGGGGCTTTCTTCTCGGGGTTGTGGAAACCACTGCGTAATTGTCATCAGGGCAGTTTGAAATATTCTTCTGGCTGCTGTATGGTAAAGGGATTGAGGAGCAAGAGGGGAAGGAAACTCGAAGGCCCAAGTCTATGGCGAAGTAAGAATAATGGCCCAGGCGCGGTGGCTCATGCCTGTAACCCCAGCACTTTGGGAGGCTGAGGTGGGCGGATCACCTGAGGTTGGGAGTTTGAGACCGGCCTGACCAATGTGGAGAAATCCCATCTCTTCTAAAAATACAAAATTAGCTGGGCATGGTGGTGCATGCCTGTAATCCCAGCTACTCTGGAGGCTGAGGCAGGAGAATCACTTGAACCCGGGAAGCGGAGGTTGCGGTGAGTTGAGATCACGCCATTGCACACCAGCCTGCGCAACAAAAGCAAAACTCTGTCTCAAAAAAAAAGAAAAAGAAAAAAAGAATAATGGTGACTGGGGCTAAAATGCCAGCAATGGAGACAGAGGGAGGAGAGCAGGGAGATTAAAGACGTGGTCTGCAGGACAAGTCAGCTTGCCAGGTCAAATCACTGCATAGGGGCTCTGAAGGACAGAGAATTCAGTGATCGTGCCTAGATTTCTGGCTTGAACAGTTGCAAAATGATGAGGTTTATCAATCCGGGACGACAAGCATTAAAAAAAATAAAAAGCATGGGTTACCAAAAATTGAATTTCTGTGTTGCCTATGTGAAGCCTGACATGCACATTTTACATGCACGTGGAGACATTCTGTCAGCTACTTGATGCAGAAGTACAGATGTTGACAAAGAACTTTGAGGCACTTCAACCTTTAAATATTAATTCAAAGAGGATCCAGCAAAGCGGGTACAATGAACAGCCCACGGAAGAGAAAATAAACCAGGAGAACACACTGATGGAAAATCCAAAAGGAAAACGGCTAAAAAGAAGGAAGGGTCAGCTGGACCCAATGCTGCCGTGGGAACCTGAGTGATAAGATCAATGACTAATGGACTTGGCGGTAAGAGAAATCGCCAGAGATTTTCTCAAGATCAACACTCTGAGTTGGAGGGGACAGATGGCCAGAGGGAGAGAAATGTGGATGGAGCAATGGGAGATGGATGGAGGCTGAGTGAAAGATGAACTAGGTAGAGATGGATCAATGTGGGGAGCGATGGATGATGGGATGGGTGAGTGAACAGATACACAGATAAACTGAGGGAAGTGATTAATCAATTACTCAAGTGATGAATTTATAATCGAGAAAATGCATTGATTGAAGATCGTGACAGATAAGCATGATGAAGGAGAACTGAAGGAACCTGATGTTATGAGCTGAATATCATTAGGTCCAATGGAAAGGTGGCATTAGGAAAGCCATAAATGATTGGCTTCTGAGGTGGGGGCAGACTTAGTTCAAAGGTGGGAAAGAAAGGATTTTAGGACCACCGACATTCACACAGCATGATTTAAACATTTATGGATTCTTAAGGGTTGTTTCCATTAAAGCAACAGAAATGCAACTCAGACTCAATTAGCAAAACAGGGAATTTACTGTTTTGAATAACTGGGGTGTCTCGAAGTCAGACTGATCTTCCGGCACCACTAGATCCAGGCTTCTGGGCGTCCCTGCGGGCTCCTGCTCTGCCTTCCTGAAAACTGACTTCATTTACAGAAAAAAATTCTAACAGGGATGACTTTTCTCACAATGGGGCCAAATTGGCTCTTACCGGGCAAAAATCTTAGCTATTATAATGGTTTTGGGACCCCACAAGGGGCCCCGGTAGATTAAAATATATATAATTATGTATGTGCTATTAAAACCTCATGCGGTGGGAAGGAGTGGCTGCAGTAAAATGGTCTAAAATCACTTCATGTGTCAATCATAAGAAAAGGTTGAGACATCAATATATGGACAGGCTTTCCCACAGGTGACAACAAGATTCCATCCTTCTGGGGAATCAAGCTCACATAGAAGGCAACACCCCTTCCTACTGGTCCAGCCAAAAGTCATCAGGCTGCCTCTCAGCCAGCATGTCTGATCTGGGTCTGGCACTGTGGCTCTGAGTAGCCAGGACTCAGGCATGTGACCATGCTGGGGCTTTGCGGAAAGCATCAACCTCAACTGAACAAACAGAGGGAGCATATCCCCCCAAAAAAACTGATGAAGGTGGGAAGGGGGAAAGGATTCGGAGTGGGTAAAGACCGACAGATGTGTGTCCCAGGATGGTCGCATGGCAATTAGGGAGGGTGGAGCCTGTGATGTGGGGAAGGCTGTCTGCAAATTAATGCCGCTTTCCAACCTGTGGCCAGTGAAATGTGTGCAGAATTGATGTGTATCAGCTCTGGACAAGACTTTTCAGGGCCTTCATGCTCTGTCTCCTGTGGCACTGCTGTTGAAAGCACAGGGGAGATGGCTCTTCTGTGAACCTGAGTCTCTGAGTCTCGTAGCCCCTGACTATGCGCTCAGTGAGAAGCAAGCTGGGGTCAGCCACCGGCACATGGGTACATTTGTTACCACGGCATAACCAGGTCTGTACTGACAGTTACACTTGGCAACAAGTTTAAGGTACTATAGACTCAGGACTTTGCTTTATGGTATATGATCTAATTAAGAGAATTAGCAAACACAAGGGGTATAGAAAAATGGAGCAATGATGGTTACGTAGAAGTCTGCCTCTAACACACGGTCATTCACTTTGTATTGTCATGTCAAGCCATTCATGGCTGAATTCTTTTTGATTACCTCACTTAGTAAACATCCCTGGGCATTGCTCAAGTGAGAACTATGTGCTGTAGATGCCGTGGTTTCATTCCTAGTGTCTGTTCTGAGCACCCTCTGGGTGTCAGATTCTGGGAAAGTTACACAGTCAGTCCACAAATCTTTATCAAGATGTATTATGGGTCAGTTAATGAGCTAGACTCTAAGAATAAAGTGTGAAACAAAGACTTATTGAATAAGCGAAGAGCTGTATAAGCCTGATGATGTGGCGTTTGCTGTAAAATAGCAAGCTTTTTCTGCAGAGTTCATGCATTATTGATTTCCAAATTAACTGAGATGAGTATAACTGGTGAATCAATAACTTGCAACAACTTTGGGCAGTGGTTCTCCAGGAATGCAGATTCCTAGGCACCCACCCAAACACCTACTGAATCAGAATCTGGACGTTGAGCCTAGAAATCTGGATCTTTGATCACATATTCTTGGAGACTCTGATACATTCCAAAATTTGACAATCTTTGCTCCAAGCTGTAATTAGTCATTGAAACATTAGTGAGAATGGGTGCCAGACCCTCAGGAAGCCAAGTACTGAGAATGGTACGAGGAAGCATGCTCCACTCAAAACCTCTCATGAGCACGCTCTTGCAAACCGATTCAAGATTTTGCAAGGAAAATGATAAAAGCGTTGCTTTAAAAGTCCTAGTGTCTGCGGAGACACTTGGTGTGCATTACGGTGCACCAGCCGCTTGGCTAAGTCCACGTGGAGCAGCCTGCCTTCACCTGAGCGCTTGGCGCCAGCCTCTCCCGCGAAGCTTCAGGTGAGCACCTCTGGAACAAGAGAGAGACAAGGGACAGAAGATGTTTCTGGCTACAGCACTGATGTCTAGTTTCCACATTTTTCATTTTTCTCTGTCATTCTTCCAGTAGCCTTATATTTTAGGTGTGTCTCTTGTTCATGACTTGCAATTATTATGAGTTTCTCTTGAAGAAATTTTCACAATCTTGTTCTTTCGGCCGGAGCATTTAGCTCATTTACACTGGTGTGAGCTGATATATTTAGGGTTAAGTTTACCACGTGTTTTGTGCTTTCTCTCTGGCCCCCCATTTCTGTTTTCTTTTCTATCATTTGGGCCACTCTTTTTCCACTTAGTGACTACCCTAGAAGTTATAAAATGACTAATCAACGTCATTATAGAAAATACGAAAAATTTAGTACCCTTTAAACTCGCAATTTCTCCCAGCTTTTGTAATGTTTGCACTGTATTTTGATTATATACATACAAAATGTACATGTATATATTAATATAATTACATGTGCCTTAGTATATATATTATATACAATAAAAATGTTTATATAATTTATACATATGCATATATATTTTCCATAAAATATCATATCTTTTATATAGGCAAGTTTATTTTGGCAAAGCATATATTCATGTATTAATATGTATATAAATATGTAACGTACAAGCATTAAATTTGCATATCCATGTTGAGTTATGTTCAGATTTGTTGCTCTTCCATTTTTTCTGGACCTCCACCTTCTGTTTTTATCATTTTTCTTCTGCTTTAAGAACTCCTAAAATAGTATTTGAATAAAGTCTATTAGTTGCAAACACCAAGCTTTTGTTTGTGTGAAAATATATTTATTTTACATTCAATTGTTAAAGGCTTTCTCTGGGTGTAGAAACTTAAATTTTCGATTTTTTTTTTTTACATATGTTGAAAGCATCGTCTTGACTTTTGACTTTCATAGTTAGCATTCAAAAGTCAACTGTCAGTCTCTATACTATTTTTTCTCTTGTAGCTTTTTCTTAAATATCCTGCTTTGTGGGGTTTCTGTGTGATGTGTCTAGGTGTAGAATTTTTAATATTCTGGTTTTGGTGTTTTCTGTGCTTCCTAAATCTGCATTAGTCATTTACGGGGAAATTTTCAGGCAATTGCACCATCATAACTACCTTGTCTTCGTGGATGTCAAGTACAATTAGTTTTTACTGTCGTCCTCTGTTCTGTGTATCCCTTAACCCAGCTTCCACATTGTACATCATTTGTGTCTTCTGCTTGTTTCTGAATGCTTTTTTTCTGATTGTTTTTCAGTTTATAATTTCTTCAGCTTTGTCTAATCTGCCGTCAAACATATTAAATATGTTTTTAATTTATTACAATTTCAGTTCTGAGATTTTCATTTGTCTGTTTTGCAAGATTGTCACTTATTTTTATTTCCAGTTCCTTGTAGAAGTTTTTGAACGTTCCCACCCACGGTGTAAAAGTGTTCCTATTTCTCCACATTCTCGCCAACATCTATTGTTTCCTGGCTTTTTAGTAATCGCCATTCTGACTGGCGTGAGATGGTATCTCAACGTAGTTCTGATCTGCATTTCTCTGATGATCAGCGATGTTGAGCTCTTCTTCATATGTTTCTTGACTGCATAAATGTCTTCTTTTGAGAAGAGTAGTTCATACCCTTTGCCCACTTTTTAATGGAGTTATTTGCTTTTTTCTTGCAAATTTGTTTAAGTTCCTTGTAGATACTGGATATTAGACCTTTGTCAGATGGGTAGATTGCAAAAATTTTCTCCCATTCTGTAGGTTGTCCGTTCACTCTGATGCTAGTGTTTTGCTGTGCAGAAGTGCTTTAGTTTAATTAGATCCCGTCTGTCAGTTTTGGCTTTTGCTGCAATTCCTTTTGGTGTTTTTGTCATTAAGTCTTTGGCCATGCCTATGTCCTGAATGGTATTTCCTATGTTTTCTTCTAGGGTTTTACAGTTTGGAGTTTTACATTTAAGTCTTTAATCCATCTTTACACTATTGGTGAGATAGTAAATTAGTTCAGCCATTGTGGAAGACAAGGTGGTGATTTCTCAAGGATCTAGAACCAGAAATACAGTCTGACCCAGCAATCTCATTACTGGGTATAAAACCAAAGGAATATAAATCATTGTACTATAAAGACACATGCACACATATGTTTATTGCAGCACAATTTACATTAGCAAAGACATGGAACCAACCCAAATGCCCGTCAATGACAGACTAGATAAAGAGAATATGATATATATACAACATGGAATACTATGCAGCCATAAAAAAGAATGAGATCATGTCCTTGCAGGGACATCTATGAAGCTGGAAGCCATCATCCTCAGCAAACTAACACAGGAACAGAAAACCAAACACCACATGCCCTCACTCATAAGTGGGAGTTCAGCAATAAGAACACACGGACACAGGGAGAAGAACAACACACACCAGGGACTGTTGGGGGCTGGGGATCATGAGGAAGGGGAGCATTAGGACAAATACCTAATGCATGTGGGGCTGAAAAGTTATATGATGGGTTGAGAGGCGCAGCCAACCACCGTGGTACATGCATACCTATGTAACAAACCTGCACATTCTGCACATGTATCCTGAATCAAAGTAAAATAAAATTAAAACAAAATTATTAAAGATATCCACTTTTTTACATCAGTGGATGCTATTACTTTATTCTGTGAAATAAAAGGCCACAAAACCAAAAAATAAAGAAATTTTCGAACTTAGCTTTTAGATCCTTGAATATAGAAAGCATGGATGTTACAATGGTTAAGTATTTAATAACCCTAATATCTGAGTTCCTGTGTGTCTGCTTCTATCTGTCCATTATTTCTCACAGTTTTCACCCATGCTGTCTTATCTCATCATGTTTCTAGTTATCATTGATTATGTGCTGAAAATTGTTCTTGAAAACTTGCTATAAACATTATTTGACACTTAGGGTGATAGTACCTACCTGAAAATATAGTTTTTATTTGCTTCTTCCTAGCACCAAGGGACATTACCGAGCCAGGACCCTCCTAATCCAGTTCAATCTTCAAGACTTACTAGGCAACTTACATAGTGAGAAACTAAGCCATGTTCCCTGTAGGACATTTTCATTTCTGATTCTCTTTTATTTCTAGACTATAGAACTTTTGTTTCCCAAAGCACCCAAAGGTTATCAGAAACCCTCAACTTTCAGCACCATTAAGCCCAACTTTAATCACCCAAGGTTGTCGGAAATGCAGTTCAGAAACTCAGCGATGTCTTCTTCATCGTCCAAAGTCCCCAAGACAAAAATCAGACAACCAGCTTCACTTCTCCGAATTCTTGTTGCAGCTCTGACATGTGAAGGGCTTAGAAGTCACCATGCCTGTCCTTTCATGAAAAAGCCAGAAAACTTGAAATAAAGAGGATTTTTTTAGATTCATCAGAGAACTGAAGTAACAGGGAAAGCAGTCATCCAAAAACGTGGAGAGTCAGGTGAATCCGGAGATGTGCAGCAACCAAGATTTGCTTACTGATCGCAGACACGGCTGGACCCACTGGTAATTCTGAGACGTTGCAGGAGGCTGAGTACAGTCTTGCATGAGCATTTGAAACTCCTGTAGCCTTCATTCTTCAGAGTCCCAGACTCTGATGGATTTACTTTCCAGGACCCTGCTGCATTCTCTTGGTGAGGGTCTGAGAAAAATCCCAAGTGACTCCGTCAGGAAAAGGGGAAACGGTGGTTGTGAAATAGACCCAGTCCTCCTTTATAACCAAAGCTTACTCTTTAGGAAAATGGACTTTTTTTTAGTATTTTAGTATTTTTTTAAGTATTTTGCCTGAGCCAAATACTAAAGCCTTATCCCAGCTGGGGAAAGATATTGCTCCCCACGCCAACCCCTCTAGGCTTGTGTCTCATCTAAGGGGAAAATCGTAATCAATATAAGTCAGAATTTCAAGGAAATAAACTCACAATTCTGCAGCCAGGGAAGGGAGAAGAGGAAAGAGGAGCAAGGTCATTGAATAAACATTTGTGACCATCACAGCCCAAGACACAGGGCCACTAAGAGACTGAAACTTGGAAGATGATAGAACACTCCTCCGCAGATATTAACACCACACCAGCAGGGTTCCCGCACAACACCAGTGGACGCTCTGTAAAGAGCTGCAAGGCACAGACCCTCTTTCAGAAGGAGTTTTAGGGAAACCCAAAGACAGTAGGGGAGATAAACAGACATTCTCTGAAGAGGATTACTTAGGAAAGCCATCTGCCATTCTGAAGGGACACGTAACAAGAAATAGGACCTGGGAACCTCCATCAGCTACAGCCATAGCAAACTCGAAAGCATCTGACTCAGGTAGGCTAATAAACTCCTGAAATGAAAGGCCAATTTACCTCCCGTCCTATTGCTCAGTACAATCTTTCTGACTTTCAACAAGAAAAAATTGCAAGGCCTACCAAAAGGCAATCAAAACACAGCCTGAAGAAACAATCATCAGAAATAGATGAATATATAATAGTCTACCTAAAAGTTAGCACTATCAGGCAGGGCGTTTAGGTAACTGTAATCAGTGTCTTACAGGCTCTAATAGAAACCAGAAAACACGCAAAAGGAGATGAGTAATGTAAGCAGATGGAGAGGAGCTAACACACTAAAAGATATGCTAGAAATAAAAAATGCTGTACAGAAGCAAAGAATGTTTAATGGCTTATTGGGAAACTTGACACAATTAAGAAAAGCATCATTGAACTTCCATATACGTCAATAGAGGCTTCCCAAAGTAATATGTAAAAATAAACTTATACTGAGTGAGGGAAAGAAAGATGTCAAAAAACCATGGGACAGTAAACAAAGATGCAACACACACATAAATGGAATATCAGGAAGAAAGGGAGAACGAAGCAGAAAAAGTGTTTGAAGGAAAAATGACCAAGAAAGAAAAAGAAAGGGTGTCAAGAAATGAATGGAAGTTAAGTATTTTATTTTTTATTCTTAATTGATCTGAAAGGTAACTGCTTGATGGAAATGGTAATAGTAACCACATATTGGATGATTATAGTATATGTATACTTTGTCACACATGATGGGAAGCAAGGACCTGGAATATACCCATACCATGTGGAACAGCATGGTGCCATTCGAAGGCAGATTTTAAATATTCAACAGTACACAACGATGAAACTCCAGCACGATCACTAAACATAATATAATATGCTAAGAAACAAGATGGAGGTCTATAAAACGCCCAGTTAAAACCAGAAAAGAAAAACAGGGAAAAAGAATAAATGTAATAAGTAGAAACAATTACAAACATATTAGGTATTAATCCAACTGCTGCACAGAACTATGCAACAGACTTCTAAATAGCACATGGGTCAAAGAAGAAGGCTCAGGAACAGCTAAAGTGAACTAAATTTTACTTTAAATAATCACTTTAACTGGGAATGTTCCAAATATAGCAATCCAAAGACAAAGAGCATCATAATGGATCACAAAAAAAAAAAAAAAAAACTTTAGCAGGTCTTCATATAATGTCATTTTGTTCAACATTGTTTCATTACAATGTTGATGAGAAAAAATTGATTCCCTACTGGAGCTCCTGTCTGTGTGGAACACACGTGTCCTCCCCGTGTCTGCCTGGGCTTTCTCCGTTATTCCGGGTTTCTCTCGAATCCTGAAGATGTGCGTCTTCAGTGAATCTGCGTGTCTGGATTGTGTGAGTGTGGAGGGGCTGGGTGTGCTCTGAGACGGGAGGGTACCGTGTACAGACGTGGTTCCACGTGCGCCCTGACCTGCCAGGCGGGCTCCAGCCACCCGTGAGCTTGAACTGGAAAATAGGGTAGATAAATATCTTGTTGGTTTATATTGATCTTTCCTGTGTGTATAGCTCACATTATTTCAATGTTTAATTCGTGTTTGGGGACTTTATTTAGAAGTTGGGTGTTTTTGTGAACAGAAATACGTCACAGGAACTGAACTCTCATGTACACTAATTTGCCTGTGGTAGAATTGGTTTCATTATATGTCTTTTTACTTAAAGTCACAGTTTCTAAGACCCTGTCAACAGCATTGGGAACTTCCTGCATGTGTTGTCTACAAGAAACCCCATTTTAAGGATAAAGGCTAGAATAGATCAAAAGTAGAAGGATGGAGAAAAATGTACCAGACTAGCGCCAATCAAAAGAAACCTTGAGTAATTATATCAACTTCAGACATAGCAGACTTCAAAACAAGAAAAATGATTCGGGAGAGAGAGGGGCATTACAAAGGGCCAACCCTCCACAAATACATAATAACTCCTAATGCGTATGTACCCAGCAAGAGACAGTCAAAATACTCAAGGCAGAAACTGATAGAACTGAACGGAGAAATAGACAGATCCACTGTGACAGCCGGAACCTCCGACACCCTTCTGCCTGTGATAGACAGATGCAGCATTCAGAGAAGTCCTGGTCACACTGATCGCCTCTATCAGTCAAATCGATTTAATTGACATTTGCAGAAGGTTGCACATAACAATAAACTACACTTTCTTCTCAAGTTCAGACGAAACATTCACCAAGACAGGCCACATTCTGGGCTGTAAACATGCCTTTAGACTTGTTAAAAAAATAGAAATCAGATAGACTATGTTCTCAACTAACAATAAAATTAAACCACAAATAAATAGCAGGAAAATATCTGGAAAAGCCCAAGCCATTTGCAGATCCAATAACACACCTTTAAATAGCACGGGGGTCAGCCGGGCGCAGGGGGTCATGCCTGTAAATCACAGCACTTTGATTTATAGGCCGAGGCGGGAGGATCACCTGAGGTCAGGAGAGGAGACTGGCCGACATGGTGAAACCCCGTCTCTACTAAAAGTACAAAAATCAGCCAGGTGGGGTGGCCCATGCCCCTAATCCCAGCTATTCGGGAGGTTGAGGAAGGAGAATCGCTTGAACCTGGGAGTCGGAGGTTGCAGTGAGCTGAGACGGCGTCATCGCACTCCAGCCTGGGCAACAAGAGTGAAACTCTGTCTCAAATAATAATACTAATAATAAATAAGAAAATAAAACAGCACAGGGGTCAAAGACGAAGGCTCAAGAAAAGTTAAAATGAACTAAATGAAACTAACACGCAACGTATCAAAGAGGCATTCTGTAAAAGTCCCGATCAGTATCCTTCAGAACAGTTAGGTTCATCAATAACAAGGAAAACCTAAACAATTAACTGGCAGGACCAAGAGAGCCCAAGGGGACGTGATGGCCGAAAGTAATATGGGACCCTGGGACAGAAAAGGAATGTTTGTGAACAACCAAAAAATCCAGAGTATAGATTTTAGATGATAATACTGTATCAATATTGAGTCATTCATTATCGATATAAATGTGCCACATTCATGTAAAACGTTAATAGAGGAGAAATGTGATGTGGGATAGATGAGAACTCTGTGTCTTTGCAATTGCCTTTTAAACCTGAAACTGTTCTAATGTTTTAAAGTTTATTTTATGAAAATAAAACGATACAATGTGTGGGATGCAGTGAAAGTGGCATTTAGAGGGAAATTTATAGCACTGAACGCATGCATATATTAGAAAGAAGAAAGATCTAAAGTCAATATTCCTCACCCTTAGGAAGCCAGAGAAAGAAAAGCAATGGAAGCCTAGAGCAAGCAGAAAATAAATAAATAAATAACAAAAAATACAGCAGAAATCAATACATTTTAAAAATTAGAAAACAACAGAGAAAATCGATGGAAGCAAAAATAGGTTTTTTAAAAAAAAAATCAATCAAGTTTAAAACCTCTGGCTAGTTCGACCAGGAAAATAAGGGAGAGGATGGAAATTACCAATACCGGAAGTGAGAGAGCCGTGGCTTTGCAGGTCCTGTGAGCGTGAAAATGATAGTAACGGAATACGATGACGAACTCACCCCACATCTGCGAATCTCGTAAGTCCGGCCCGGTGGACCGATTCCTTGAAGGCTACAAACTACCAAGATTCACATATGGAGAGACAGAGAACTCGAATGGCTTTATATCTATGAATGAAATTGAATCAGTGATTAATAGCCTTCCAGAAAACAAAGCCTCAGGCCCAGATGGTTCACTGGTGAATCCTATCAATCTTTTAAGGAAGAATGATACCAATTCTTCATATTTCTGCCAGAAACTGGAAGCAGACAGAACACTTCCAAACTCATTCTATGAGGTCAGCATTACCCTAATAGCAAACCAGTTAAAGACATTAGGGGAAGGAAAGTTATGGACAACTCTCTCTCAAAAGTACAGATGCAAATAAATCTAACAAGATCGTAGCGAAATGAGTCCAACAATGCGTACAATGAATTGTACGCCACCGCTAAGTGGGGCTTACGCCAGGCATGCATTACATTCCTTTTCAAAGTTCCTCACCACCATGCTGACTTTCTGAACCTGTTAATAATTTGTGGTTTCTATTGTACACAGCTGTTGTCCTTATCTTCAGAGGGATTATAGGATCAATTTAGCTCTCCCACCATAACCAGAAGTAGACTCCCTGGTCTGTCTTTATTCCACTTTGAATTTCCCGAAGGTGGCAAATTACTGGGTACTCAGTAGGGGCTCATTAAAGATCACGTAATTAAGTAAATAAGTAAGGAGATGATATGGTTAGGCTTCGTGTCCCCACCCAAATCTCATCTTGAATTGTAATTCCCATAGTCCCCACGTGTCAAGGGAGAGACCAGGTGGAGGTAATTGAATCCTGAGGGCAGTTTCCCCCCAGCGGTTCTCATGATAGGCAGTGAGTTCTCACAAGAGCTGATGGTGTTATAAGGGACTGATTCCCCCTCACTCAGCACTTCTCCTTCCTGCCGCCCTGTAAAGAGGGTGCCTGCTTCTCCCTGACTTTCCATCACGACTGTAAGTTTCCTGAGGCCTCCCCAGCCATGCTGAACTGTGTGTCCATTAAGCCCCTTACCTTAATAAATTACCTAGTCTCAGGCAGTTCTTTACAGCAGTGTGAAAATGGACTAATACAGGAGACAATATGTCTTTTTTTATTTTTTGTAGTGATGGCAATACATAAATAATGTTCTCTTACTTTTTCGAGTCTCTGATCTTCTGAAATGTGGGAACATTGCTTTCTCACACACGTGGCTGAGGCTAAGCCTGAAATTTTGTTTGGCGTTGAGATAGCTGGGATGGAGCTGCACCAGAGGCTGTCTGGTGGTGAAAGGCTTGCATTATTTTTACACAAAAGACATGCTTCTGAATCTAGATAACTGATTTAACTTGAGTTGATTCTATTTGGGTAGTGGGAGTACAGAGGCCAGGAGGGTGGGGCAGGGGAGAGAAGACTATTAAATTACAGTGAGCTCTGAATGCTGACGGGGGAAAGGCAGGTGCACGTGCCCAGGCCAATGCCGTTAGGGCACAGCCTTCAGAAGTGAAAGCTGGCAGCATGGGGTGGCTCAGGCCTGTAATCCCAGCACTTTGGGAGGCTGAGGCAGGCGGATCACATGAGGTCAGGAGTTCAAGACCGGCCTGGCCAACATGGTGAAACCCTGTCTCTACTAAAAATACAACAATTAGCCAGGTGTGGTGGTACATGCCTGTACCACCAGCTACTCAGGAGGCTGAGAGATGGAGGTTGTAGTGAGCTGAGGTCGTGCCACTGCACTCCAGCCCGGCTGGCAGAGTGAGAAAAAAATGAAAGAACATAGAGAGGCGAGGCCGGGGGGTGGACTGGGAGAAGCTGCCTGCCAGCAGGAGAAGCAGGTAGGGTGGATCATGAGGCCACGTGGGGCCTGAGGGCCGTGTTTGAAGGCCCAGGCTTCAATCTAAGAAAAGGTGAAGTCATGGAAGGAAATTCAGTGGTGGGAAAAGCTGCAGTATCTCCGTATCTGCAGAGATGCTGGAGAGACCTCACGGTGGCTTTGACTGAAGCCGTGAGAGTGAGGACGAGGGAAGATAGAGGCTTTTAGATTCATTTAGGAAATCAACAAGACAGGGCAGTTAATTGGGCGTTAGGAAGCAGGCAAAGAGGGGGATGTGTCTGGAAAAATGCCAAGACTGATGGCCAGAGTCACTGAAATTCAAGAGACGGTGAGCCAGTTGTGCCCTGGGGCAAGATGATTTTCTCAGGGAGAGGAGAGAGGCCCCAAGCCCAGCGGCAGTGAAGGCTCCACCTGGGGAGTGGCCAAGCTGCCACCCTGGGGGCCTGTACCCACCCCTGCATGCCCCACCGCAGCCTCCATGCCCTGAACCCAGTTGCTGACCCTCAGGTCAGATGCAGGCGCCTGGCGGAGAAGACAGCCAAGCAGGAGAGAACAGAAGCCATGGAGGCCCTGAGGGTGTGGCCAGCGGAGCCCACGGGGGAATCCATGCTGGGAAACGGAGATGGGAGGGAGGGGCAACGAGGGGCTCCTGGCACTTCGCTGAGGCATCCTGGGCTCCCACAGGGGCCACACATGGACTTTGTGTAGAAGTGTCCCCCAGGCCCAGTGTCCCAGGCTCAGGGCAGAGCAGCACCGTGGCTGGGAGGTTCAGGAGCATTTTCCATCAGCAGCTAAACCGCTGAGCCCACCACCACCGGCATGTCCCAGCAGGGCTGAGGGATTCCGTTAGCATCCACAGGCAGCACACGCCCGAGGGCAGGAGCCTGCACCGTGGCTGATACACGCTGACGTTCCAGAAGGAACCTGCAGGCAACAAGCCGAGCCCAGGTGTGGAGCCTCCCTACCTGGGAGAAGCACCTGCCAGGAACGCCTTCAAGCCAGGACCCCCTTGGCACAGCAACAGAATCGGCTGCCACCTGCCAGCCTGCATTTGAACCTGGCTGGGAGTCGCAGACAGCCCACCTTGGAGCAGGCTCGCTGCCATCCAACAGACGGGGCCTCCAGCAGGCTGCCTAGAGCCCCAGTGGGTGGCGTCCGTGGGCGGGTGAGGAGGCAGGCTCTCCCTCCCAGGCCCAGGGCCACCTGTCCTGAGATTGGTTCCAGTGACCATCCCTGGTATGGGCTGATGCCTCTGCATCTTTCCTGGGCTGCCTTCTTCCTCCTGCAGGGTTCTTCCCCAGAAATGCAGAAGGCCTCACGAGGGCCTGCACAGGGTATTTGGGGCCTGTTGGGCTCAGCCCAGAACCAGCAGAACCTTGAGCCTGTGGTCAAGGTCACTCCTTCATCCAACTGCTTGGAAAAGCAGCACTGAGCACCTCTTCAGATAAATCTACTTCAAATCACTTCATCCCCCTCTCTCTGAGAGCTGATTGCAGCTGATCCCACCGGGGCACCAGGGAAAGCAGCCCCCACCCCCAGTCCCTGCTGTGGGGACCTGTAGCAGGCGGCCTGGAAAGTGGGATGCATTTGCTAGAGTGAGGGGTCTTCAGCCTCAAGGACACCTTCCTGGCCCCATTGCAGCCCCGCAGCCCCCTCAGCCGCCGACCGCCGTGCCTGGCTGCTGTGCTCCCAGTGCTCTCACACACACGGGCTGATCTCGTTTACGCCCTTATTCCTGAGCTTATTGTCTGTGGTTGCACACACGCCCACACGCAGACACACACACAGACACACACATCGCCAGCCGCACTGTGCCGTGGTGCACCCAGGAGAAACCCCCTGCCCCGGCATGTGTTGTCATCCGACCAAGGAATTCCACGTCTCATAAATTCCATGAAATCCTGCAGGGTGGACGCCCAGGGTCTGCACCATAGAATTATGACAATAGTGAGAATTTGAAAAGCCCTGAAAGTGGCTGGCTACCTTTGGCTGCATCCACGTCAAAAACACATTTGTACAAAGTCGTGCTCACATCAACATAAATGACAAAGCAGAATACAAAATCGCTATATTCAGGGTATTAAGGTAAGGACAAAAACAGGTGCTTATGACGTTGGCAGGGCCGGACGGCAGCCTTGTGGTGCAGCCTGTGGGGCACATCTCAGGTCCCTGCACCCCGTCTCAGCTGCACGCCTCACTTGCTGGGGCCTTGGGGAACCAGGTAGCCTCTGGAGCCCCTGGGTGATGTGTGACATGGCAGCACCTGGCCGGGGTTGGTCTGGGAGTGAGGAAGACACTGCACACAAGGTACTCAGCGGGAGGCCTGGCCCATGGCGCACGGTTAGCTCTTCTGTTTTTTAAGACCAAAGAAAAAGTCTAGAAGGAAGTTTATACCCTCCAAAAAGTAGAGAGAGTTGTTTTGCTTGAGTGAGGGATTAGGTATTATTTCCTTCTAGCTCTTTCTGTCTTCTGTAACATGCATGTAACACTTTCACAATTGGAGGGAAAAGATACCTCTGAGAAAGTGAAGTCATTCCAGGACAAGCTCTCCGCAATCCTCCAGGGCCGGGCGGCTTTGCAGGGAGAGGGCCGGGCTGCACGGGCAGGCTGGGGAGCTGAGTGCTCAGAGCTGCTCCCCCGCACCCTCCGTCCTGTGAGAACCCTTCAGGCCAGGGGCCTGCGGGAGGAGCAGGCGTCCCTCCTCTTCAGATAAATCCACTTCAAGTCACTTCATCCCCCTCTCTCTAAGAGCTGATTGCAGCTGAGATCAAGCCTTGAGGACGTGCCAGGATCCTCCAACGCCTTTTAGAACAAACACACCACCCGCCTGGCACTGTCAAGCAGCCTCGGAGCCACAGCGGGGTGGTTGGCTCTGTGGCTCTGGCTCTCTGCGTTTCTTTTCTCTTTCTGTGTAAGCCTCAGAAGATCTCCTTCCCCAGATGCTGTTCTAACCACCACTCCTGTGTCCGGCAAACCTTTACCTTCTTGGGACGGCCCAAAGCCCAGCATCCTTCCTCCCGCCGTCCTCTGTCTTTGTAGAATGGCTGATGGGACCGTGATAGCCTCCGGGTCTGCTGTGAGGCTAGGACAGAAGCTCCGAGGCCCATCCTACCCTGGATGACGTGGCAAGAGCTGACCTGAAACTGCTGGTGGACCTCAGGCGTCCTGGACAGAAGTGGCTGATATATACGGCTACGAGGGCAGTCCCATCCAGGTCGCATGTGAAGAAGTGACCCCAGTGTTGGAGGCGGGGCCTGCTGGGAGGTGCTTGGGTCATTGGGTGGACCTCTCATGAAAGGCTTGCTGCTGTCCTTGTAGCAAGCGGGTTTTCAGGAGACCTGCTTGTTTACAGTATGTGGTACTCTCTTACTCCTGCCACGTGATGTCCGCCACACCGCCGCTCCCTCTTTGCCCTCCACCATGATGGTGAGCCTCCCAAGGCCTCGCCGGAATAGGAGGCCAGCAGCACGCTTCCCGCACAGCCTGCAGAACCATGAGCCAATTAAACCTCCTTTCTTGAAAAGTACCCAGTCTCGGGTATTGCTTTACAGCGGCGTGAGAACGGCCTAATCCAGGGGCCCCTTGGGCAAATGATTTTAGTGCCTTGTGTTTTCTAGGCAATTTCAGATCAATCACAAAATATTTACATCCTTTTCATGTGCCAGGCTGAGAAAAGAGGCTGGGACAGTTTTGCAATGCCCACGGCCCTTCCTTCCAGGAGCTGGAGATCGGGCTGTGATGGTCAGGTGGGAGCTTGTCTGGAGCGCACTGCAGGAGACAGGGAAGGTGCCCACAGGGCCAGCCGGAGTCCCCTCAGGTCTGACACCTCTGCCAGTCCAGAAAATCTGGAGGGTTCCCTCGTGCCAGCCTGAGCCGCCTCCACCCCAGCTGGCGAAGCATCTTCCCCCATGACCAGGCCAGGCTGCAGGCTGCTGAGTGGGAGGGGTGTGGGCCCGTCTGTCTCACTCCTCTGTCCACCCCAGAGATCTGGGGGTGGACAATGGTAAGCCAGGCCTCTAAGGATGCCGTCAGAGGAGACATGGGACCTGGCCGTGATGCTGTAGACAAACAGGAGGCTAGCGGACTGGACGAAGGTGGCCAGACCGTCCAGGGAGCTGAGCAGGTCGGCAGCACTCACCCAGGTGCGTCTCCTTCAAGCCTTGGAGTGGACAGTGTGGTGTGCTGGGAGGCCCCTTCGCAGTGAGAGCCCAAGAAGGCTGCAGGGCCGTTCTTCAGCCCTCTCAGGGTCCAGACAGAAAGAGGCTCCGGGAGCTTAAAATCTCTGGATTCCATGGCAGCCCCACCTAGGCACACGCCAACCTCCACCTGCGCTGGCTGACTGCGCCTGTCTGCCTAAATGCCGCCCTCCCCACGTGGCCTTGCGGGAGTCACACGGCGGAGAAGCAGGGTCCAGCTCGGCAAGCTGAGCAAGGAAAGGGCAGCCAAGGGGGACGAGCGTGGCGGGGACAGTGGCCCCCAAAAGCAGAAGACGGAGTCAAGAATAAAGCTAGACAGGCACGTGGATACGTGACACCACCCAGGCAGCCGCGCCAAACGTCAGAGAACGTTACAGAAACGCGCCCAGGACCCGTCCAGAAAAGCAGAACATGGCGGGAGGCAAAGCCTCCCCACGAGGCTGGGCGGGGGAGCGGCCAGGCAAGGGTCTCCACTTCCACTTGTTTATATTTTTATTTTTAATTAAGTAATTATTTTTTTTGAGACAAAGTCTCACTCTGTCACCCAGGCTGGAGGGCAGTGGCGTGATCACGGCTCTCCGCAGCCTCGACCTCCCAGGCCCAAGCACTCTTCCTGCCTCGGGTCCCCGAGTGGCTGGCCCTACAGGAACGCACCACCAATCCCGACCAAGTTTTGTATTTTTCTGTAGAGACAAGGTTTGCCATGTCGCCCAGGCTGGTCTCAGCTTCCTGGGGCAAGTAATCCTGTGCGGTCTGTACGTCCCCTTCCTCTCGAGCCATTCCCCGTGGCTCTGTCCGGAGCCCTCAGACAGGCCGGAGACCCCGCTGTGCAGTTCAGACTCTGGGGGACCTTCCACTCTCTGGAAGGCTGGAAGGTCCCTGGGTGTCAGCTCTGCTGCCCCAGTTGGGAACTGCACCCTATTCTGCTGCCTCCTGGGGCTGTGCAGCCTGGATTTCATGTCTCAGGGGGCCGCACTTTCAGGGCCTTCCCCGCTGCTCTGTCACTCATGATCATCTGAGCCCACTGTGCAGATGCAGGGAGGGAAAGTGTAAAGGCCACAGTCTCTGTGCTGCAGGTGGGGGTGGGGCAAGCCCGGGGCCATAGCTGTAACCTCTCCAGCATGGCTCTGCCACCTGTGTGGGGCTGCAGGAACGCAGAGCGGAAAGAGCTGTGGCCCTCACTTTCCGCCATTCCATCTGCATCATACCCGAGGGACAGGCACGAGTGGAGAGTCACAGCAATGCCAGGGCTGTGCCAGAAGCGGAGAGGCTGGCCTTCTATGGGGCAGGCTGGCCTCACCCAATTCCAAGCCTCCTGGGGCCAGCCTGGCTCACAGCGAGGGCATTTAGGTTCAGGACGTGCAGCATCTGCTTCTCCCGAGCCACCCAGCGCTGGGCGGGGACCTCTAACCACACACTGGGAGCTAATGTTTGAAGTGACAACATAGGAGACATCACGGACACAGAGCCTCCAGGCCCCAAGAGGCACAGGACACAGGGTGCTGGGCCACAGCGGATCGAGATTTCGGAATGGGTGGACCAGGGCAGCACGTGACCTCCGCCCGCAGGTTCTGAGAGGCTTCCAGCCAGCCCAGGAAAAAGGGGACTCTCCTGTGTTTCACTGTGAAAGCACAGGAGAGGGTAAGTGTGGAAGGCAGTGGCTGCCTTTTCTAGAAAGTCACTTAAAGATCCCACTGGGGCATTTTTACAGCCAGGGCTCAGGTGGCCCTTTTGTGGATAAATGGTTAAGAGCTTTATTTTTCCATAACTTAGCAAGAGAGAAAAACCCATACAATTTGTCAGTAGGCTTCAGAACTGTGCTGTTTCCCAGCAGTCCACGTCGGGGCTTGCTTAGAACCCTGTGGAATCTCAGTGCTGCTAACTCAGGCAGCCTATGCCACTGGACCACGCGTGCGCAGGGGCTGACGGTCAAGTGTTGCTGCCCTGCCTGGCGCCCTGGGCGTTGTGACCCTCATTGCGATAGGAAAAGTTAGACTATTACAGCAGATCTCATGCCATCAGTGTGAAATCTGCACCAGGCCCTGGGTGAAGGCCAGCCCAGGGAGGCCAAGGAACTGGACCTGGGTCACACGTCTAAGAAGCAGCAGTGTGATCCAGCCCTCAGCTCGACCGCGGACGCTGTCGTGGCATTTATGGCAAGTCTTGAGGACGCTTGGTCACGCTGGTGTGGGCAGCAGGTGCCGGCTAGAGACGCCTGGAGTCCAGTGAGGTCAGCAGCGGAGAGTGACCCCGAAGATCAGGGGACAGAGACCAGGCAGCTGACAACCACACATCTGCAGCCCCAAGGGGCGAGCGGATCCCCGTTTCGGGGATGGATAAACGGAGGCCCGCGTGGCAGGGACTGGCACTCGGTCAGCGCCTTTTCTGTCCCAGACCACCTGCTGGGGCCTGCTTCCCACAGCGTCCAAGATTGGGAGTATCATTCCTATGTTATAATTAAGGATTACCGAGGCTCAGAGAAGTTAGGACACCTGCCCAGAGTCACTCAGTGGGCAGGCAGCGGTGCGGGGGCTTCAAAGCTCTGCATTCCAGCAGGCCAGCCCGTGGGCACTGCTCAGACCCTCAGGCCACGGCTTCACCATAGGTTCATGTGCAGAGGCCAAGCTTCCATTCCTGGGTGAGCTTCTGAACGCAGACTTGGAGCAAAGGAGCACAGGGCAGGCGAAGGAAGGGCGCCCAGCACGCCTCATGCCTGAGGACTATGAGCCGAGCTGACAGCAGGGACTGGAATCTTCCAGCTCCCACTCCAGGTGTGACCTGGGGAAGGGGAGAGGGAGGAGAGGGGAGGGAGGAGGGAGGGAAAAGGAGAGGGGAGGGGGGACAAGGACGGAGGGAGGAGAGAGGGTCCTAGGGCTGAGGGGCCATGCTGCAGACCTGGTTCCTGTGCGTCTTCCAGAGCCTGGTCCGCCTCTGCAGCCGGCACGTGGGGTTCCCCCCCGACCAAGAATCTACACCAAAGGCATTCTGCCCCTCTCCGTGGCCCCTCTGGCACTGGGATCCCTCCTTAGGAAGGCCTGGGGAAGCTTTTAGTTCCCTCCTGAGCTTGGGGCCACACCAAAGCCACCCACGTCAAGGCCGCCCCACGCCCAGGCCGAGAGTGGGTGGCGGGTGGGATGGTCCTGGCAGCTTGCAGCAGCTCTGCCCCTGGAGGCCTCCTGTGGTTCTCCCAGGCCCCGTTCCTCTCCTGACCACTGTCTGGGGTGGGCCCCATCAAGATGTGGCATGACCGCCTCTCCTCCATCCAATCAGGCCCATGGCCTTCCCCTGGCCCCGAAGACACCCAGCAGTGTGGGTGGGTGGAGAGTCAGGCGCAGTGCCCAGGGCAGAGCCTGGAGGCCCTGGACTGCTGTCTGCGGGTGAAGTGAGCAAGCCTGGATTAGAACTTGACAGTGGAATTGGAAGCGACGTGTCCCCTCCAGTGAATTCTAAAATAAACGCTACAGCCGGCGCACGTTTCTGGTGCCCTGCTTCTCCGCACGGCCGTGGCTCACTTACGATCTTGTCGGTTATAAATTGCAGCCTGCATTCCTCATATCAAAATGCACAGCTAGTGATATCCAACTCTAAAGAAATACATCCCCCGGCAACGAATACAGTCAGAAATTACTCACTGGATTTAACCAAGGAGAGAAAGATGCCATATAGATGTACTGCATAAATTCACAAATGTGGGACAATGGCCACCATTTATTATCATTTTATCTCCTCGTGGACATGTGTGACCTTGCTTCAGCAGTTTTATTGGGAACAAGATCTCTGGAAGCTCCCATTTCCCCTCTTTCCAAAAGCAGCCTGAGCTGTTCAAAGTGGCAAATACCTTTCAAGTTATCATTTTCCTGATGTTTTCTTTAACCCAGGAGAGGAAAAAAAAAAAATTGTGGGGAGAAAAGTTTTCCCCCAAAAAAGTGCCTTTTGAACTTGTCATGGAAATTCAGGTCATTGAAACACGCTCAGGTTCATAAAGGGAAATGAAAGCAATTTAACTGCGGGGGCTCAGGTTTCTGACTCGGGCCGTGGACTCAGGAGGACTGCATATTGGAGAGGGAAGAGGGGGGCCTGTACGTGGCAGGAGTGACCAAATTAAACCCATTCATTCACTGCGGGATCGCACACTGAACACCTACTCTGCTGCAGGCGTTGGACGGGATGTAAAGCTGTGAAAAATACAAAGGAAACAGAACCAGCTCCTGGCCTCGGGGAGCCAGCAGTCTAAGACCCAGACGTCCAGATGAACAGCCAGGAAACAGGCGATAAACACAACACCTGCAAAGGCTAACGAAGCATCGCAGTGGCCTCCCCAGAGAGATGCTGCAAGTCTTGGGGTGAAGAAGTTCTCTGATGGGGGCTGATGCCGAGATGGCGAGGGGGGAGGAAACGCATCAGCCAGCAGAAACTTCGGGCCCCCATGTGGATTTGACAAGGTCTCGGCCCATCTGCCAGCGCTCCTAAGCAGAGGATGTGGCCCTGGGGGAGTCCGGCGCTGGGCCCCCACCACATTGGGCACGGCTGGTCATTGGCTGATGGCAGCTTCAGTTCACAGGCAGGTTCTGGTGATGCTGCAATGCCAGGGGCACTATCAGCCGACAGCACCCTGAGGTTGCGTGGGCATTTCCTCTGTATGCAGGAGAGGTCTGAACGGTGCCATCAACGGCACCTGCACCTGGGAGAGGTCTGAACCATGCAGTGAATGGCACCTTCACCTTTGCCCCCACCCCCCTCCCGCCTTTCGAGAACACCTGTCTGTGTCCAGCCTCTCTGTGGATGGAATTGCTGGAAGGAGCAGGCACATTCTCCACCCAGCTCAGTTCAGCAGCTGCGGCCCAGGCCACACAGGAGCCTGCAGGTGTGTTTCAGCTGACGGGGAAACTAGGTCCCGACGGCCCCGTGAGCACTGAGAGGACATCGCAGGCAGAAAGCGGCGTCCAGCTCCCGGGGCCCCTCAGGGGTCCAGCACTACGCTGAGGTCTGCATGGCCTCCATGCACTGCCTGGACAGGCATAAATGTCCCTCTCTGCACTGTCTCCACCAGGTGCCTCCCTGACTTTGGAACCCCATCTGAAAGCATCAGTTTACCACCCTGGACTGAGACACTGAACCACCCAGTTAGAGCTGGAGCCTCCACAGTGGATGCGTGTGGGGAGCTTTACAGGTCATCAAGCAATGCCTTCTGCTGGCTCGGGGGTCTCCTGATGGCCAAGGCCCTGTCCACACCAGCCTGCACTCCCTCCAGCTCCTGAGTGCCACGGCTCCCCTCTGCCCTCTCTCTAAGGATCCTGCTCAGAAAAGGCACCTTCCCAGGAAAGTCAGGAGCTGCCTGGAGGCAAGGCCAAGCCTGCTTTCGACCCCACAGCTGCTGAGGAAGCTTTGTCTTAGGTAAGAGCAGGTAATAAACTGATTTCTTTATCATCCCCAAGGCAGCTAGTAAATTCTGCAGAAGGAGCAAACGCCTTTAAATTGGAGAGCAGCAGGAAGGGGCGGAGACAATGGGTATGGCCCTCACCAGCGGCCACCCAGCACCTCCTGACTTGGACACCACGTTTGCCTGGGGTGCCAGATCCCAGGAGCGCAGCACTCCACAGGGAAAACTCGAGGCCAAAAAGCAGCCACCCTTCACCTGGACACAGCCACCTTTGCCTGGACACGCCCCACCTTTCGCCCGGACACGCCCCACCCTTCGCCTGGACACGCCGCACCCTGCATCCGCCCCAGCACCCCTGCCAGCACCACCCTGCTGAAGGTCACTGGCCTTCCTGGAACTCAGAGTCCTACTGCGAGCATGAGGAGATGCTCCTGTGATTCTTCCCAGCCTCGTCAGACATGAGTCCATGGTTCTCTGGGAACTCACTCTGGGAGCTCCATCCTGCATGACTGTATCTCGTGTTGCCATTCCTGCGTGACCGCCTCGCACTGCAATTCCTGCGTGAGTACCCCCCATTCCAGTGCGGCTCCTGCGTGACTGCGCCTGGTGTCACAGCTCCTTCTGCACGTGCCTCAGTCCTTAGCACTCCCAGAGTTCCTGACAGTCTCACACACAGCAAGTGCTGAATAGTTCTAGTGAGATTCTTAGACAAGTACGAAGCGAAAGTGTGTAAGCTCCCTGTGAGTAGGGTCTCTGCAAAGTTCGCCAATTCATCCACAGTGTGTGGATTGCAGGATCCGCAGCATTAAATGGTTTAGGAACTATTCCACGGGCACAGGATCAAACACGTGAAGGAAGGGGTGAACTAATGAAAGAATGAATGAATGCTTGGAACGTTTTCTTCTACAGATAAGACAAGAGGAATTAGCTCTGTCAGCAGCTGGGGCATAGCTCTGGGCAGGAAGAGGTCCTCTCCAGCTGGTGCAAATGGAGCTCAGCCCGTTGTCCTGGGGGAGGGAGGCCACAGGAGCTCGAGGGCAGGACCCCTCTGCACTGGTACAGCGACAGTTCACCAGGTGGAGGGGGGAGGATCAGCAACAGCTTGCTCCCAAAGATCTGCCGGGCACCCTCCCGCTGCAGCCCACCACTGCGCCCAGCCGGGAGCAGCCACCATCCGCTACGCACAGCCCAGTAACGGCTCATGAATCAAACGAAGCAGCTCAATGTGAAGCTAATGACAAAATCTGGAGGAAAACCCACCTTCCTGGTGCCCATCTAAGTGGATGCTATGGATGGGAGCAGATGGAAGAATGACATATTTGTGGATTCCAACCACCATCTGGTCACAATTGATGGCGCATCTGACAGCAGGTCATTATTGCTTTCCAGCATCATGAAAGACGGCTATTCATCTCTGCGCCATTTTGAGTGTGACATGGAGACCTTCAGAGATTCCAGTCTGCTCTCTCCGGTGGTCTATAACTCACAGCATCCTTTGGCCTCCTCTGATGCGTTCCCGAGGTCTCCCAAGCTGACGTAGTGTTCAGTGTAGCTGACTGATTAATTAAACGCCCCCTCCCCTCCCTTTCCTCTCCCCCTTCCCCTCCCAGGCTCTGCGGCCTTGGGTGATGCCTCCAAAGCGATCCTTCACCATGGGCCCTCCTTTGTTAAAAACTCCTCTGCAAACTTCCGGAAGACTCCAGTTTTCTTGCTGCGCTTGACACTGTTTCTGCCGAGTTAATCCCATCTTTTTTACTTTAAATTTTATTGCTTGGGAAAGGACAACTTTGGTCTAGTTTACAGAGAGCTGGCCCCTGGACTCAGACTGCGGGCGGGCCAGTGACCCACATTCTCTTCTGGCTTTAGCCAACCATATTCACTGTGGGGAGAAGGGGGTTTCCAAAAACGGAGGCGTTTGTGTCAAAAAAGGGGAGAAGGAAATAATTCAAACCATCTGGTTAAAGGCACAAACATTGCGCTCACATGAGAAAGAAAAGGTAATGTGTTACTTTTAAGAAAACTATTTCAGGGTAAAAAATACATTTTCCCCTAATTGCAGATAAAAACATAATTTTGGAGAGGGATTACACGTATAAAACATCTCAGTTGCACAATTTTAGTAATAGATACGGTGTTTAGATGTATCGTTGGATGGCTTTTTTACCATATGTTAGGAGCTCCAGGTCTGAGCAGTGCATGTGAGTTGAACAGAAGGAAATGGCTTCGCCTCCAAGATGGCCCCAGACAAAAGCCAGCCCTGATGAACAAAGCGGCCCAGGAAAGAGCCATGTCAGCGCCAGCTGCACTCCAGGCTGGGGCATCCGGGGTGCATTGCGGTGGCGGTGTTTTAATTGTGATAAAATATACATCATATATAACTGATCATTTTAACCAGTTCTGAAGTGTACAGGTCAATGACGTTAACTGTATTCACATTCTTATGCAAGCATCACTCCATTCATCTCCAGAAATGTTCACGTCCTGCAAAACCGAAACTCTAACCCCTTTAAACAATACCCCCCATTCCTCCCTTCCCCGGGGCCCTGGTAGCCACCATCCTACTTTCTGGCTCCATGAGTTGAACGGTTCTAGGAGCCTCATAGGAGTGGAATCACATGCAGTGTTGTTCTTTTGTGACTGGCTTATTTCACTCAGCACAGTGTCTTCCAGATTCATCCTTTTTGTAGCACGTGGCAGGATTTCTTCCCTTTTCAGAGCTGCGTCATATTCCACCGTGTCAATGGATACATGTTGTGTGTCCACTCAGGCACTGGTGGGTACTTGGCTGCTCCTGCCTTTTGGCTGTTGTGAATAATGGGGGTGCAAATCCCTTTGTGAGTCACTTTTCCGTTTTTTAAACTGTATACCCCAAATTAGAATTGCTGGCTCGCTTGGTAACGCCATGGCCAGTTTCTTGAGGAACCGCCATTATTTTCTTCAGAGCAGCTGCACAGGTCAGCATTCCCATCAGCAATGCACAAGGGTTTCCATTTCTCTGGGGTTCATTATTCTATGACTCAGGTAAGCAAAGCAGAGTCCTCTACGGAGACTGGGAGGGGCTTGCCAGAGGCCACCGGCAAAGCAACTTAGAGCACTACATGGCCAGGTGGGTGGGATGACAGCTGAGGGCGGATCCCAAAGCATCTGCCGAATGGGGGCTGCGGAAATCGCATTCACATCAGAGCTGAGCCCTGCTCTCTCCAAACCCAGGATCTATGGCCGATCTCTGAGCCCCAGTTCTGCAAAAGAGGATAAGCCCACCCTGCTCACTAACTCAGGCCACAGACCATCTGGGGCTGCCCCTCCCACCCTCCCTCCTTGCAGCGTGCCACATCCTTCCTGCCTCCAATCCTCTGCCCCCTTTGTGTGGGCTCCCCTGCCCTGGAGCCCAGATAGAGAAGGGCGCTGTGTCGGCAGCTCCGTCCTCGTCCCCTTGCTCGTGCACAGGGACCCTGGCACGTGTGCGCCCACCAGTCACCTCGTCGCAGCGGAGCGGCGGCCACAGTGATGCAAGCTCCGCCCCGCCGTCTGGCTGCTAGCACAAGGCTCTGTAGGGGATGCACACAGACCTCTCTGCAAATGGTCTGTTGGCGTGGAGCAGGCAGGATGCCCACCCGGCTGACTGGGACTTGTTCTTTTTTCCGGTACCTCCAGTTCCCGTGCCCACGGCCGGAGGCGGCCAGCTTTCCACAGGTTGTAGTTCATTGACTAATTGGCAGGAGCAGACGGGGCTGGGGTAATGGGGCCTCTGAAAGCGAGTCTAGTCCAGCCTCAATGAATGCCACCTTCTGCTGCCTTCGCCAAGCCCTGGAAAGCCCGTGTTTCCGGCAGATTCCATATTGTCTGTGCTCCGGGTCCACATGGCAGAGCAGACAGCCTCCCGCGCTGCATGCCCTGGAACAAATGGTTGACGCGAACCTCTTGGAAGAAGCAGCAGAACAGGTGGCCCGTTCATCGGGGGGCAGGCTGTACAGGGTACCCAGGAGGTGGTCCTGGGGTCTTGGCAGGCCCATGGCCTCCCCCACAACAGCATCAGGGAGGTTGGCATCCAGCCCATCAGTGGCAACCTTGGCAGACACAGACGTGCTGAACTGGGGTCCAGGAGGGGTAAGCCCAGGGCTGCAGGCTGGGTCTGCTTTCTTCAGGAGCCTGATCCAACTTTAATCTGGGATGACTGACGGTCCAAGGTGGGCTTTGTCACCAGTCAGTCAGACAGGACAAGGAGGGCTGATGCCCACCCTGGCTTCGAGGACAGGCCACAGGGAGGTGCGACAGGCTCGGCAGCTCCTGGGCCCCAGCTTTGTGGCCACGCATCTGCCAGGTGCCCTGGAAGGCCGAGCGGCTGCCCTGGCTGTGGTCTTGCAGCACAGCAGCTGCCAGGGGGCCTGGGGGCCTGGGTCAAGGCCGCTCAGATTGGTCTGTGGAAGCCACAGTGGGCCTGCTCCACATCAGCCCCGAGAGATGCTCCTTGAAGGGTCCTCCAAGGAAGAGCTGGAAGGTTAGAGGCCAAAGTCTACGCGGAGGCTGCAGCCACTGAGGAAGGGAGCAGCTGCAGGCAGTCCTGGTGGGGACGAGGGCTGGAAGCTAGGCCTTCAGCGCGATGCAGGCTGTCTCTGGGGCAGGGCGGGGCAGCAGTACAGCATGTAACCACACCACCTGGCCCAGCGATGGCACAAAGTGTGTGCACAGAGGGTGCCCACAGCCGTCCACTCTGCTGACCCCCAGCACAGGTGGATCAGAAGGGTTGGTGGTAGTAACAGGGCTGGCTTTGGGACAGGACCAAACTGGAGCCTGTGGGAGAGACGGCGGCCCAGTCCAGGCAGGAGCAAGCACTCCAGCAGGTCAGCTGGGGCTTCACCCCAGACAGGGACAGGGGCTCCAGCAGGTCAGCACCTGGGGGGACCCACTGCAGAGTGTGCATCACTGGCTCCCTGGGCCACATGTGCAGGACCAGGCACGTCCTGCCTGTCCCAAGCACCAAGGACAAAGGCAAACAGGAGGCTGATGGGCTTTGGGAACCCTGAGAAGGGCAGCCTGGATGGGTGCTCCAGACATCCTGGCACCCAGCCCTGCTTGAGCTCCACACCCTTCTGCTGTGAGGTGCCCTGCACCCCCAATGAGCTGCTCGGCTGCTCAGTATTTTCATTTCTTCCTCCGCAGAGTGAGGATACATCCAACAAGACTGTCCCGAGGCTTAAATCGGAGAAGTGAAAGTGCTTAGGAAATTGGGAGCTGCCCTCTCTGAATGTCAGACAATATTATTTTTGAATCAGCTTCAAGAGATCACTTGAAGGGAAAGTATTGGAAAATCAATGTTTTTCCTCCTGTTGGTTTAACAGAACGGCTCCCCTGCCTTGATCTCGCTGTGCCGTCGTCCTTGACTTTGGGGGCTGCCTTGCCCTTGGGACCGAGGGGTCTGTGTCTGGAGCCCCCACCTGGTCCTAGCAGAGCTGACATTGTAGACAAATGGCAGGTGAATGACAATGAATAGAAGGAGGAAGAAAGCCCAGGGGTGGCAGGTGGCAGGTGTGGGAACATTCCAGAAGCCTGTGCCCCTCTACATCCATTCCCCAACAACCCCCAGGTGCTCCATTAGGCCCAACTCTTCCTGATCCAACCCCCCAGGTTCCTTGGATAGAGCTGTCTCCCCAGAACCCCTCTGGCTTCTCCAAAAGATGAGGGAACTCTTTCACATCTTAGAACATTCCAGGTCCAAAAGGGTCCTGAAGGTCACCCAAGCCAACCTCCTGTCTGGCAAGGACCCCCCCACCTTGGAGTGCCTTGGCTGGTGCCTGCGCCCCATGGCTGAAGGGCTCAGAACCTCTCCAGCCCTACCCACACCCGGAGGGCACCAGGGTTTGCAATCTCCCATCCCTTGGTCCTAGTCCAGCTTCTGACCTCCCTCATGACAGACTACATTACAATGAAATGAGGGCCGCTCTCAGTTCCCCTAAAGGCTTGCTTTGCTTGCTTTTCATTCACTCATTCATCTCTTCCTTCCTTCCTTCCTCCTTTCCTTCCTTCTTTCTTCCTTTCTCTTCCCCTCCCTCCCTCCCTCCTTTCCTCCCTCCCTTCCTCCCTCCCTCCCTCCCTTCCTTCCTTCCTCCCTTCCTCCCTTCCTTCCTTCCTCCCTTCCTTCCTTCCTTCCTTTTTCCCTCCCTCCCTCCTTTCCTCCTTTCCTCCCTTCCTCCCTTCCTTCCTTCCTTCCCTCCTTCCTTTTTCCCTCCCGCCCTCCCTTCCTTCCTTCCTCCCTTCCTTTCTTCCTTCCTTTCTCCCTCCTCTTTCCTGTCAGGGAGGAACTAAGAGGACCCTGATCCCACAGCCTACCTGCAAAGCTGAACCCCTATGCTCAGCTGCTCCCATCACGGGCAGGAGCCAGGAGAACCCTCCCTATGAGACACGCCCCGCCCAGCACCCAGGATGGGACACGTCCCCCGGGGGTTCATTCCCCAGCCTGACAGAGGTGTGGGCAGCTTCTGGGGCTGAGATGCTTTCTCCTCCACTGTGGCTGAGCATGCCTTGGATGGGGACTGAGGGCCCCATAAAGGAAGGAGGCCCTGATGGGCCCATCCCGGACTCTGCAAGGGGTGCCTGGGCCCGTTCCCACCCCTGCCCATCTCCCTCAGGGCCTCCTTGGGCTGTGCCCACACCCTCAGGGAAGCTGTGGGGTGGCCAGGCCAGGGTGCTCTGGGCGAGGGAAAGCTTGGCAGCAGCGTCCCTCCGTTTATCAGACCCTCGAAGCCCCACGTCGGGCCCGACTGCTGTGCGACGCTGCACTCCTCACAGTGGCAAGGCTGCCAGTGATTCATTGTTAATGTGCTTGTAATGGGGCTTGAAATGAACACAACCCGGGTATTTATTTTCCCTCTTTGGTTCCTGGGCACCATCCACGGCGCAGGCTGTCCAGGGATGGGCGTGGGGAGCTGAGACGGACATGTTCAAGGCCAGGTCCTCCCGGCCTTCCACCTGCCACTTGCCCTGCCAACCTCAAACCCACCCAGCCGAGGCAGAGGGCAAGATCCCAGCCCCAGCCCAGACACTCCCCACCTACACAGCACAGCATGGGGAGGCGGGAGAAGCTAGCGTTCCCTGGGAGGGAGTGCGTCCTGGAGGGGAAGGCGGTGATGGTTACGCAGTGGGAACATGCTTAGTGCCATCACCTGTACACCTAGAGAGAGGCAGAGTTTCACTCTGTCACCAGGCTGGAGTGCAGTGATGCAATCTCAGCTCAGTCAGCTTGAACCTCCGACTCCCTGGTTCAAGCGATTCTGCCTCAGCCTCTCAAGTAGCTGGGATTGCAGGCATGCAGAACCACGCCCAGCTAATTTTTACATTTTTAGTAGAGCCGGGGTTTCACCATGTTGGCCAGGATGGTCTTGCTCTCCTGACCTCGTGATCGGCCCGCCTCGGCCTCCCAAAGTGCTGGGATTACAGGCGTGAGCCACCACACCTGGACGATCATAAGAAATATTTGTAAAAGCTGTTGACTTTGCAGTGCCACCCTCAGCCCCCTGGGAACTCCAGGCCTTGGGACCCTTTGTAGCATCAGAAACACCCTCCTCTTTTCTCTACTCCTGAAGACTTCCTCCTGTCCTCCCAAGCCCAGCCCTGATGCCATCTCCTCCACCAGCCTGCCTAGGACCCCCGGGCAGGACTACACAGACAGCCTGGACTGCCAGGGAGCAGAGTGGGGAGGGAAACCCCAGGGGCCACGGAGGATCAGGACAGGCTGGCCCAGAGCTGGCTTCATTTGCACTCATGTCTGGTCCCTATGTGGGTGTGGCAGAGGGCAGAGGAGCCTAATAAACCCCCAGAGGCCATCCCTGCCCCCGGATCATGCCGTTTCTGCTCCCCAAACCCAGACTCAGAGGCAGGCCCTGGGGGTGCTGGATGGAGGCCATCAGCACCAAGCAAAGCTGCAGACAAGTCAGTGGTGTGGGCCCCCAAAGATGAAACTGGCGATCCGTGGAGAAACACAAAGCCCCCATGCAGGCTCCCGTCGCTTCTGGGTGTCTGCAGCCCAGAAGTGTGTTCTTGGCTCTGCAAGTGTGTTCTTGCCCAGAGCAAGTTTTAAAGACCTGAGCCTGAAGCCATCGGGCTTTCTTCCCTCGCCTCCTCCCCAGGGGCTCAGCCTGCAGATAATTCGATGCTGAATTTCTCTGTGTTAGACAAACATTATCCCTCACAATGGCTTCTCACAGCTGGGCCACTTCAGGCCACGCAGGGGAAGAACTCAGCCTGCAAGTCCTGGAGAGAATGCAAAGCAGTGATTTGTTCTTTTTCCGAACCCCACACACAACAAGCTATACATAAATGCAGAGAGTGATGCTCATAAATTCTTTATGCTATTTACTTAGAGCCTCTGCTTATTAAACTGGTTGGCTTCCAAAAACTCCTTGTAGATTTCTCTCTCAGAAAAGTAAGTTTTATTTCTCCAACCCACTATGAATTAAAAATGGGCCTTTGATACACTCAGCAGATTTTACCCCATCCACTAGGCTTATGTAAGGGGCAGAAACAGCCAGTATACAACAGCAGTGCAGACACACACAAGGGCACACTTTCTGCAGTTGTACAAGCCGAGCACATTCTTAGGTGGGACTTCTGCACGTTCTATTTTTCTCTCTTTCTTTGCTGTTTCAGACTCTCTGGGATTCTTGCACACTGGGGTGAGAAGGCAGGGAGAGAATCCGTCTTTTATAAAAATGGCTCTCAAGTTCTGCCCACCCACACATACCTGGATTCACACCGCACCTCAGCACGTCTTACTTTCTGGGTTGGGAAACAGACCCAGCTTGGCCCATGGCTTGCCCGGTTCACAGAGCCCAGGGCAGCTGAGTCTGCCCAGAGCTGGGGTCCTGACTCCGGATCTCTACATTGAGCTTGCAGGTTCTGGCCCCAAAGGGTGACGGAGACTTACGAAGGCAAGTCCCAGGGTCCAGATATCTGGGTGCCCATGAGTAACAGAGCCTGGGTGTCTGGGTGCCCATGAGTAACAGAGCCTGGGTGTCTGGGTGCCTGTGAGTCCCGGGGCCCGGGTGTCTGGGTGCCTGTGAGTCCCCGGGCCCGGGTGTCTGGGTGCCTGTGAGTCCCCGGGCCCGGGTGTCTGGGTGCCTGTGAGTCCCGGGGCCCGGGTGTCTGGGTGCCTGTGAGTCCCCGGGCCCGGGTGTCTGGGTGCCTGTGAGTCCCCGGGCCCGGGTGTCCTCCTATTTTTGCTCTTTGTTCCATTTGTGTCTCTATTTTTAGCCTGAGCTTCCAGGACTCTTATCTCTTGGGTAATCTTCTAATCAGGGTCAGTTACAGAACTTGCCAGGCCAGTGAAAACGCAAATATAATTCTCCATGTTTAAAAAGAAAAATTTTTTTAAAAAAGAGTGCTGATGAAGATTGTAAAGTATAAATCCTTTTCTGCTAAAATATTTTGTTACATCTAAAATGTAGCAGGGAGAATAGTGACGTGCAAGTAAGAGAAGAAGCTTTATTTTTCTTCTTTTTTTTTAAACACCAGCCATAACATTAGCACACAGAGAACAAAATTTTAAATTGCAAGATAACATTTAGAAGTCATAATCTTATGCAAAATATGATATGTTATTCATATAATGGCTTGTCATAAATTTTTCTGACTACAAATTTGTTTATTAGGTTGTCAAAGTGTGTATTTTCAGCAACTTTATTTTTCATCAATACAATTAAAGACAATGTCAGTTACTTGTGGTACATGCAAGATTGCAAATAATTTTTGATAGTTTTTACTTTTGAGAATCATTTTATGCTGACACAACAGTTCCTGGGGCTATTTACAATATTTATATGTCATGAAAACATTGGGAGACATTTATGATAAACTATTTCAAAATATAAATTTTAGTGCATCTACAGCTGACCATCCTTGTGGAACGATTTTTCTGAAAAGATTTAACTCTTCATGCCGATCAGATCTGTGTAATTTTAAAATGAATTCCGAGTGTAAACTTATACAATGGTAGTTTTGCATTTGTTCTGACATTTCTTGTAACTTGTGGAGTTACATAAGAAATCAAAAGTGGCTTCATGTTTTGTGAATAATACAAATGTTTGCTTCTGAATTCGAATTTTATGTCTTTACCATGAGAAATAAATTAATTTTAAAATTGTCTTCTTTATTAATAATTGGCTCATTGGAAGCATACTATGAAAATAGTGATTTTTTTCGCCAACTGCGATGATTTTAAGCATGATTTATATGTCTAAGCCCGTATTTGCTTTGCAATGTTGCTTTGTGACGCTGTGGTGGTTTTCAAGACTGGAGATTCTAAATTCTTTGGTGAGTCCAGACAACTCTCAGATATGCTTTACTGCAAAGCACTCGTGTGCATTTTCATTTTGTGATGATTGACTGGCCAAGTGGACTGCCGGGCACCAGGAACTCCTGTGCTGGACTCCAGCAGGAGACTTGGGACTTACGCAGACGGCTCCAGGGATGGGGATCACAGGGCTCAGGGCTGACCCACGTGGACCCCTTCGTCAGGGCGGTGACCACGGCCACCACTGCTTCCTCAGCCGCCCCCTTCACAGCATCCCTCCTGCTCCCAGCCCAGCTGTCCCCGGGCTCGGAAGCCTGAGTGCACCGAGGCATGCACAGGCTAAGCATCTGCCCTGCTGCCTGGAGTGCCCACAGACCCAGCCCGCACTGGTGCCAGCCACTACCCTGCGGATCTCTATCAGACCTCATTAAGAAACTTCAACTTCAAAAATAAAACTACTGAGCACCTCCTGTTTGCCAGAGTTGGGACCTGGAATCCCATAAGTCAGAACCATACGACCCCTCCGCCCTTAGAGCACACGGCCCGCAGGAGGGCCTCCAGGGGTGATGGGGCTGTGGGGCACAGCAGGGCACCTAATCCTGCCGGGGACATCAGGGAGGAGACTGGAAAGCTCTTGAAACTTGGAAAAACATTTGCCGTTTTCATCTATAGAACATCTCCCCCTGGGATCAGAGCGACCATTGCTATTCGTTCTAGGTGGCAAGTGAATGTGTCATTTTTCTCTTCCTTGATTTGTTTACATTTACTAAAGCATTCTAGCTTAATTCCATGGGTTAACTCCGCTTCAGCTTCTCCCACCTCCACGTTCATTTTATTACCATATTGTGAACACTCAAGGGTGATAATGGACACTGGGGCATAGAGACCAGCATCTGGGAAGTAAAATTCAAACATAAACATCTGATCCTGGGAATTAAGTGGAGATGATAATTCCATACTCTGTTGCTTACCAGGTATTTGACCTTGAGCAAGTAACCTCACACTTACGGGCTGAAGTCTAGGAAAGACCTTAAGTGGCTGGATGCCAGGATTCAATGCAACTGTCGAATGTCCGTATCCAACCATTGAATAATCATCTCCAACCATTAAATATTCACCCTCAACTGTTGATTATGTGTGTTCTGGGAACATCCACTGAATTCCTGCCAGTGTCGCTCGTGACTTTGCACTAAGACTGTGGGGTGGGTGCTAATGTCTCCTTATGCAGACAAGATCATTGACTCGTAAATGGAGTAAGCAACTGGACCAAACTCAGGAGGCGCATTTGAGACCCAGCCACACCCAATTCTGCCTGACCCTACAGTCTGGGCTTCCTCACGACCAAGACATTTTAATGCAAGGAGCAAGGTGACTGGCCTATAAGGGGTCCTCCAGAGAGGCTAGGTCACTGCAAGTGTTTGCTAAGGCTGTCATGACAAAACACCACAGACTGGGTGACTTCCCAGAAAGACTTTATTGTCTCACAGTTCTGGAGGCTGGAAGTCCAGGATCAGGGTGCCAGCAGGGCGAGATTCCTGAGGGCTCTCTCCTTGCCCTGCAGATGGCTGCCCTCTCGCTGTGTCTTCACCTGCTATTTTTCGGTGCACACACACCCCCAGTGTCTCTCCCTGTTTAAATAAAGATTCTGGTCATATTAACAAGGGTTCCACGTTTAGAGCCTGATTTTAACTTAATTACTTCCTTAAAAACCTTATCTCCAAATAGAGCCACATTCCAAGGTACTGGGAATGGGGATTTCAGGAGCACCATTCAGCCCCTCACACAGTTGCCGTCTGTAGTGCGTAGAATGGTGGCCTCCAAAAAGACACGTCCATAAAATTGTATCTGGAAACTATGAATGTGACCTTGTTTGACAAGGGGTGTTTGAAGATGGAATAAGTTTGCGGATCTCAAGATGAGGTCACCCTGGATTAGCCAGCTGGGCCCTAAGTCCAGTGACAAGTGTCTTTATGACACACAGAGGAGAAAAATGGAGAGAAGAGAAGACTCAGAGAGAAGATGACCCTGTGAAGACGGAGCCCAAGACTGGGGAGCTGCAGCCATGAGCCCAGGACTGCAGGAGCCACCAGGAGTTGGAAGAGGCAGGAAGGACCCTCCCTGCAGCCTCCGGAGGGAGCGCGGCCCGGCCGTCGCTTGACTTCACACGTCTGGCCTCCTGGACTGAGAGAGAACAGATGGGTGTCATTCAACGCCATTTGTGACAGCAGCCACAGAAGGTGAAGAAGTCACCCGGCTGTGACTCAAACATGTAACGTTCTACAAGGAATCAGACTTGCAGTAGGAGGCAGTACATGTCTAAGAAAGCTGATGTGGCCGGGCGCAGTGGCTCACGCCTATAATCCCAGCACTTTGGGAGGCTGAGGCTGGCCGATCACTTAAGGTTGGGAGTTCGAGACCAGCCTGACCAACATGGAGAAACTCCATCTCTACTCAAAATACGCAATTAGCCAGGCATGGTGGCACATGCCTGTAATCCCAGCTACTTGGGAGGCTGAAGCAGGAGAATCACTTGAACCCAGGACGAGGAGGTTGCAGTGAGCCAAGACTGTGCCATGGGATTCCAGCCTGGGCAACAAGAGCAAAACTCCATCTCAAAAAAAAAAAAAAAAAGCTGATGTTAAAAAGTGTGCCCATCCCATCGCAAGGAAGGCACAGCCCCTCCGTGGGTCTGATCCTGTCTCGAGCGTGGTCCTCTTTTTAAACAGATCCAGCCCCCACCTTGGCCTTCACCTACCCGGGAACAAAAGCAGGTGTTCTGTCTGGACACTTCTCTGAGAGCCAACTCCGTCTCCTTACCCACACATAGTCATGCCCCTGAGCTCTCTCTTTCCTTGCAGGTAACTTGTCTGTTCCTTCCTAGAGGGGCTCATCTCTTTTCATCCTAGAAATAAAATAGCTTGGTTTCCTCTTTAGGATTTTGTACCTAGCTGTTAGGTAATTTTGCAGAAACCTTCTGCCCTGCTCCTGTGGAGTGACCAAGGTTGGGTTTAATACAATGGAGCACTGTCTTTGAGCAGAGAGATTTGATTTGGCATCATTGCTGTGTCTGCCAGAGATTTTGAAAACAAATTTCTCCTTGGATCAAAGTCCAAGGAGATGGTGGGTCATAAGAATTAGATAGAAATGAGTGGCCAATCCGCAGGTAGAGCTCTTCAAAGGGAACTGCGTCTAGCTCGTCCGAGGCTAAAGGCACTTAGCTGGCAGGCTGCTAAGCCTGGAGAACTGGGCTGCCTGTGGTGCTAACAAAGTTTGTGCTTTCAAATTTCTGCAAACCAAAGCCAGTAAATGCCGTGGAAACAACCTCTATTTTAGTGACCTAAGCTGTAAATCCTTTTGCAAAGCAGATAATGACCTCTCCAGTACAGCAGCCCCCGTTTGTCTGAAGAAAACAAATTCCAAGACCCCCAGCAGATGGCTGAAACCACGGATAGCAAGAAACCCTGTAGACACTACATGTTTTCCTGTACATACACATCTACGATAAAGTTTAACTTCTCTTATTGTACATCTTCACCTATTGTGGGGCCGAGGTTGAGCGTGGGTAACGGAAACTACAGGAAGTGAAAACACAGCTAAGAAGGGAGCAGCGGCCGGGCGCGGCGCTCACGCCTGTAATCCCAGCATTTTGGGAGGCTGAGGCAGGAGGATCACCTAAGTTTGGGAGTTCAAGACCAGTCTGACCAACATGGTGAAAATCCTGTCTCTGCCACAAATACAAAAATTACCCAGGCATGGTGGCACGTGCCTGTAATCCAAGCTACTCGGGAGGCTGGGACAGGAGAATCACTTGAACCCAGGAGGCGGAGGTTGCAGTGAGTCAAGATCGCACCACTACATTCCAGCCTGGACAACAGAGCAAGACTCCATCTCAAAAAAAAAGGTCGGGGGAGCAGTGTATCTCCACTTGGATGTAACTGTGGAAGATGGCTCTGAACGAGGTAGGCGGCTCTGAAGGAGTGAGGTCTGCAGAGCAGGAGCGTGAACCGAGGAACTGCCAGGCTCAGGCTGCACTGCGCAGCGCATGTGCGCTCACGGAACACCGCCGGTGAGAACTGCTCAGCCAAGCCCTTCCAGAATTCCCAGCCAGCAGAAACCATGAAACAGCAAATACCGATTGTTGGTTTCAGCTGACAACTGCTGGTTGATTTGTTATATTTGATAACTGGACGAACATCTCTGGTTTCTCAGCAGAGAAGGTCCCCTAGAAGGAGCAAGTGGAGAATGGGAAGGAACCATCTGGAGAGGAGTAAGCTCATCCGACATCCTCTGCTTTTCAGTTCCTGTGAATGTTTCTGGACCACCATTCAGGGGCCGAGAGTGACCGTAGGGGCCTTCTCACCACCACTGTCCTACGTGCACTCCTGGAATCCCAACCCTCGTCTCCTCCCAGACTCCAGTGGCCGGTGGCGGAGCCAGCCCATCGGGGGGAGGGGTGGTGAGCGTTCAAATGCCACGGCAGAGCTGCCCACAGCATCCCGTGCACCCACAAGCGTCTCCGGAGCCCGTGGAGATGGCTGTGCTGGAGGTGCAGCCCTCAGAAGCACCGGAAGCTCATGTAGACCACTCCTCCAAGCACAGGGGTGGGGGAGGCCACCCCCTAAGCAGGGCCCGGCCTCTGCACTAGTGCAGTGCCCCGTCCCTCCCAGCCCCATACAGGATGCTGCACTGCAGCAAGGGCGCTTGTGAGAAGTGGGCACATGGGCTGCATGCTCAGAAAGAAGCCTCCTAGGAGCCTCTCCGTTCCTTTCAGGAGCAGAGCCTCAGGCAGCTCCATGTTCTGCTGCAATTATCTCGGGAGATGATGGCTGTGGGCTGTGTTTGTGGGTGTGTGCATTTGTGCACCTGTGTGTGTGAGGAGGGAGAGACACAGGGGAGGGAGACGGAGATCAGAAGAGAGGGGGTGGGAGAGAGGGACTGGAAGGGGAAGGAGGAGGACGGGGGAGGAAAGCAGAGAGGCACAGGGAGACGGTAGAGGGACAGGGCCACTAGGAGCCAGGGAGAGGGAGGGAGAGGGAGGGAAAGAGGCGGTGTGACGAGCAGCAGGAGAGCGGGGAGGCGCAGGAGAAGGAGGGAGTCCAAGAGGAAGGAGGAACCTCCCTGCGGCTTCCTCCCTCCATCTCTGAGAGACGTCCCTGGGGCTGCCTCTGCAGAGGGGGTTGCTGTGAGCTGCTGGGGTACAGGAGGGTGATGGGGAGTTGGACAGAAGGGGCTGAGAATCAGAATGTTCCAGAACAGGAGGCGCAGGAATGTCCCTAGGATAGGGCCCAGGGCACCATGGGCCTTCTGGGAATATCCATTGCCCATCAGTGAGCGAATGAACGGAGGCTGGATGAGTGCCTGAGTTTGGTCAGGGAGAAGGGATGATGCCATCTGCAGAAACCTTGGTGAAAATTCACTCCTGGCAACTGGGCACGGACAGGGTGCTGCCCACTCCTCGTGCCCGTGGGTGTTGGTGGACAAGGATGTTTGCAGGGCCGGGTCCCTGCGTTCTCTGGAACACTCAGAGCCCAGGCAAGTGGGTTTTGCCCAAGCAAAGAAGGTGCCCCCTGGTGCCCCAAAAGGAGGGCTCCACTCACACCCCAGCCACCCAAACCCAGGGAAAACACCACCAGGACCCCTCACCAGCAAGGGAGCGTCAGCCACGCAGACCCAGGCCCCCAGGAAGCTGGGCCCTGCCCTGGAGCCAGGGTCTTCAGGCCCCTGCCAGAGTCACCTCCTCTGAGGACAACCACAGCCTTGTCCTGGGTCAAGTCTAGAGCCCGGTGGTTCCCGTGGCATTGCCTGCCCACCTCTCCACCTCGAAGCTGTGTGATCCCTAATTCTATTTGAAACGATGGACACTTTTCCGTTTAATGAGGCACCAGGACATGATATGAGCATGGAGAGCAGATGTGGGATCCGGGAGGCCCAGCTGGGAACCTAGGCTCTGCCATGAGCAGCCCTGAGTCCTTGGACAAGGTGCAAAGTTCCTCCAGCCTCCATTTTCCGTGAAAGCAGATCAGCAGTTACAGCCACTCCACAGGTTCTCTGTGTGGTCAGCGAGGTGGTGAGAGGTACACTGCCTCTAAGGCGCCCACACGAAGTCCGACCTCAGCCACCATCTGTATGCGGAGCCATCTCACTGGACCCTCGCAGTGGCCAAGGAGAGACGCCGTGGACAGAACCGTTTCCCAACTTGGCAGAAGGCATTTTTGCTGCACGGAAGCATGAGGAGGGTCTTCCTGGGATAGGCGGTGTGGTCCTGGGTCCTAGATGGCAACCTCAGGACTTGGGAGAGGTTCGCCTTTGGAGTGAGCCCCCAGTAGGGACCCCTGGTGCCCCTGGACGTGGGGCTTCACCTGGGGGTCTTGGAGGTGAGCCCTGCGGGGCATCCTGATATTTGTGCCAACACAAATGCGCCCCCCAGGGCTGGCCAGCCTCATGCCAGCTGCCTTCTTCCCATGACATGCGGGGTCCTCACAGCCAGCCCTGGGATCTTCACAGCCAGCCGTGGGATCTTCCAGCAAGTGGAGGCCACTTCCCCAGGGCCACACAGCCACGGAGGAGGGCTGGGACACTGACTGCTCCGCCTCCCCCTCACATCCGTGGTGTCTGCTCCGTAATGCTGTTGCTAACGAAAACGCCCCAAACACGACCCGTTTGCCGACCACAGGTCACTCGTCATTCATCATCAACAGCATCTGAAGGAGTTCCTGAAGGGGAGGCCCTGACGCTGGTTATATGTGAACTGGCTGCAGTGCGTAGTACTTCACATATCACGGGTGAGCCCTTCCTTCCCAGGTCAGAGGCTCCATCCGTCAGGGGCTCAGGGCTTGGGGTGGGCTCAGTGGGATCACAAGCATTGTCGTGGCCAGCCCAGTCTGGGGAAGCTGCCAGGGGCCTCAGGGGTTGCAGCTTTGAGTCAGAGCATCAGACTCAGGGGACCTGGTGTCAAGAGCCTGTCTGAGAAATGCAACTTGTCCCCAGGAGAGGTGGGAGCCCCTTTTCTCCCTGATGAAGAGGGAGGGGCAGGCACATGGATGACCGTGCCCGTCACTCCCCAGCCGTCCTGAGTGAAGCCCGAGCCACTGTGGCTATTGCTTTGAGAATGGACAGGGGCGGGGGAGAAGCAGGAGGGGTGCGGGCGAGGTGGGAGCTCAGTGAGGAGCTTCCGTGGGGCAGGACACAGGGCCTGGGGCCCAGCTAGCTGGACGGGGCAGTGGAGGCACTGGAGCGGAGGGCTTGGACTCGGCGCCTAGCCTTTGCCCCTTCCCTCCCTGACGCCTTCGAAATCACCCACGACTTTGAACTGTCCATTTGGTTTCTCAGGCTCCGTCCGCTGCACGGCTTCCTCCCCTCAGGGCGTGCTATTCAACACTCTCTTCTAATCCTGCCTCCTGCCTCCTCAGTCTGCAGCCTCCCCTGGCTGCGCACCCGCCCGCTCTCCCCTTCCCCCAGAACACAATCTGGCAGAGAGAAGTTCAAATGAGAAGTTAAAGTGCTCTGAGGCAGCAGGCAAAGTATCAGCAGAGCCCGTGGAAACTGAAGCCTTGGGAGCAACATGTGGAGCCTGCTTGGGGACAAAGCAGGACGGACAGGAGAAGCAGGATGGACAGGAGGACCCGGACAAACAGACAGACAGGACCAGGACGGACAGGAGGAGCGGGATGGACAGGAGGAGCGGGACGGACAGAAGGGCCAGGAGGAGCGGGACGGACAGGAGGAGCGGGAGGAGCGGGACGGACAGGAGGACCCGGACAAACAGACAGACAGGACCAGGACGGACAGGAGGAGCGGGACGGCCAGGAGGAGCGGGACAAACAGACAGACAGGACCAGGACGGACAGGAGGAGCGGGACGGACAGGAGGAACAGCCTTTTGGGACCCAAACAGTTATTCCCCAAATACCCGCAGGGCTCCTGACAGGAACAGCGGAAGGCACAGGCCGGCTTCCTCTCCGCGCGGACCCAGGTCCACGAATCCTGCAATTCCAGGCCAGGAGACAATCTGGAAACATGCCGTGACCCACTCTCCCCCGGTGGAAGCCCTCACGGCACGGATTGAAGGGAGCCCCGCATGGAAGCGAAGCTGAGGTTGCCTTGCTTTGCAGCTGTGAGATCTCAACCCCTCTCGTCCAGTGTCTTTGTCTGAAATGAGCAGGCAGCTGAGGCCCCCCTGGGGGCTGCAGTGAGGACGAGGAGGGAGGGAGGTGGCCGTGGACTCGGGGCCAGGGCAGAGCTTTCCAAAATGCCAGCCATCCCTCTTCTTGCTGATGCCGTCTTCATCTGACCATCATCCCTGCCCGTCCCTTCCACGGCGGTTCTGCCTGACGGTTTACCTGCGGCAGCCGTGCCACACAAGGGCCTGGGTTGTTCCCACCCTCCTGAAGCTCACCGCCTGCTTGGGGATTTGAAATCGTGGACAACACCTTCTTCAGCTTTCCCGGCGGCTGCCTTCTTGGGGCTTGACTTTAGATCCCAGAAATCTCTATCAGAACCAGCCCTGGGCTGCCTAACCCACATGCTGCCCACCTGGCCCTCGGCAACACCTCCATCCTGCCGCCCAAGATACAGCACTGTCCCCAATATAACGGTGTCAAGCCCCTGGCGACAGCCCCTCCTGCAAGCACATAAATCTTGCCTCGGGAGGGTTTTTGCCTCGGTGTTTGTGGCCAGCCCTCACCCCTGCCTGGCTTCCTCCTTCCTGTAATTGAATGCACAGTTCATTAAGATCTTTGGTGGTGGCGGAAATGTTACAGGGGAAGAAAAAGCTGTTGACAATTTTATTTTTAAAAGTAACTAAGAATAGGGTAAACCTTGTAAAAATAGCAAGCCTGCAAACAGAATTGTGCTCAAGGCCAAGTTCTCCTCCCCAGAATCAGAGCATGGCATTTAATAAGAACAGGGAGCGAGGCTCAGGCTCAACTTCCCACACATGGGCCTGGAGATCTCAAGAACAAGATCAAAAAAACAGCAGGTGAGGCTGGGCGTGGTGGCTCACACCTGTAATCCTAGCACTTTGGGAGGACGAGGCAGGTAGATCACCTGAGGTCAGGAGTTCAAGACCAGGCTGGCCAACATGGTGAAACCACACCTCTACTAAAAACACAAAAATAATTAGCTGGGAGTGGTAGCACACACCTGTAGTCCCAGCTACTCAGGAGGCTGAGGCAGGAGAATCACTTGAACCCAGGAGGCAGAGTCTGCCATGAGCCAAGATCACACCTCTGCACTCCGGCCTGGGTGACAGATCAAGGCTTCGTCTAAAACGTGTGTGAATTTAGCACAGTGAATGTTTGTGCAATGTCCAGTGTGCCCCTCCCCTCTGACCGTAGAACACAGGGAGACTCACCAGATGGACTGGAGTTAGGTCCGGACATCACCTTAGGAAATACCGGAAATCTCTTAGGTCATCTTTCGTGTCGTCCCAGAACTTAGACACCAAAGACAGGATGGAAAAGTGCCGACAACTTTGAAACTGTTGTATCAAAAAAAAATTTCGGCCTGCGAAGTGGCTCAGGCCTGTAATCCCAGCACTTAGGGAGGCTGAGGCGGGCGGATACCTGAGATCAGGAGTTCAAGACCAGCCTGACCCTGTCTCTACTAAAAACACAAAAATTAGCTGGCATGGTGGCATGCACCTGTAATCCCAGCCGCTTGGGAGGCTGAGACAGGAGAATCACTTGAACCCAGGAGGCGGAGATTGCAGTGAGTCAAGATCGCCCCACTGTGCTCCAGCCTTGGCAACAAGAGCAAAACTGTCTCAAAAAAAAAAAAAAATGCTTCTTTTGAAATAGAGATTGGCTCTCACTATGTTGCCCAGGCTGGTCTCAAACTCCTGGTCTCAAGTGATCCTCCTGCCTTAGCCTCCCAAAGGTCCCACGTTTAGTACGAAGGAACTTGGGTATTTCCATGAAAAAGAAGACTTTGGGAAGACGTCCTTCTGTCCACCCTCCGAGTCCTGGTCAGAAGGAATGGAACCTTGAAGTCCAAAGGTCTTTTTTTTTTTTTTTTTTTGAGATGGAGTCTTGCTCTGTTGCCCAGGCTAGAGCGCAGTGGCGTAGTGGCATGACCTCGGCTCACTGCAACCTCTGCCTCCCAGGTTCAAGTGATTCTCCTGCCTCAGTCTCCCAAATGGCTGGGATTACAGGTGCCCACCACCACACCCAGCTAATTTTTGTATTTTTAGTAGAGACCACATTTCACCATGTTGGCCAGGATGGTCTCGATATCCTGACCTAGTGATCTGCCTGCCTCAGCCTTCCAAAGTGCTGGGATTGCAGGTGTGCGCCACCATGCCCCGCTGAGGGCCAAAGATCTTAACTCAAGGTTCCCTGAGACAAGAGAGACAGACAGACAGCAGAAACCTGGCACTGGAAGTCTTCAGGGCCAGCTGGAGGGGTCTGTGGAAAACCCGCAGAGGGAAGGGATCACGCTGACCCCAGGGTTCTGAGGGCCACTCCTGCTAGAGCCCCTTTGTGTCCCCGAGGCAGGATGATGCACCCCCTATGTCTTTAGGGAATGCAGTCTCCAGAAGAGACACTGAGCACAGAAAGACTACAGAAAAGTGCACACGCTCCCGGTGCGGTGTCTGAGCACAAGGTGTCACATTCTCTCCCTAAGCACCGAACGAGTCCCCACTGCAGATCAGGGTCTGTGCTGGGCTGTGAGGTCCAGAGAGAAGCCTGGAGGGCTGAGGACGAGAAGGGCCGCGTGGTCAGCCGATGGCAGTGGGGTGCACACGGGGCTCTGCCCCAGGAGGCCGGCGTTCTGTGAGACCGTGGGAGATGCTGGCTGGGAGGCTGCAGAGGAGCAGACACTCCGGCGATCACAGGGCTCACGCCTGAGCAGAACGGAAGCCCCATGTGAGGAATCACTGCAGCAACACCTCCATCCTGCCGCCCAAGATACAGCATTGTCCCCAACATAACGGTGTCACCGCGCGCTGACTGTCCTGATGGAATGTAAAACATGCCACCCGTGGAAGTGAAACACGCTCCCCACCCTGCCTGGGAAAGGGGAAGCGTCCTCTTCCCGGCATCCCCATGTGGGCTGTTTTCTCCTGTGCACCCAAGGCAGAGCACCCAGAACGGGCTGGGACCAAATCTGCTCATGGCCACATCCATGAACAGTGGAACAGACCCCCTGGTGTGCACCACGACCCCATTCAAGGAAGGGCGTGTTGCCAGCTTCCCTGTCTGCTGCCCACACACAGCCTTCATCAGCCGCCCTTTGGGTCCAACCCAGGCAGTCACTGGGCCTGCGCCCAGCTCAGCTCCTTCTCTCCCTTCTACCCATTGAGTCCCATGGGCACTGCGCAGACATCCTGCGTGCTAAGCTCCACCTCACAGCCAGCTTTCTGGGGAGCTCCACCTGCAACAATGAATGAGTGAATGAGTGAATGATGTGGGCAGGGTAAGGATTATCACTTTTTTTCTTTTGAGACGGAGTTTTGCACTTGCTGCCCAGACTGGAGTGCAGCGGTGCAATCTCGGCTCACCACAACCTCCTCTGCCTCCTGGGTTCAAAGGATTCTCCTGCCTCAGCCTCCCGATAGCTGGGATTACAGGCGTGGATGGATCCTTGACGGCGGACGATGAATTAGAAGCGGAGCGCAGACTCTGGAACCAGCCCAGCTCCGGGACATTTCTCTGCAATGGCAGAAGTAATTGATCAGACACGGGTCTTCAAGATCCTGCTTCTGATTCAGAAGAATAAAGACCAAGGCATTAGTTAAACCAAATTCCAGGAAGCAGCAAGCGCCTTCACACTTCTCGCCGTCTGTCCTTCTAAGGCTGGGCCCCAGCTGTCCCTCCTGTCAACCTCTCCTCCCTAAACTTTTCTGCAGAAACGGCCTGAGCATTCTCTGCTCAGAATCGTGGTCTGGGCGTCTGTGCAGTCGGCCCTGTGGGGCCCCAGCGTCTCCCCTTGGGGCTCCTTCACTCCCCGGGCCTGCCAGGCTGAGCGTCTGCAGCCAGCACCTGTCTTGCTGTGCGGAGGGCACCTTCAGACTGCAGCGTCCATCTCTCGAATCGGGCAGGCCAGACGTGCCGGGGACAAACCGGGGCTGATGCGGAACGGAGGTGTGAGGACCCTGGCTCCCGGCCTTGGTAGGCACAATTCGGGCACGCGTCTTCTCCATTGCCCAGAGTTCCCAGAGCACAGCAGTTTTCTGTGGAGGCTGAGCCGACATCCCCCTCCTTGCCGGCTGCCTGTTCCCTGCCGCCCTCCCCCAAGCCTTCTCTGCCCTATGCCACTCCCAGCTCCTGGCCCTTAGCCCTGTGCCCACGTGAGACTCAAAACCCAAAGTTCTTTCCTGAGCGTGACTGTGTCTTCGTGTTTCCCTGAAGGTATGTGGCGTGCGAACACACGCTCCTTCAAATCCGTCGCAGTGAGATGCCAGGGACCACCCTCCCTGCCCACCGCAGGCTTCTGCACACCCGCCTAGAGCTTGGCACCCTGGAAAGAACATGCATTCAGGCTATTTCATGTATGAATTATGGGGCCTTGGGCCAGAGGCTTCACTCCTGAAGGCCAAGCCCTTCGTCTTTCGGATGGGCCTAGCTCCGCCAGTCCACATGGGGGTGGTCAGGACTGAGGGACGTGATGCGTGGGAACCTGCCGGCCATGAAGCAGTCGCCGTGAATTACAGTTATTACCTTCCCCAAGTCACTCTGGTCCTGGTCTACAGGGAATCAGGTTTTCTCAGAGCAATTCATATAGCCCTGCATGAATTTGACACGCTGTTGTAAAGCTGATACGTTACTTACTGCGAGCGATTCCTGTTGACCCTTGAACGATATGGGTTTGAACTGTGCGGGCTCTTCTTCCATCTCCAGCACCCCTGAGTCAGCAAGACCATGCCCTCCTCCTCCCCCCCAGCCCCCTGGACATGAGGACAATGAGGACGGAGACCTTTCTAAAGATCCACTTCCACTAAATGAATAGTAAATACATTTCTCCTTCCTAGGGTTTTCCTGACAGCGCTTTCTCCCCTCTAGCTCACCTTACTGTAAGAATACAGCATGTAATGCACACCACGTACTGGACACGTGTTCATCGGCTGTTATCAGTAAGGATTCCGTCAACAGGAGGTTGTTAGTAGTTAAGTTTTGAGGAGTCAGAAGTGATACACGTACAATGCACGGGCGTTGGCCCCCGTCACCCTGTGTTGTTCAAGAGTCGGCTGTTTATGTGAACGCTGGTGGAGCGTCACATTGTGCGGGCTGTTTGGAAGTGTCCAAACTGCACAAACAATAACTCACTCGAGGCTCTGAAGCAGCTACTCGGTTATCGTCATGTTATAAATGACCAGACCAAGCTGGTGCGGCCATCACAGGGAACACGATGTCGCTGTCTCAGAAAATTAGGCACAGAAGCAGCCAAGACCCAGGGGTCCCTCTTCTGGGTTTAAACGTGAAGGAAAAGACACCAACGCCTTACGGAAACACTTGGGATCTCAGCTCCACGACAGCACCGAGAGACGGCAGCGGCCGAGCCGCCCTCCGTGGACGGCCGCGCAGATGAAATGCGCCGTAGACGCGGAGGGGAATGTGCTCGGCCTTCAGAAAGGGGACGCTGACATTCGCAGTAACGTGAGTGAACCTGGCTCACAACACTTTAAGTGAAAGAAGCTACACACACTCACGTACACTCACATACTTACACTCTCACACTCATCACACACAGAGACTTTCACACACTCACACATACACTCAGAGTCACACACACGCTCACATACTGACACAAACACACAGTCACACACACACTCACATAGTTAATCAGTCACACAGGCTCACAGAGACTTTCACACATTGACACAGACTCACACACAGAGACTCACATACACACACATACACTCACAATTACACATACATACACACACTCCTATGCACACACTCACATACACTTTCACAGACACTCACATTCACACACACACATGAACATGCACATACATAGTCACATACTCACATAAACATGCATACACTCACATGTTCACCCACACTCCCTCACACACACACAAAGACACACTGTCACAGTCATACACACACACCCTTTCACATATACTCACACTCACACACAGTCACATACGCTCACCACATGCTCCCAAAAACACACTCCCACATACCCTCACACTCACACACAGTCACACTCACGCAGACTTTCATATGCGCTCACACACTCATACACACCCATTCGCACTCACACACCAGTGTGGTTTGGCTCTGTGTCCCCACCCAAATCTCGTCTTGAATCGTAATCCCCAGGGGCTGAGGGAGGGCCTGGTGAGAGGCGATGGGACCCTGGAGGCTGACTTCCCCTTGGTACTGTGTCAGGACAGTGGGTGGGTTCTCACAGGATCTGGCAGTTGTGAAGTGTGGCTTTTCCCCTGCGCTCTCTCTCTTCTGCCGCTTTGTGAAGAGGGTCCTTGCTTCCCTTCCCCTTCTGCCATGATTGTAGTTTCCTGCGGCTTCCCCAGCCACGTGGAACTGTGAGTCCACGCAGCCTCCTTTCTTTATGCATTTCCCAGGTAGTGTCTTTATAGCAGTGTGAGCACAGACTGATGGAGAGCAGAGCACACCCGAACACGGCATGATGTCTCTTCTACAAAGAACCTTTCTAAAAGTGGAATTCCCAGAAGTGGGGGAACAACAGAATTCACTGCAGGCGGGGCAGGGGGATATTGGGGTGCAAGGGTCAGAGGTGACAGGTTGCATTGGTTTGGGACAAGGAGGTCTGGAGTCCTAACGTACAGCATGAGGACTGCAGTTAGCACCATTGCATTGCACACTGGATGTTTTCTAAGAGAGGACTTCCGGTGCTCTTCCTACAAACAGTAGCCATGTGCAATGACAGATATACTAAGCTGCTTACCTAGAATACTCACTCCACTCCCGGAATATCATCATGGTATATTGTATACCTTAAATCTATATAACAAACATATGAGGAGATTGAGGCACAGAGAGGCTTGATAACTTGCCCAAGGTCACACAGCTAACCGCAAGTCCAGGACTCAAGCCCAGACATTTGGCCTCTGGGGGCCCAGCTTTCAGTCTCCCTGCTACACCCTCTCAGAGCCCGAGAGACTTGACCCCATGTTTAATAAGGACGTGAGACACTAATAACCGGGAAGAAGGACTTAATCGCAGGCTGAGTTAATCCCTCTGTTTGTTAAAAACATGTCTCAGCCAGAATATTTTTAGGCAGTCTGGCGTTACAATGTGCTAACACTGAGAATGTATTAAACTCAGCCCTACTTACCGAAAATATCCCGTGTCCATATTGCCTCTTTCACTTATGGGAGGGAGCTGTCAGGAGCAACAGGACTCTGGTTCTCATTAGCACGGGGAGCTGAGCAGGGAGACGCTCCTTGGTTGGGTCTCAGTGTAAGGGCCCGTCTTGGCCAGTTTGTGCATGTCATAGGGTGATGCCATTTTCTGAGCGCTGGCTTTGAGAAACAGCCCTGAGCCTTTAAGTACCTAGGAGGGCACTCCAAGGTGGATTTAAAAAAAGAATAGGATCAACAGAGACAGAGAAGAAAGGATGAAATGAAATAACAGAGTCCCTCGTTTTTTTGAACAAATAAGAAAGTGCCACATGAGAAAACTTGCAAGGAATCGAAACCAGCTTTGCTTGGTCTATTCCATTTGCTTTCTGTACTGGAGAAACAAACCAGCAATAACAATCATAAATAACAAACTTCAAGTTCACGTTCCAGGAAGAGAGAAGAGTGCCAGGAAGGAAGGGGCTGGACACCCGCCCCTGCTAAGCCCCTGCTGCGTGGCCGACGGTGCCTGCTGCCATGATGACCTTCCCCTTCACCGTGTCTCCAGGAGGCGAGAAAGAACTGGTATTGCACTTTGCAGAGAAGGAACCTGCAGGTCAGGGAGACGGAATAATGTGCCGAGGTCATGCCTCCCGGTCCACGCCATGCTGGAATCCAGCCAGATGCAGCTCTAAGTCGGGGTCTCTCCTACTCCAGGCTACCCTCCAGGATTGGTTCAGCAAGGCTGAGGACGAGGAAACAACACCAGGCTTCTGAGGGGGTCAGGCTCAGCCAGGCAGAGGACACTGTGGGGCGAGCACTCTGTGTCAGCACAAGTCTGTGGCCTAGGTAGCTTTGAAGCACGTCCAGGGAACATGGAGCCATGACGGTAGTGGGCGGAGGAGGGGCTGGTCAGGTTTCTGCATGACGGTGACTCTGTCCACAGTGGTGGCATGGGGGATCAGCATGCAAGAGGGAGGAACTCCAGGTCGGAGACCAAGTAAGAACACAGGAGCATCTTGTGCTGGAGAGAAGCTGGGCTGGGCCCTTCTAGAGGTGGGGTCATGACTGCCTTGCTTTGCTGGCCCTGCCACCTCTGGACTCCATCTGGGAGAGCCCCCGTGTCTGCCCTGAGGGAGGGGAGGGTCTTCCCTAGGATAGGGGTCTCTGGGCCCTTTGACTTCCCCTCTTTCCGGACACAGCACGTTCATAATTGAAGAGCTTCTCCTGATCTTCTGCCAACAGAAACAAAAGGCTTCTCCATCATCGTGGAGTTGAGGCTCTGGGAGCAGGCCAGCCATGGAACAGGTCTGTAAATGTTCATGCCTGTCTGTCAAGCTCAGCTGGCAGCCGTCTGGGCCAGGGAGCCATCACCATGAGAGGAACACAGAGACAGCGTCTGGACCTTGGGCAGCTCTGAGGTCACTTACGTACTCTTTGCTTGACACACGAAGGAAATGAGGCATCAAACGCAGCTCTGGTTCCCCTGCAAGCCCGGCTCCTCAGTGAGCGTGAGCGCAGGGCTGCACAGAGGCATGGGGTCACCCCTTCACCACTGATGGTCAACGGGTCACCAGGCGCAGGGGCGAGACCACCCAGCCCCGCCAGCCCTCCCACTGACCTCAGATGAAGGAGCAGCTCCAGCCAAGCCAGCCAAGTAGGGCTCAGAGCAGTCCAACGACCAGCTGACCCATGGTCTTGAAATAGCAGAAAACACCTGTGGGTTTAAGGCACTGATACCAGTAGCAGGTTCAGTCAGTCAGCAGGCACTCATCACACCAGCTATGCCCTGAGCACAAGGCCAGACGTGGGACTGCAGAGGATCCTAGGACTTGGAATGGATACCCCAGCCCACCTGCCATGCATGGCCACTGCCATCTCCCTGTCACCAGGTAATCCAAGCCACTTCCTTCCTCTCCTTCCTCAGAACTCACGTCACTTCCTTCCTTGGGACCTACACCACTTCCTCCTCACACCCACACCGCTCCCTTCCTCACACCCACACCGCTCCCTTCCTCACACTCACACCACTCCCTTCCTCACACTCACACCACTTACTCCTCACACCCACACCACTCCCTTCCTCACACCCACACCGCTCCCTTCCTCACACCCACACCGCTCCCTTCCTCACACCCACACCACTTCCTCCTTGGGACCTTGGCAGTGGTTGTGCCCGCTCCCTCGGATTCCCAGACCTGCCTCCTTTGTCTGAAACACTCCTGTTTATTCTCCAGTCTCAGCCTAAATGTCACCTCTTCCTCCTCTGTTACTGTGACTCCCAGCTGGCTGGATGTCCTCGCCCTGTGCCCTCCTTCCTTGCCTCGCACCACCCACCTCCAGCTTTGGGCACCCATCCCAAGGCTCCATGCTTGTGGTTTCTCAGGGCTGGACAGCCTGGCTGCTGGCCTGGACGCCTCTGTTCTCCACGTGCCTCCTGTCCCCAGAGGCTAGAGGCATTTCCTGCCATGGTGTTCTGAGGGCAGGAGCCACGGAAAGACACAGCAAGGTGCCCCCAGGCCCAGCCTCAGCACTCACACCATTACTTCTTCCACACTCTGTGGTCACAGGAGGTCACAGGCAGCCCAGAGCTGGGTGAGAAGTGGACCCCTTGCGATGAGGGTGGTGACAAAGAAGCTGTGGCAGTGTTAATTTTTCCTAGCACTGACCCCAGTTGTAATGCATTGCACTTTGTAGCTTCTTTGCGCCTTGTTTATGTCCATCACTAATGTTGCAGCACCAGAAAGGTGGGATCCTGTTTACCCCACTCCCACAGCAGTGCCTGGCACAGAGTAGGCTTTCTATGGGTGTTTGTTAAATGAATGAATGGCTAGAAGACAAGGTCCAGCCCCTTACTTCAGGAGCTGCTGCCTCCCCAGCAGGGCTCCTGCTCTGTCCCAGGCCACCTGAGCCTTTCCTGAATGCACGCCTGAGCCCATGAACCCTGCAGCATCGCACCTGCTCCCAACGGGCACCCCAGCCTTCCTCGGGGAGCAGCTCTCAGCTCCGTCCCCTGGCAGATTTGGCTCTGAGAGCCACAGTCCTGCTGAGCTTGGGTGCCTGTTCATGTACCAAACGGGCACCTTGAAGGTCGGGGTGGGGGGAGCAGGTGATGGGGAAGGAACAAGGAAGTGAGAATGTTCCAAGCCCAGGTGGTGATTCACTGGACAGAGAGACAGAAAGAAAAAGACCAGGAAGCAGGAAGAAGAGGAGGAGGAATAAACAATGGGAGATGGAGGAAGAATGGAAGGGAAGGAGGGGAGGAAGCCTGAGCGCTCAGGGCGTGGTGGGTGAGCGCTGAGGGAAAGAAAGCACCGGGGAGCGTGAGGATGGCCAGACCACCCTCCTCTTCCAATCGTGGGCACAGGAAGGGCTCCGGGCCAGCGGGCCAGCTCTTTAAGTGGTACATGTCACAAGCTGGGGCTTCCCCACACCTCCCTACCTCCTGGAGCCACTGTGTCCAGACACCAGCGGCTTCCAGACAGAAATGTGTCGCTGGGACGCTCCTGTCCTGGAATCTCAATTCAAGTCACTCCAACAAGCACTCAAACAGAACCCTGTGCCCTGCAGGGCTAATCACATTATTCACAGCTGCAGAATTCAGGAATCCACTTTGCTGCTGGGCAAGAAGGAGATGCTTACGCCAACATTCCACATTCAGAAAACCCTGGGGCCGTAAACCACTGAGGCTTCAGGGCATGTGGAAAATCCTCCAGGAGATAAATGCAGGCTAACTGCATTTTTTAAAAATTTGTATGGACTTACAATGGAATATTTTGCAAAGCAATGCACAGGAGTATGTGAACAAGTCTGTATGTATAGCTTTATACGTACAGCTATTTGGGGGTCAATGCTGCTTTGAGAAGACCAGCCTATCTGGGTCTAATGAGCCTGCAAAGCCCACACAGGGCCCTGATGCAGGACATGAGGGTTCACGTCCCCCAGGGCAGCCGCCATCCGAGATCTGGCCCCCGTCCCCTCCGTACGTGTCAGCTCTTCCACACTTACTAGTGTTCTCCTTTCTGCATTTTTTGGATGTTAGTCAAGGTTTATTCAATTTATTCTACATTTTTCATTCCCAAGGGTTCTATCAACAACAGAAAGAAGGTTTAAATGAAAAATACTCCTTCAGAATCTCACGGGCTTTGATGCTCATCAATGACCTGCTCAGGACTGGGTTAGGCTGAGGGAGGCAGGAGAGCAGGTTGGGAGTGTGCTGTGCACATAGGGGGCTGCCAGTTGTGCATATGGGGAAGGGTGTAGGGAAGGTCCACAGAGTGAGGCACCTAGGCTCTTATCTCACTGTTGCACCATGAATGACCTCCATTCCCAAGTGTGAGTCAGGGTCCAAAATGGTTGCATATGCTCCAGCCATCACATTTGTGCTCCGACCAGCCAGAAGGAGAGAAAGGGGAGATCAGGTACACTTCCCTGTGAGGAGTTGCATGCACAACCTTGTGCATTTTATCAGCCAAAATTTTGCCAGGCAAACCACACCTAGCTGCAAAAGAGGTTGAGAAAGTATTTATTTAATTTGGGCAGACTTGTGCCCAGATAAAAATTGGGGACACAGATGTTGGGGGCAATCAGCAGTCTCTTTCATAAACATAACACCTAACCATGGCACAAATCCAGTCAACTTTGAAGGTGCTAAGCATGTAGTTCTTTTGTGGATATATTGTTTAAGATAGATTTTGGTTCTTACAGCAGTTGTAGGTTTACAGAAAAATTGAGCAGAAAGTTGGAGAGTTCCCTTACGCTCGTCCAGCCTCTGCGTCACAAGCCCAGCTTCCCTGTTACTGCCATCTTGTATTGCATGGTGCATTTGTTATTGCTGAACCATGATTGATCCATTATTATTATAAAGTCCATAGTTGACCTTCGGGTTCATCCTTTCTACTGTGGGTTCTCTGGGTCTTGCCAAATGCATAATGACATGGATCTGCCATTACCGTATTGTACAGAACGGTTCCACCTCCCTAAAACCCCCTGTGCAGCTGCATTCATCCTCTTTCCCTCCTGCCAAACCCCTGGCAAACGCTGGTCTTTTACTATCTCCATAGTTTTGCCTTTTCCAGAAAGTCATTTGACTGGAATCATACAGTCTGCAACCTTTACTGATTGGCTTTTGTCACTCAGTGATATGCATTTAAGGTTCCTCCGGGCCCTTTCATGGCCTGACAGCTCATTTCTTTTTAGTGCTGAGTAATATTCCGATATCTGGATGTGTCACAGTTTAGCTATTCACCTACTGAGGGGCATCTTGGTTGCCTCTGCATTTCAGTGACTGTGAACAATGCTTCGATCAACACGCTTGTGCAGGTTTTTGCATGGACAGAAGTTTTCAACTCATTTGGGTAAACACCAAGGAGCATCATTGCTGAACCATATGGTACATGTATGTTTAGTTTATCAGGAATCGCCAAACTGTCTTCCAAAGTGGCTCTTCCATTTTGGGTCCCCTCCAGCAACGCAAGGGAGTTTCTGGGGTCCTGAACCCTCGCCAGCATTTCGTCCAGTCAGTGTTCTGGGTTTTGGCCATCCTAATAGGTGTGCAGGGGTGTCTCAAGGTTTTAGTTTAAGTTCCCTGGAGCCATATGCTTGCCTGCGTCTTTCTATCTTCTTTTCTGAAGTGTCCATTCAAGTCTTTTGCCCACTTTTTTCTTTCAATTTTTTTTTTAATTTTACTTTAAGTTCTGGGATATGTGTGCAGGACATGCAGGTTTGTTACTTAGGTATACGTGTGCCATGGTGGTTTGCTGCACCCACCAACACATCATCTATGTTTTAAGCCCAGCGTGCATCAGCTATTTGTCCTAAGGCTCTCCCTCCCCTTTCTCCTCACCCCCGACAGGCCCCCTTGTGTGATGTTCCCCTGGCTACGTCCCTGTGTTCTCATTGTTCAACTCCCACTTATGAGCGGGAACACGCTGTGTGTGGTTTTCTGTTCCTGCGGTAGTTTGCTGGGAATGATGGCTTCCGGCTCCATCTACATTTTAGCTGGACTGCTCTCCTCTCCTTGAGTTGCAGGGTTCTTTGCATATTTGGAATACAAGCCCTTTATCAGACCCGTGTTTTGTGACTATTTCTCCCAGTCGGTGGCTTGTCTTTCTATTCTCTTAACAGGGTCTTTCACAGAGCAGTGGTTTTTAATTTTAATGAAGCCCAACTTACCTTCTTTTTTTTCTTCCATGAACCATGCTTTTGGCATTGTACCTAAAAACCTCCTTGCTGAATTCAAGGTCACCTAGAATGTTATCTTCTAAAAGTTGCACTGTTTTGCATGTTACATTTAGGTCTATGATCTACTTGGTGTTAGTTTTTGTGAGAGGTGTAAGGTCAGTGTCTACGTTCATATATATTTTTTGCATGTGGATGTCCTTGTGAATATTTTTGCCACCGTTAAATGTTAATTACGAGGGCCACAGGGGCTGGAAAGTATCAGGATGTAATGTTCGGCGAAGGCAGCAGGCAGAGCGCCATGTCTGCCAGTGTCGGAGAAGCGGTTTGGTCTGGGTTGGTAAGAGGAGGGACGGAGGTGGAAGGTGAGACGGGAGGTGGCTCTGTGGTAGGCAGGAGTGTGCAGGTCTGCAGCAGCCTGCAGAGCCGGGACAGACTAGCAGCATGGGTGGGGCTGAGGGAGCCACACCCAGGCAGGAGCTGGACTGAGGAGATGCCTGCTCAGCCACTGATGCGTGGAGAGTCCCAAACAAAGTGATGAATGAGGAAAGCCTGGGAGCCCACCTCTGCTCAAGGGAGGGTGTTAGGCCATTCTTATGTTGCTCTGAAGAAACGCCTGGGGCTGGGTCATCTATGAAGAAAAGAGCTTTAATTTGGCACGCAGTTCTGCAAACTGCGGCATGGCGCCAACATCTGCTGAGTTTCTGGTGAGGCCTCAGGGAGCCTCCAGTCATGACAGGAGGTGACAGGGGCGCTGGCATCTTCGGCTGTCAGGGTGGGAGCCAGAGAGAGGGGGAGGAGGCACCACACTCCCACACCACCAGATCTCCTGTGAACTCAGAGTGAGAGCTCACTTGTCACCGAGGGGGCTGCCAAGCCACACCGGAGGGAGCCACCTCCGTGATCCAATCGCCTCCACCAGCCCCACCTCCAGCACAGGAGTCACATTTCAACCTGAGACTTAGAAGGGACGCACACCGAGCCATGTCAGGGGGAGCACTCCCCGTGTGGACAGAGTCAGCCGAGCCAAAGAAACAGCTGAAAACAGAGGCACTGGCAGAAGGCCGGGCCAGGTGGCGCAGGCTCCCCACTGCCCAGCTGGAGCCAGGCTGCGCAGAGCCCGCTGCTTACAGAGGCTTTCCCTGAGCACCTGCCTCTGGCCTGCAGAGCTCTGAGTTAGCAAGAACCCCAGGTCCATTTAGCCAGAAGACCCCAGTTTCCATGTCTGAGCAGCCTCAGTTCCTGACCAAATTCCTCACCCCTTACCTTCCCCTGGGTGCTATGGGTCACCCTGGCCTGCCTCTAGCCAGAATCCTGCCAGGTCAGCTTCGCCAGAGTGACCCACCCTTTTGGTCACCTCCCATCCACCAAGCCCACCTGGCTCCTTGCCTCTGAATCCCACGCTTCCTTGTGTTTGAAGTGGAGCCCAGTCTTTCTCCCCTGCTGCCGAGCCTCATTGCAGGGGTCCCCGTGAGCAGAGTCTGCTTTACAGTCTGGAACCAGCATCAGAATAACTGTATTCTTAACATGGGAAGTGGACCAGAGGACAAAGTCACCATCCTCTCCTCAGCCGGCAGCCCACAGTCTTGCTCCCGGCTACAGAGCCACAGCCTCCCCGCTGCCAAGCCAGGCATGGGAGCAGCAGGGGCTCCAGGGTGGGCAGGGGGCCCTGGGGCAGGAGGTGCACAGAGGGCATGGGTTGGCCGCCCTCGCTCAGGCAGTGGCCACGTGCTCCCTGCACACAGATGCTGGGAGCTGCCGCACGGCCGCACAGGGCCACCTCACGTTCATCGGGCCAGTTAACGATGCCCTAAGCATCTGAACCAGGCTGGAACCGGCGTCTCTGGACCTCCAAGCTCAGCAGTATCTCAAAATGGTAGAGAGGCAGGATGGCTGAGACCCTGGAGCCCTAAGGACCAATACTGCTTATCCAGCCCAAGCTTTGACCCCAAACTCCTACTTGAAAATCCTGGTGCTGTTGAATGTGGGTCAGACCATGTTGGACGGGAGGACTTTGTTTCAGAGGTCCCAGCTGCCCAGAGTGTCCCATACCTAAAGCCACACAGACGCCTCTCCCACCCCTCTCCTCCCCCCACGCCTGGAGGGCACGGCCGGATGCCAGCCAGCTGAGGTCCCATATTTCTGGACAGTCCTTTGATCCCCTTTCCTCCCCCACGAGGCGGGCTTTGTCCCTGGGTCCCAGGACGAAGCCTTGGGACAGCGTGGATAGTGTTCTGACCCCAGTGCCTCCGGGGGGCTCCTAGTCAAGGGTCCTCCCTGCATGACACCCCCAAGGCCAGTAAGAAATGGAAGCTTCCTGAACATTGCTAATGTCCTGAGTATCCAGCATCAATGAAATCCAAACACACCTGCGAAAAATAAAAATGTGGGGATAATCATTTGCTGTGGGTCTAATCCAATTTGAGGATTTACTTAAAACCTTGGGGAATGAAAACAGAAGTCGTAGCACCCCTCAGGGCTAGCGGGGGGTGCATTCGCCCAGCACCTGAGCCCTTGCCAGGGGCAAGACCCTGTTCCTGACACCTGTGCTGGGTGTGCACACGCAGTCCAAGGAGGACGGAGAGCCGGGCTGCCCTTATCTCACAGGAGATGTTTCCTGAGACAGGAAATGCCCCCTGCGCTCCCTTGAGGAACGCTGGCCTTGAGTTACACAAAACTACTCAGAGTGTCTTGATCTGGGGACCGCTGGAGGAACCTGGCTACCGTGTCTGGAATGCAAAGGGAAGGCGTGGTGGTGGGGAGACCCGGAGGAGGCAACTGTGGGCTCTCAGCAGAGCACAAGTCACCATGAGACGGAGCAAGAGCAGTCGGCTTCCAGACACACCCCAAGGGCTTCAGTGTGGACAGCGGCAAGGTGCCGGCCCTGACCCTCCGCCTGCTGTCCACACAACCTGGGCCCCAGGGCTGCATCGGCCCTGAGTCGTCACCAAGGCCAACCTCCCGCCCGGTCCAGGACTCCCTGGTAGATGGGGGCAGACAAGGGGATGGCACCCTCTGCTCCAAGACTCCAGGGCCTCGTGAAGCAGCCTCTCCTTGAGAACGGCGTCAGCAGCTGCAGTGTTCCTGCCTGTATCCCTCAGAACCTGTCGTCCTGAAGTTCTGTCTGTCACCATTGCGTCTAATCCCTTCAGTCAGTCACGGAACAAATCTATTCCCTTGTCCTCAGAAAAGGGGTCAGGTCCTTGGATGTTTGAAAATAACTGCTCTGTCCTCTCCGCCCCTCCCCGCCACCGCCGCAACCTAAGGAGAGGAGCTGCCACTTACAGGGCACCCACTGTTTGCCGAGGGTTTTATTTAGGTCAGGACACGGTTATTCCCATTTAGAGATGAAGAAACTGGGGTTCAGCAAGGTTAACTGCTTGCCCTGGGTCACTCAGGGAACAGGAGATGCTGGGTGGAAACTCAGCCCTGTCTGGCTCTGAAGGCTGCCTTCTCCCCAGCCCCGCAGCACCTGCCTCTCTTCTATAAGCTGAGGCCCCCAGCCCACACCCCGCAGAGAGAAGACCTCCACTGCTTCCCCTGCCATCAGCCTTTCTTGCAAAAGAGCCTCCGGAATGCCCACCCCAGCCTCAGAGGCGCCCCTCCCACCCTCCTGCAAGCGGGCTCCTCTCCCCTTGCTCTCCCGTATTGATGGGGTGTGTATTCAGGTCAGACAGCAGAACACCGGGGCAGCAGTGCCCTGAAGAGACAAGGCTGTCTGAGACCCCAGGGTCGGGGCTGGGCAGTGACTCACAACTGCCGTTAGGAAACCAAGCTCGCTGGGCGCAGCGACTCATGCCTGTAATCCCAGCACTTTGGAAGGCTGAGGTGGGAAGATCATGAGATCAGGAGTTTGAGACCAGCCTGGCCATACGGTGGAAACTGTCTCTACTAAAAATGAAAGAATTAGCCGGGAGTGGTGGCAGGTGCCTGTAATCCCAGCTACTCAGGAGGCTAAGCAGGAGAATCACTTGAACCCGGGAGGCAGAGTTTGCAGTGGGCCAAGGTCGTTCCACTTCACTCCAGCCTGGGCAACAGAGCAAGACTCTGTCTCAAAAAAAAAAGCTCTTTTCGTCTCTGTCCTACCATCTACAGCAGGTGTGCTACTGCCTTGAGTTTGCAAGATGGCTGACCCTCTTCCGGGCGTGACGCCCTTCAGGAAGGTGGGTAGTGACACACGCTTCCTCTGCAGGCTGCTCGGTCTTCTGACTCCACACAGGAAAAGCTCCCGGGCACATCTCCCGCACCTCAGCCAGAACCAGGCCACGTGCCCTCCAAAGACCAGTCTCTCTCCAGGAGCAATGGAAAGCATGTCGCTGTCTTTCATCCGCCTGCTTCCTCCCCTGGTTGGGGTGGGCCATGTCCCACCTGGATCCCACCTCCCTAACTGCAACCTGAAGACAAGAACTCCATCCGCTGCAGGAGAGGGTAGGGTGCTGTGTGCCATAGGCTGACGACTAAGGAGGCTGTGGAGGGTGGCCGCTTCATCCTCCAAAGTTTAATCACCCTGAAGTGCAAATACCTGAGACTCTTTTTTGGAAGCATTTTATTCTAAGAGGGATCAGAAATTTTGGCAAGAAAGAGTAATGATGTAATATTGGAATTTCAGGCACAATCTGCCGTTAGGTCACAGTGATAGGTAACAAGGTAGGTGGCGAGAGGTCACCAAAAGGGAGGGTCCAGCAAATATGGAGGGATGCAGGGATGAACAGAGGGAAGGAAGGAGGCATGGTGATGGGTGGGTGAGCGTGTGGATGGAGGGATGATGGATGGATGGATGCATGCATGCATAGCGAATGGTTGGAAGGATGATGGGTGGATAGATGGATGGATGGAGGAATGGATGGATGAATAGAAAGATGGATGGATGATGAATGAATGAATAAATAGATAGATGGTGGATGATGGATGGATGGGTGAATGGAGGAATGGATGGATGAATGGAAGGATGGATGGCTGAAGAATGAATGGATAGATGGATAATGGATGATGGGTGGATATATGGTGGATGGTTGGATGGATGGATGGATGGATGGTGATGGATGGATGGATGGATGCATAGATGATGACTGAATGAATAGATGGGTGGTGGGTGGTGGGTAGATGATGGATGGATGGATGAATGAGTGAATGGATAATAATGAATGATAGACGGATGAATTATAATGAATGGAGGAATGACGGATGTATGATGATGGAGGTATATATGAACAGGGATGATGAATGCATGCAGGAAGGCAAGTTGTTTCAGGGGACACATTTAAAGATGTTTTCTGGGTTTTAAATTCCTACAAAACTGGCTTTGATAATGACTCGAGCAGAGTGCTTGCTGTCTTTTAAACCCTCCGGGCTTATCTGAGCTGTAAGCAAGGCACAGCTCCAAGAAGGGAACAAAAGCTGGCAAGCGCTGGTCCCCGTTGTCACACGGAACTGGGCGGTGGACAGCAGTGCTCTCTGGAGTGGCCTTGTCTTCTCACTGCACTTTCCTTTGTCTGGACCAGGGAGGTATTTTCACTTATAACAAGGCTTAGCCAACCCCCTCATGCCACCCTTCTTGGCAAGCACCTGACAGCATGGCTCAAAGAGAACCCCTGGAGAAGCAGGTCGCGTCTGAAGGATGGCACCCTGTGTGTTCTGGGAAAAAGGCACATCTGCCTGGGGTGGGGGCCCCAGCCTGAAGAGAACCTTGTTGGGCACCCCATGCTCCCCAGGGCGGGGGTGTCTCCACCTGGTTTAGCGTCCTTTGCTGGCATCAAAGAATCTGGCATGGATGTGGGAATCTCTGCTCACCACAGCTGCAGGCATTTGGAAAAGTCGAGGAACAGAATGATGAGGAACCGTGAGCATGGGTGGTCTTCAAGGCCGGCACAAAGGTTCCAAGGTTCCTGCAGCCCTCATGCAGAGGGAAGAGGCCCCTTTCCTTAAAGCTGGGCCAATGTGCTCACCACAAACCCCACAAAGCAGGAGCTGTGTGCGGATGTGAGGAGGGTGGCAGCTGGGCTGAGCTGGGCCCACCTGCCCCAGGTCGGGGGTTCCCACGGGGTCAGCACAGGGGCTCCCAGCCCTCTGAGCGCTCACAGGGAGACCAGAGCCCAGAACTCTGCCCATTCGGGGCAGGTCTATTTCTGGGCCGTTTGTACTGTTGTGGTTTTCCTTTCTAATTCTCCCTGAGATCTGAGCAATGTTCCTTTAGAAAATCCCAGTGCAACTCAGCTGCACTGAGAACAGGGGAAGGATCAGAGGCGCACGTTGAAACGGCACCTGGTAATCAGAGAGCTGTGTTCCGGAGAGCGGGGGCAAGAAAGGGGACGTCCCTTGAGTGAAGTGAATCCCGGTTCCCCCAGGGAAGGCAGAAGTGGGCTCTTCATTAGCCCCTTTCTCTGGGGCTCTTTGAGCTTAAACTTCAGAGAGCTCAGTGGGCAGTGTGTGAATGTGGCTTTGTGTTTAGCAAGGGAGGCTGCATCCCAGAGGCTGATAGGAGCCACCCCAGGCCACCCTGGTCAGAGTGCAGCCAGGTTTCCACCTTGTGTCCCTTGAACAGGCTCCCTAGCCGCTGTCCCTGTCTGTGAAATGGACACGCAGGATCCCACTCTGCAGAGAGCTGGAGGGGACCAGATACCGCAGGGAAGGCCAGCGCCATGCGGGCGTCCACTGATGGGTGGCCAGGATGATGTTCACATGCAAAGTAAGCAACAGGGGCTTTGAGAGGTACACACTTCACCCCAGCTCAGGTACACACACTCACATGCACACACACCACACACATGCACACACCACTCCTGTGCACACACACCACACACATGCACACACCACACACATGCACACACCACACATGCACACACCACACACGTGCACACACCACTCGTGTGCACACACACCACACACATGCACACACCACACATGTGCACACACCACTCGTGTGCACACACACCACACACATGCACACACCACACATGCACACACCACACACGTGCACACACCACTTGTGTGCACACACACCACACACATGCACACACCACACACGTGCACACACCACTCGTGTGCACACACACCACACACATGCACACACCACACACACCACTCGTGCACACACACCACACACATGCACACACACCACACACATGCACACACATGTGCAATTGCTCACACACACAGCTGGTTTGTGACAGAGCTGGAACTCACAGTCGTCACCACCCTACCATCCATCACAGACTGAAGTCGTCATGAGGACTCAGAATGGAAAATTCCAGAATATCAACAACATGAGAAGAGTATAGCCTCCGACTCCAGTCCCAAGGGCGGGGCAGAAGAGAAGTCTCTGGAATCACTGTAGGTCTGAGAAGGGGCTTTGCCCACCCGGTGCAGGGTGAGTGAGATGAGCAGGGCACGCCCATCCCCGCTGAGGGAAGCGTGAGGCCACGCGGAGTAGAAGGAGCGTTCCATCACAGCACTGGGTGTGAGACAATGGGGCGTCTCTGATAAAAGACGGATGAAGCCCTCTCAGCTCAGGACAGCTCAGGGTAAGGTGAAAGAAGCTGCTTGTTGATACACTGTGTAATAGTGAGTCTGGCCAGTCTCTGTCCACCACACTTCTCACCCATTCCTGCGAGGTAACCTCTAAAGGCTTACCAGTTTTTTTCTTTTGAGACGGAGTCTCACTCACCAGGCTGGAGTGCCATGGCGTGATCTCAGCTCACTGCGACCTCCGCGTCCTGAGTTCAAGCAATTCCCTGCCTCAGGCTCCCAAGTAACTGGGGTTACAGGCGCCTGCCACCAGGCCTGGCTAATTTTTGTATTTTAAGTAGAGACGGGGTTTCACCATCTTGGCCAGGATGGTCTGGAACTCCTGACTATCTCCCAAAGTGCTGGGAGAAATGTCTCTGTTACTCATAGTGGGTCCTTGGACAACAGCTGAGTGTACACCCACAAAGTGACTCATGGGGACCCCTAGAAAACCTGTGCTCAGGAGGTGACTCCTGATGGGGATGGTCCTGCCACAAAGACCACTCATGCAATGGCAGGGGTGTGGGGGTGCTTTGAGCCACGGGGTGTCAGCTGGTCTCCCACCACCAGGAAGGGGATGAAGCTGGGGGTTGAGTTCCACTTCCTGGCCATTGATTCAGTCAATCGTGCCTATGCAATGGAACCCCAATGAGAACTCTAGACACCAAAGCTCTGGGGAACATCCCTGATTGGCACCTCTCTGTGGGTGGTCACCCACCCATGTGCTGGGAGGGAAACCAGTCCCCGGGGCTGACGGAAGCCTCCCAGGCCTCGCCGTAGGTAGCCCCCTCTGTATCTGGTTATTAATTGTATATTTTTGCCATAATAACCCAGTCATTGTAAATATAGCACTTTCCTGAGTTCGTGAATTGTTTTAGAGATTTACTGAGACTGAAGAAGTTCCTGGGGACCCCTGACTTTGTAGCCGGCTGGCCGGAAGTGGCGGTGGCTTGGGGGCCCTGACTTTGCAGCTGGGGTCCTTGCGAGGATAGTGCCCTTGCCCCGTGGGGTGTGGCTGACTCCAGGTAGTTTGTGTTCAAAGTCACTGCACAAACAAATAACACAACACAATGTTGGAATGTTCAAATGACAGCATCACCCGAGAGCTACTGGACAATTTTTATTTCTAACAGTGTATTTCAATGTAAATGGAATTAAATGGAATAAAATGCCAATGAATACTGTTAATATCGTAATTCTGCAGTGAAGATAAATTATAATCCTGCATGGGGCTGACCAAGGTCACGTGAAAATACAAGCCCAGAACGCCTGAAAATATCTGAAGAAAATGAAAGAGACATATTGTCTGCTTAATAAATGATTTGATTTTTGGATTTCTTGAATGTTTCACAGGTTTCTTGAATACCTTGTGGGCATAGAAATAAGAGCAGTGACAAAGCTTAAAATAACTGCAATAATTTCATTACTAAATAAAATAATACCAGAAAGAGAGAAACTCTATCATTTCCAATAACTCATAAACATTACAAAAAAGTCTATCTTCATCTATGCTGCCAACATCTCAACAAATTTTCATAAGCAAAATTGACCCGAGCATATTCTGTCATGGAAACCTGGATTTATAATAGGAGCAAATGGATATACACATAGTGTATGTATCAGGACATGGGGCATAGGGGCTGCACTGCGCCTACACAGACCAATTCTTTGTCTCTTCATGAGGAAAAAAAGAAAGAGAAGGAGGGAGGAAAAGAGGAAGAAAAGGAAGGAAGGGAGGGAAGGAGGAAGGAAGGGAGGGAGGGAGGAAGGAAGGGAGGGAGGGAGGGAGGAAGGGGCAGACAGGCAAGGAAGGAGGAAGAAAGGAAGAAGTGGAAGGAAGGAGTGGGAAAAAGGAAGGAAGAAGGGAAAGAAGGAAGGAAGGGAGGGAGAGAGGGAAGGAGGGGAAGGGAGGGAGGGAGGGAGGGAAGGAGGGGAAGGGAGGGAGGGAGGAGTCATTCTACAGCTGCACCGGCACCAGCATGAATGGGGGTTCTGCAGGGGCTAGTGACCGCCCCGCCCAGTCCCACCTGGACCTCACTGCTGGTTGCTCCCCCTCCCTCCGCGCCCTGCCCCATCCATCCTGGCGCACTCCTGCCGCCTGTGTGCCCCGTGTGCTCCCTTCACCTCTGCGCACTCACCTTCCGCGGAGCGCGCCCTGGCCCTGTGTCTCTGCAGAGTTCTATGTCACTCAGAAGGCACAAGGGACACCGTCTCCCTGGAGCCCTTCCTCCAGCGCCCAGTGCTGAGCAGTGACGCTGGCCGCCCAGTGCTGTCCTGGCACCTGGGCTGATGCCTTTTCCGAGTTTCCCTGGGGGGCACCAGCACGCCTGCACGTGCCCCTGTCCTGCCTACAGATGGAAAGATCCCCAGGGCAGGAGCCAGCCTTAGTCACCCCCAGGTCCCCTGCTCCTTGAGGCTAGCTGTGCTCCTTGAGGTTGTCTACCTGAACATCCCGAACCTGATGGACAAGGAGAGCAGTGCCCGGGATAAATCAGGTGGCTGACTGACAATCACCACCTCCTCCCTATTCACTTGACTTAATAAACAGAAGGGCTGTAAAAGCTCAGGGCCTTTGTTCACTAGAAGCAAAGAGCCGCTGCCCCTTCTTTCAATAGAAACTTTTGTTTTATCTTTAATTCCGCACTGGTTCTCCTTCGTTCAGGAGATGACTGTGGTTGGTATTCTACCACCGTGCACAGAGGTGACCGCGACGTGGCCCTCGAACTTGAAAAGGACTGTCCTTGAAAATTAAACTATAAAACCAGCAGGCAGCTAAATCACAGCTGAATTTCAGAGTAGAGGTCATAAAGGAGATGACCACATCAGGGCTGGGGGGAGAGGGTTGGTGTCGTCCACAGAGGAGGGGTCAGTGTGGCTGTAAAGTCCCCCCTTCCAGGGGCCCTGGGCAAGGCCAACTAATCCCATTCATGAGGGCCTGGCTCTCCTGACCTAATCACCTCCCAAAGGCCCCACCTCCAGATACCACCCATCCCATTGGAGCTTGAGGTTTCAATCTCCCCAGCTCCCCCTGTCTTCCACCTAAAATTCCTGATTCTGTTGAACACCTTTGACTTTTGTGGTGCCCTTCCCAAAACCATCATTACCCTCCCATGCTAAGGGCACACAGGTTCCCCTTGGGGATTACCTCCCCCACTGTGAAGCCACCATGTGCCTCCAAGGAGCCATCCCCAGACCCAGATCCCCCAAGAGGCTCTGATCAGTTTCGCCAAAGGCGCTAATCCCATCACAGGGGCCATGGGTGTCATTCCATCCCGGGCTAGGGGTGGGAGAGTGAGAGAGTGCTTGCCTCGGGTCCCTTGGGCCAGGCTCTGGCTGGACGGGAGCCAGGTGGGGGTCAGAGCTGATCCTCCGAGGAGGGCCGAGCCCAGTTAGAGAGCTGAGCGCTCCAGGAGGGACGCGGCCACCCCCCCGCTTTCATCTGCACCGGCCATGCCTCTTCTGGTCACGTCTGTCGGGCCTCTTTTTGCCCCTCGCCGTGACGAGCATGCTAATCAACTTAGATCAAGACCAGGAAAACTGAAATATTCAAAACAGCAACAAGAAACAAATACTAATAAGACACAGCCGGCTCTTAAATGAAAGAATATATCTTCATTAAAAGGAATAAAAGGTAATTTGAATAAATGGAGCACAGTACTTTATTGCTGAATAAAAATAAAATATTGGATATTATTTTTGCTAAATTAATTTGCTATTTAATGTAATTCCAATCAAAATTTCCACGAAGATTGTTCTTAAAATGTGGTAAACATCATCCCTAAGTTTATTTAGGGGGAGAAAGCATATAATAATATTTTCGATGTGTAAATGAAGGATAATAGGGGAATCTGTCCCACCAGATACCAAACTGTATCCCAAAACTATAGAAATAAAGCCACTGACACCAGGATAGGAAAACACACGTGGAACAGGACCAATATCCTAAGAGAGCCTTTGCTCAGCAAGGGATTCAGATTATAAAACGGCTGGGCACAGCAGCTCACTTCTGTAATCCCAGCGTTTTGGGAGGCCGAGAAGCGCCAGTCACCCAGGTCAGGAGTTGGAGACCAGCCTGGCCAACATGGTGAAACCCCATCTCTACCAAAAATACAAAAATTAGCCAGGCGCCTTGGCGGGTGCCTGTAATCCCAGCTACTCGGGGGGCTGAGGCAGGAGAATCACCTGAACCCGGGAGGCGGGAGGTCACCGGGAGCCAAGGTCGCGCCACTGCACTGCAGCCTGGGTGACAGAGCGAGAAACTGACTCAAAAAGAAGACCACCAACAACAACAAAGAGATTACAAGACAACACGGGAGGGTGGATGGTTCCAGGAAAGGGATTTCGGAAACCAGCCTTCGCAGCAAGATTCACACGTATGCAAAGATACCTTCCAAATCCATTGAAGAGTTAAAGGCCTAAGGCTCGTCAACAATGGACCACACGCCGGGGAGCGTTTAGCCCGCCTAGGGGAGGAGGTCAGCCACAGGGGAGTCAGGCAGGAATGCACCTCCTCCCGCACGCACAGGACTGGAGTGAGGACAGAGGCTCCCCGGGCACTGGGACGGGTCCGTCCTGGCATGGGGTGCCCGTTAGGGGTGTTCTCCTTAAATGTTTTTTTCTTTTTAAAAACTAAAAGGCTGTTTTCTTCACCTTTTCTGATGTATCCTGCCAATTGCTGTATGCACCCTCAGCCCAAGGGACTTGCCCCACCTACTCCGCTTCTCAGATCAGGCCTCCTGGGGCTGTCCTTGGCTCCAGGCGGACGTCTCCTGGGATGTACAGAATCTGGGAACATGGGCTGGGGGTAGAACTGGGGGAACTGGTGGAGGGCTCTTCCTCTATCGCCCCTTCTCCTGGAGTCATATGATATTACATTTTGGAAAGAGGCAGATTTGGGTTTTACTTTAGATTTTCAACATTACAAAAGGAGAACAAAATTCTCCCAACCCAAAAAAAAAAAAAGGAGAGAGAGAAAGAAATAAAATGTCAGGTCTGCAAATGTGCCGCATTCTAAATTATCCAAGCACTTGCTCTAATTAGTATTCCAAGCTAGGGAGAGCAGAAAGTCAAAATCTCAATTTAAATGAAGATCTTCACAGACCCTGGCGGGGTCTTCCTGGTGCCTCCAGGGCCTGAGGATTCAAGGCCCCAGGTGACCCTGGGCCAGTCTCTCTGTCTCCTGGGAAGGCGGAAGGTGGAAGCCTCAGGGTGGGCTTGCTTTCTTCGCTAGCTGAGGTGCTCGGGTGAGAGAGCTACCAGCTTGTTCAGGCCGTGAGGCTGAGGTCGTGCCTGCGCGTTGGTCACTGTGGAATTGATTTCGAATGCAGAGAGCTTGGCATTCATGGAGGATCGGTCGATTGCCATGCATGCACAGAAAAGGCTATCCCTTTCAAGGGACTCCGGGGCCCTGTGTGTTTACTCTCCCCCTCTATAGGAACCTGACTAAGGACCGTCCCTGAGGCACACTCATCCTCCCCAGGGCCGTTGCCCCGAAGCCTCTGCAAACCTTGCTGATGGTTGACATGGGCCCATCAGGCCACGGTGGGAGGTGCTGGAGTTTGATCCACAGTGGCTCACACAATGCACAGGCGTAGCCACCAACGCAGAGGTGCAGCCACAAGCAGCCCAGAGGACTAGCTGGTTTGGTAAACATTTGAGCCACGCGATCTGGCCCTGGGAGCCTCCAGCTCTGCAGGCGTGCAATCCCTCCAGGATGCACTCAGGGCAACGTTCCCTCCTTGCAGAGAGCTCGGCACAGAGGTGCCTGGGGGGCACCAGCGGAGCTAAGGTCACCTCATTTCTGTGGTCCTGCCCCTCCCCCTCCGTGAGTGACAGGTGAGTGACGAGAGTGGCAGTGACAATAGCTACCCCCCACTGCAGGGTTCCCATGCTGAGGCCCTGCCTGTGTGACCTCCAGTCTTCCCAGTTTCTCAGCACGTGGGCTTCAGGACCCCCGTTTTCCAAATGGAAAAGGAAAACAGCCCTGGCCTTGAGAGCCGCTGAATGAGAGACTCGTCCAGAGTCACGCAGCACAGCCCAGAAGGCGTCGGGGATCAGACCTCAAACCCCTGGAACTTCTGCTGCACCCCAGACCTTCCAGTGCCTCCACAAACAGGCCGAGACCTTTTCTGGAACAAGGAAAGCTGTCATAAATACCTGCGATGTAGTCTGTGCGTGTTGGTCTTGCCCAGGCGGAGCCGCGGTCTGCTGAGTGATGATCCCACATCGGGGAGCCATGCTCTGTGCTGAGCGTCTGCCCGTCACTTCATCCTCAGGCAGGGATGAGAAAGAAAACTCCTGCCTTAGGAATGTGGCAACTGGCACGCAGCAAAGTTCAGTAAATTCCCCAAATCTCACACCCAGTCCTTGCAGAGCCAGCCTCCAGTCTGCCCACAGTCTTGGCCTCCACCTGGGCTCTCCGGGGTATTATATGTAAATTCTCGGTGCCGCAGAAGTAGCACGTGAATATAAATTTCCTTTACTTCTATAGGAGTGTGCGGCTCACAGATGGAATCATGGCGAGCTCGCGCCTGGACAAGGGAGGGGAAGGGTTCTTACTCCTGATGCAGGTTCCCCCTACTGCTCTGTCATTCCCCTGTTGGCTAAGGCTAGACCACACAGTTGAAGCTAATTCCGACTGGCTATTTTAAAGAGAGCAGGCGTAAGAGGCGGAGTGGTAGGGCGGGTAGTTTGATGGGAAGGACAGTTACAGAACAGATCAGAGCAGGTGACCAGAACAGGTGACCAGATGAGTCAGGACGCAGCAGGGGACCGATGTGAACTACTGATTAGAACTGGTGAAAAACGACAAGGATGTTAAACTTTAATATGGAGAACAGAAGAACAAGAGAGCTGAGCCTACGGACACACTGATTCTTTGAAGCGAAAACTGGAATTCACTGTATCCAGCACGGGGCTGTGCGTCCACACTAGAACCATGCAGGCTGCACAGGGTGTCAGGTGTCAGAGCCTGAGCAAGAGCCTGGGCTTCCGTCTCCTCCATGAAACATTTCCCCTTTTAGCTACACTGAGCAATCCCGGGTGCAGGAAGACGTTGGATGTCAGACATACTTTTCTTCTTTTCTCTTGTTGATTGGCAAGGTCCCCACGTTTTCCTAGCATCCAGCTGACCTTCCCTGTATGTCTCCCCCAACTCAGTCTCGTTTTACCTGCACAGGCGCGTCTCCTTTCGCCCAGGCCCCACCTCACATGTCTTCACCTCTCACTCATTCATTCATCTGCTCATTCATTACTTCAGCCAGCCTGTGTGGGCCACCGCCGAGCAGCAGGCTATCAGCTCCAGATGAAGGGCATTGAGATCAAACTGAACATCAAAGTGTGGGGCAGCAGCGGTGCAGGCTTGAAGGCGTCCCTGCCTGGGCGTGCGCAAGGCGTTTGGGATCTAAATGCAGCCTGCCTTGGAAAGCTGGGAGCAAAGGCAAGTCCACAAAATTCGGACTGCCTGCCGCCTCTTTGTCCATCCGCCACTGTTATTTCTCCCGAAGGGCCCTGAGCCTCAGCCCCACCTAGGCACTCAGCGACCCCTGTCCTCTTTCCGGAGAGCCTGAGGGTGGGCCCAGATCAAGGCTTTTCTGCGCATTGTGGGAGGAGCCGCAGGCATCATCCCGAATGCTTCCTGGCCACTGGGCCACATCCATGAACAAATCACCGCTAATCACTTGTTTATGCAAGATGAGAGAGTCAATCTTTGAGTTTTTTTGCCAAGGCTGGAAGCAGGGCTATTTGTCATATGAATAGGAAGCTCTGTGCCCGCAGCAGGGCTGAGTTTGAACTGCTCTGATAGGGAAAACAATCTATTTGGTGAAATATGCTTTACAGGCCCCTGGCTCCTCCATCTGAGGAAATGGATTAGGAGACAAGACACTCCTCAGCTCATCTAGAAAGTCTCCAAAATGTGATCATTTATTAGCAAATGTAGGATTTGGGGTTCTCCAGGGTCTACAGGCGGGTCCGCTTAAGACGCCAGCCTCCTGTTTCCCTGACGCAACCCTTGGCTCATTGTATTTGCGGGGCTTTGATGCCTGACAGGCCCCCCACCTGGACCCTCACTTTTGCACCCACCCAGGCTGCCGTTGGTGGCCCTGATGTCTCAGAACAGCGGGAGCAGCCTCCTGGGTCCCAGGAGCTAAGTGGTGTTGGTGAAGAGCAGCTCTGCAAAGCACACACTTGAAAGAAGAGCTGGTGAGTGACTGGGGTCCCTGTGAGGCCTCCACATTCCAGCATTTAGTGTATGGACTCAGCACGCTGACCTCCTGTTATTTCTCCTGCAGAACCCTGGACCTCAATCCCACCTGACTCACAGGGACCCCTCTCCTCTTTCCAGAGGGCCTGAGGGTGTGCCCAGATTAAGGCTTTTCTGTGCATTATTGGAGAAGCCTTAGGCGTCATCCTAAATGATTCCTGGCCACTACGCCACAAATCACCGCTAATCACTTTTTTCCACAAGGTGAGAGAATCAGTCTCTGAGTTTTTTCTCCTGCTGGTGAGGCGTGTAAGAACTGGGCTGCATCTGTTATGATAAGGAAAGGGAACTCACCACAAGCCGCTGCCCACAGGAGGAACAGAAGAGTCAGATTCTGGATACGCATATTGTTTTTTATTTCTACACATTAATTTTAATTGTTTTGAAACAATTCAGTTTGGTGCCAAATGCTTTAAAAGTACTCCTCGGAATTGATGTGACTATGAAGCTGGCATTGTGTGTCTCCGTCCCACTGAACAAAAGCATCTTTCTATTTAAACATAGCTGGCATCCAGAAAGGAGGGTATAAAAGGATCTCACTCCTCAAAGGCAGTGCTCCCTACTGAGGTGCTCTGGAGGGGCTTCCGGGGAGACAGGGAGGGGTTTCTGGGGAGACAGGGAGGGGCTTCAGGGGAGACAGGAG
>NW_022437096.1:499195-526408 GCF_009761245.1 Sapajus apella
GGAGGGGTTTCTGGGGAGACAGGGAGGGGCTTCAGGGGAGACAGGAGGGGCTTCCGGGGAGACAGGGAGTGGCTTCCGGGGAGACAGGGAGGGGCTTCCGGGGAGACAGGGAGGGGTTTCCGGGGAGACAGGGAGGGGCTTCTGGGGAGACAGGGAGGGGCTTCCAGGCCTGGATGTCCCAAGCACTGAAAGACGGCAAGAAGGCCGGTGGATTTTGGGAACCAGAAAGGGAGTTCTTGTGATGCGGTCCTGTCTGCCCTAGGGCAGCTCAGCTTCTGGAAGAATCCATTGCCAAGGCTGTAGGGGAAGCTTTGGGTTCAGAGAAAGGCCAGGCAGCCTTCAAGGGACCGTAGAGTCAGGACCACAGAGTCAGGACACCACAAGCCACATTGCAGTAGGCTTTATTTATTTGTTTTTGAGATGGGGGATGTGGTCTGGGTGTAGCTCCTGAGGCCAGGAGAGCAGAGGCGCACGTGCTCAGGGTCAGCTTCTTCTGGGAACCCAGCCGCGGAGCTGGGAAGAGCCCAGGCCATAGGAAGGGGCCCTGGAAGTGCTCTGGTCCGCAGTCACAGCTGAGTCTGGACTTCTCGGCCACCAGCACCCTCTCCACCAGTCACATCCTCCCAGCAGAGGTCCCAGCCTCAGTAAGCAGAGGCCGTGATGCAAACTGCAGACCTGCAGAGTCCAGACGCATTAGACCAGGGTGCCTGCTTCACCGCAGCACACAAGGGTCGGCTTGTCACATGGCGGAAGGTAACAGGCCCGCCACCTGCCCCCACGGGTCCACCACATCTCCTCCCCTGCCTCCCGTCTCCTCTGCCTTGCTCCCGGGGCTCCGGCTGGAGTCAGGAGCAAGTCACGTACATGATGCTGAGGAGGCTGCCTCCATGCTCCCTGGCATCCAGCGTTCCTGCTGGGCCCCCGGGTGGGCATTTGTGATCCCCCAGCTGATCTCCTTCCAGCCGTCCTCCTTCCAATCCCCTTCCCCACCTCAATGCTCAAAGTGATATCACTGCTATCATCTTCATTTTCTAACACTTGACAGGTTAAGAAGTACTTTCAAATATAATAATTCATTACATTAAGCAAATTTTAGGTTAGAGATTCTTATTCAACGTTTATAGAAACACCATGGCTCAAAAAGGCAACATGACTTGATGCAAGTCGCTTAGTATTAAAAATACACGTAGCAAAAGCCGGCCCCTGGTTCTGGGCTGTTTTCTCCCCACATCACCCAGTACTCACTGCGTTCATTCCAAATGCTTCACCATGGCACTCAGGCACCCACAGGGTCTGGCCCAAACAAACCTGCATCTGTGCTTCCCTTAGAGATCAGGTTCCTTCTGGGAATCAGCAAGGCCGCAAATAGAAAGAGAACACGAGAACCAGGTCTGTGTTTTTCCTACGGGAAAAACATACCATGTGTTCATCTTGTTTGCCCTTTTGCTCTCGGGGCCAGGGAGCTCAGCACAGCCCCAAAGGCAGCTCCATCTTCATAACCATGCAGGACTCCAGGCTCTGCTGCCTGGACTTCACTTGCCCTGTACTTTCATTTTTGATTCTCTTAACATTACATTTTCTCTATCCCAGCATTGTATGTATGTGTCATACATACAATGGATTTTTGCTCATTTTATTTACTGATAAGCATCCTAGGCTCTGAACAATTCCCAGAGCGTAGCCCTAGGCCAGATGCCACGCAGGTAGTTACTAAATGAATCCGTGAATGAACACCTGAATTGTTCTCTTGGTATCGTAAGCACCTATCAAAGCCACATCAAAATAGCTAATTTATGGAATACATTGCTACATAGTGGAATTGGGTCATTTCAAAATGGCAAAACCGGACCCTGAAATGAAGCTATTTGGCTTCCGCTTGGCCAGAACCAGGAGCGTGGCTGATTCTGGGCCCGGTGGGACCTCCTTCCTGGCCTTTTCCCCAAAGCTGGCAGCAGCAGGTCTCATGCTTAGAGCAGCCACTGGTCCCTCCTTCCAGCACCAGCCTGGGCTTTTGCTCCTGGAAAGGGCTAGAGGGGCTGGGGGGAGTGCAGTAAGGCAAAACTTCCTCGAGGCCCCTCCAAATACATTTTAAAACCTGAAGCTCTAATATACCAGAAAAGGGAAAACAAAATGATTGTTTCCAAAAGTTAGGATGGTCTACCTTAAAAAACAAGATATCATTACTGGGAGTAATAACATAATTCAGAATGACACCAATATCCCAAATAAGTAACTGTCTTATACATCAAAAAGGACGGGCTGCAGCAATCTCCGTGCGTAACGGCAACAAAACAAATAAAATACACAGTCAGCAACGAACCAGAAATATCCGGGACAGATACCAAGGAACAGACGTGAAGAAAGATTTGAATAAATGGAAAGAAATATCATGTTCCCAGAGGGAAGAGCTCAACTTTTTGAAGATGTCAAACCTCACTAAATTAATTGGTAAAAAATTAGATTTTCAATGAAAATCTCAGTAAAACTTTACAAAATGGATCTTTGATTTGAAGTATTTTTTCTTAAAAAATAAAAAAGATAACCAAGAAACGTTGTCTTATCAAATAACTTTACATTAATAAAATAGGATGCTACTTACAGATAGAGACTGAAAGAGATCAGTGGAATTACAGAATACATAGTTTAGAAACAGGTCGGAGAATCATCTGGAAGAATTGACATATGATAAAAATGGTATTTTGTTATCAGTTGGTAACAAATGGATTATTCTGCAAACTGTAGTGAGACCACTGAAGAAGTATTTATAAAATGATGTTAGTTACCTACCTCTACAGCAAAATTAATTCCAGATAGATTTAAAATGTACAGTTTGTACAAAATATAAAATATTGGAAATTCAAAAAGAGATCATTTTAAATAACCTTAGGATGTAAAAACAGTCTACTAGGCAAAGACCAAAGGCAGAAGTCACAAGGAGAAAATATGGATGAATTCCACAACTTATGTTTTATTAAAATATTTCCTAAAACTCAGAAGAAAAAATGATAAAATCCCTCCATCCAGAGAAAAAATGGTTAAAAGATGCCAATAAGCAAAATATCAAAGAAAAATATAAGCATGCAAAAATGTGCATCCTCATTAGCACTGAAAGAAATGCAAATCGCAAAGCCAGAAGCCTCTTTTCAGCAAGGGGAGGAGGGAGCTCACGTGCGACTCCTGGGCTGAAGCGCGGCTGGACCGGAGACCATGATATTCTGGCTCTGGGAGGGGCTCCTGGGCATCCTTGCCTTATGATGCTGTCGGGCTGATATGTTATAGAAGTATTCGTATCAAATATTAAGGGAAAACTAAACACAGTGTTTACTGGCAGGAAAGACAGTCATGAAAGTTTGTCTTTGACTCTCAGTTCTGCCTGGCCTGGGGCCGCCCATCACTCCAGGTGAGATGTAGGTGGGTACACAGGGCCGGACCCGTGTCAGGTGTGCATCGGTATCTACCTGACGGGGTTCAGGCTTCCTTTCTGTGTCCCTGTTTTTCCTCACTTGTCTACCATGATCGTCTTTTTCTCCTGAATCTAAGAAGACATGAAGGGTCCAGGTGCCGTGAGGGTTGAGGTCTGAACCCCTTGGGCCCGTCCTGGAAGCCCCTGCCTGGCCCCAAAGCTTTCAGGCCCTGGGAAGGCCTTGGCAGGCCCAGCCTCACCCAGTGAGAGGAGGAGATGTGAGAGAACACCCAGGGCATGCAAGGATGCCCACACGCCATGGAGAGGGGGAGCCCAGGGCACGGAGGCACAGGCCAGTGTCTGGAGTCCACCGGGAGAAGCAGAGCACCCAGCTCTGGGTCTGGCCCGGGCGGGGGCTGCAGCCGCTCTTCCCTCTGCAGCCTCTGCTCTGCAGAAGCAGGCGCGGGCTGACTCCTGGGGCCTCGTGCTGCTGATGGGGAGGTCTCAGGGACGTGTGCCTTGGTGTGCTGGGAAACGGTGAGAACAGAACTGCCTCCGTGACATGGCAGGTGCATTGCCACCTGGGATAATCCCCACCTGGCAGGATAGCCAGAGGCAGCCCTCCCTCCTGGCTTACAGGCCTGCAGGAGTGGCGGGGAGGCCCCAGATGCCCAGGGGTATGGGAGCCTCACCTGCTCTCTGCAGGGTGCAGGCTCAGGTAGGCTGAGGGCCGGGCTGCAAACGCATGTGCACGGGTGCAGGCTTGAAGGAACAGGCGAAGTGAAGGGAGTTTACTGGAAGCTAAGACGAGAGTGAATCAGGGAAACGGAGTCTCATTCCCAATTCCCGCACAACTAATAACCAGGGAAATATCGCATTTCTGTTGTAGAAACAGTCATTTAACGAAGTATTTCATGAGTATTAAAATCACTTGCTGTGTGTCTCAGGAAGCTAATCACTGTGATTAAGCCTAATGAGCATGAGTCACCTGTGCAGAAATGAACGGGGGGGGGGCGATTTCCCGTGAGAAGTGCCTTTGGAAGCAAGTCCCTACCTCAGGCTGAGTGTCCCCGTGTTCTCAGGGCAATGCTGACGGAAGGACAGGTGAAATGCAGATGGAGAGACGCAGCTCATTTCAAAAATGGAGGAGCCAAGAGGGGAAGCAGGCTGTCTCCGACAGGCCATGGTGATGGAACTCTCATTGTGCAGGGGCTGGAGTTCCCCGAGGACTCTTCCAGTTTCACAAGGAAGCCTCAGAAAAGCAGCCTGATGAGCCATCCCATGACAAAGAGAAACAACAGCTACAGATGGCAGTAAGTTCCTGAGACAATCGACCCAGCGTGCCACAGACACAGGGTACAATAGACCCAGGAGACAACAGATCCAGGACGAAATCGACCCAGGGCCTTTAGATTTTCAAGGACCTTAAAATGCAAACATGTCACACCAAACTGTTCTCCAGCCTCAGAGAAACAAGACAGTAAACACAAGTCCAGAAACAGACCCAAGAGCTAGAGACGTTGAATGTCAGGGATAAGAGCTTCGGGGTCAGTTTTGGGTTCACATCCTGAGGAACTTTGTAAGGCGGGCAAACAAGTTATCTCTAATGTTCCCTGATCTTCAACGTGTGAGAAACGGAGCGAGTCATATCCGCTTCACCAACCCCTGAAGTGAGTTATTACCAGCGAACCCACAATTGCCGGCACGGCATTCCAGGACTCTGCTTCGGAAAGGTGCTTGTGCAGATGCATGGGAGAGAGGTGAACAGTTGGGGGAGCGGCCCACAAAACTCCCCTTTCAGCTGCCCGCAGGCCCTCCGCAGCCCTCCGCCTGCGCCGTCAGGGACGGCAGAAATGAGCCACAGCCACCAGAGCTGGCAGCCCTGCAGCCCAGCAATGGCGAAGGCGACACGCTTGGCTGGAGAGTCAGCGGGTGCCCTTCTCGGCGCCTCGTGAATGTGTCTGAAACAGGAAAGGCATAAATAACTGTCATGTTAGATCCACTCCCATCACAGTTGAAACAATCCGCTTCTCACTGAAGCAACCTAATTAGGGGGCTGATAAGCCTCGCATTATGGGTGGGCGAGTGTTTGCTGCAATTCTTTCCAGAAGGCATGGGTGCTGGTGCGGCTTTTCGTAAGAGACAAAAATATCAGCGTCTTCAAGGAGTCGAGACCCCTCCCGCCTTCACAGGTGGGGCCACCAAACCCAACCCAGGTCCTATTTAGGTAACCTGGGAATGTCGTGTGGCTTGCTTGTCTGCTCCAGATTTAGGAGTAGACCCAGGGTTCAGGATTCAGGAGCGAACCTGAGCGCCCGCTGACAACAGTGAAAGTGGTATCAGCCCCTCGCCTTTGGGGTTATATGTTTCCTTTATTTACTAATGTGCATGGTAATTGAAACACCACGACTGACCAGCCACCAGGACTCATCACTGTAGGGTCTGAGGAATACTTAGCCCTCAGTTGAGGACTCTTCTAGATCTGCCTAACAAATCTTAAAAGCAAGAACCAACAGGAATAAATAGTTTCCAGCTAACTTAACTGAAGCCCCCCAAAATTTAAGAATATTTATATCCAGCACCTTAAAAGACTGATTTCATGCCGGACGTGGTGGCTCATGCCTATAATCCCCAGACTTTGGGAGGCTGAGGCGGGCAGATCTCTTGAGGCTGGGAACTCAAGACCAGCCTGGCCAACATGGTGAAACCCCGTCTCTACTAAAAATACAAAATTTAGCCGGGTGTGGTGGAGTGTGCCTGTAATGCTGGGGGGAGGCTGAGGCACCAGAAGCGCCTGAACACAGGAGGCGGGGGTTGCGGTGAGCCGAGATCACACTACTGCACTCCAGCCTGGGCAACAGAGGGAGACTCTGTTTGTTTCAAAAAAAAAAAAAAAAAAAAACACTAGAAAGAAAAAGACTAAATTGACAATTTCTGGCATCCAAAAATCACCAGGCACCCAAAGAATCGAAAAATGCAACATTGGGAGATAAATTCATTGAAACTAACTCAGAACTGATCCAGATGTCAGAACAGTACAAAGCGATTATCACTGTATTGTACATGTTCAAAAAGTTAAGTGGAGACATGCAAACTACACACACATACACACACATTCAAACCAAACTTCTAGAGATGAAAACTGCGGTGTGTGAGACTGAAGACACCCTGGGTCGGATTAATAGGTTAGAGGCATTGCAGAAGAAAAATTATTCACAACTGCCAGAGTTCGGAAGCAGTAAAGATGCCCTTCTGCAGATGAGTGAATGAATAAACTGGTACCATTATAAATAAAATGAGAGTCCAAACAAGGGAATGTCATCCACGATTAATAAGAAATGAGCTGTGAAGCCATGAAAAGACATGGGAGAAGCTTAAATACATATTACTAAGTAAAAAAAAAAGTCAATTGGAAAAGGCTACATACAATCTACGTATAATATGCTTTATGGCTTTCTGGAAAAGGCAAAACGATGGAGGCAGTGAAAATGTTTTTAACTGCCGAGGGTTAGTGGGGATGGAAGGATGAATAGGTGGAGCACTGGAGATCTGAGGGGCAATGAAAATCCTCTATACAATACTGTAATGGTGAGTGCACGTCCGTATGTATTTGTCAAAACCCATCTAACTGTGCTGCATAGAGAGTGGAACCTAAACTGTGGGCCCTCGGTAATCCTGGTGTGTCAGTGTAGATTCATCAACGGTACCACGTGTACCTGTCCAGAGGAGGCTGTTGGCCGTGGGGAGGCTGTGCGTGTGCGGGGGCAGGGCATCTATGGCAAAGCTCTGTCCTTTCATCTTGATTTTGCTGTGAACCTAAAACTGCTCTGAAAAAATAAAGTCTTTTTAAAAAAGTCAACCTAGAATTCTATAGTCAACAAAAGTATCTTTCAAAAATAAAGGCGAAGTACTTTTTCCAACACTCAAAAGCTAAAAGCACTCATTATAAGCAGACCTGCAGTGGAAAAAGTGTTAAGGGAAGTCCTTTAAGAAAAGGGATGTAAAAAATAAATCTACACAAAGGTAAGAAGGACAAGCAGAAATGGTAACTGCGTAGGTAACTATTTCAAAATGTATTCTTATTGTTTAACTGTTTTTAAAGATGATTACTTAAACAAAAGCATGTAATGCAGGAGTCATAACATGTGTAAGCAAAACGTGTGACAACCAGAGCATAAAGGCGGGTAGTGGAGAAATTCAAATATACTGTTATGAGGCTTTATACTATACGTGATATAGCATATTATTTGAAAGTAGATTGTGATAAGTTAATGATATATACTATAAACCCTGAAGCAACCACTAATAATAAAAGTTACATGTAAGAAGCCAACAAAGGATATAATCACCCACAATATCCACACATTAATTATCTTTAAAAGGTAGGAAAACATTAAAAATGGAAAAAGAAAAAAATGCTGAAATTAAAAACAGAAAGAGCATAGACTCAACCTAACAATATAATCACATTAAATATAAATGGTCTAAACACTCTCATTAAAAAAACAGATTGCCAGATCTACATAAAAATGACTCAAATATACACAGATAATAAGAAATATACTGTAAATATAGAGACAAAAAAAAAAGCAAAAGAAAGGAAACAAGCTATGCCATTTAATCTGAGACGTGGGTCTCACTACCTGCAGAAGTCTGGCCTGTAGACCCTGACTCAATGATGGATAAATGGACGCGCTCTCACGCCATTACAGTGTTTCAAGTGGGCTAGGATGGCCGCTGGCTGCTTTCAGAGAGTGATATGCAACCCATCGACCCAGACCCTTTGTCCTTCACACATTTATTCCCTCAAGATTTTACAACAGGAAGACGCATTATCCCAGGTGGCACACCATGCTAATCCCACACGTCTATGCAGTAAAGGGCACACTGACTACCTGGACCTGAGGAGCACGCTGTCCCAATGGAGGCTGTGGCAGAGTGTCACTGTGCTCCCATCTGGGTCCTCTTCCTGTGCACAGAGGTGTTGGAAACAGATGCTCAGTGCCACAAATAAAATTTAGCCCTGAAACAAAGGATCTTTCAGCAACGCAATTTTCACTTCCAGGATTGCAGGAAGGGTATTCTCACTAGCCATCTTGCCATGAGAGTACAATGAACAAAGGAAAACACAAATTTATTCCTTGCGCATTTGGGGTGTTCTTACTGCTGTGTCTGATCTCTGCTGGCTGGAGCCGGACCTCACAATCTAAACTAAAACCCGATTGGCTAACAAAACTTTTCTAAGCAGGTGAAAGCAATGGAGAGCTGGGACATGCCTGTGAGCACGTCCAGCACAGATATCTTGGTCAAAGTACAAGGACACAGAATGTGCCTGTAAGCATGGCGTGTGTAACACCTACAGAGGATAGGGCTTCACAAGGTTATTAGCACATTTATGATTTATTCTTTAACAAGAAAGGAAACTTTAAAAAGGAACTTTTCCAGTTCCCACAGAGGAAAACCAGTCTTCCTTGTAATTAGACCGTGGGTGATACACTGAGTTCTGGCCCAGGGAATGTGGGCAGAAATGATGCAAATCACTTCAATCCCTGATCTTCACAAGCGTCCTGCATAATTCCACTATGCCCTCTTCCCTAATCTGCTGTTAGAAGCACGGGATGGAGGGAGGTGTTGTGGACTGAATGTTTGTGCCTCACAAAAGCCCCAGGTTGAAACTCTAACTCCCAGTGTGCCTGTATTTGAAGACAAGGCCTCCGAGAAGTAACTAAGACTTTATGAGGTTGTTAGGGCAGGGCCCCAATCTTATGGATCCTTGTTAAGAAGAGACCACAGGGAGACAGCGCCAGAGTTCCCTCTTTCCCCACCATGGGAGGAGGCAGAGAGGAGGCACCTGCCAGTCAGGAAGAGGACCCTCCCCAGGAGCCGTGCTGGCCGGCACCTTGATCCTGGACTTTACAGCCCCCAGAACTGTGAGAAAATGCATTTTTGTTCTTGAAACCGCCCAGCCTATGGTATCTTGCTGTGGCAGAGGTCTGACCACTGTGGAAAGTGTTAATGGTGAGTCAGAGGGCAGTGGCTGCGGGGCACCAACCGGAAATTGACTTTAACCCCCATCCGACAGAACTGCACTGGCCTGTAGAGTGAGGAGAAATCAGCCTGTTTTGATCAAGCTCCAGAGAGGTGGGGACTGTTGTTTTGGCAGTGAGAGGCATTTCCCTGACTGATGGAGACATTGGTACTTACGCTGGGTGTTTTCATTAAATAAGGAAGGAGGTGAGATGGGCTTCAAGGTCAGGCAGCTGTCTGGGAGGAACCTGATGTATGAGTCCATTTTCACACTGCTGATAAAGACATACCAGAGACCGGGTAATCTATAAAGACAAAGAGTCTTAATGAACTCACAGTTCCACGGGGCTGGGGAAGCCGCACAGTCCTGGCAGAAGGTGGAAGGCATGCCTTACATGGCGGCAGGCAGGTGAGAGAGCCAGAGATGAGTGAAAGCACCATCACCGCTGTGACCGGGGCTCAGTGCAGGCTTGCTCATTAGGACTGAGGCGTATAGCCCAGTTCATCAGCTTTCCACTGGACCGAGACAGAAATGATGGGCTGGGTCCACCTTCTGTCATCACTCAGGCAGGTGTAATCTGAAACAGTAAATAGAAAGTGCAAAGGGAAATCCCTTATAAAGTCATCAGATCTCATGAGACGTATTCACTACCACGAGAACAGTACGGAGGAACCTGCCCATGATTCCATCATCTCCCATCAGGTCCCTCCCACAACACACGGGAATTACGGGAGCTACAATTCAAGATGAGATTTGGTGGGGACTCAGCCAACTCCTATCACCTGATTATCAGAAAGTAAAACTATGCTAATGTGAACCAAGCAGAGGACACACATCTTGGAAGTTCAGGCTTCTCTCCGTGTTCACTCAGTCCACGCGCCCACTGAGTCTGTGTGTGCAGAGAAGGAGGTGGGAAAATCATGGGCATGGTGAGTCCTGGCAATTTGGCAGCACATGACAAGAGGAAGCAGGTGAGCCTCAGGAAAGCAATCAGCAAGAAGAGAGAGGTCCCTGAAGTTCTGAGATGGCAGAGTTGGAAAGCTGTAGAATTTTCAAAACCCAAACTACAAATATCAAGCCAAAGTTGTTTTCTTCCCCCGATGTAATTAAGTAAGTCAGGGAGAGACGAGATTAAGTGGCATCCAGAAACAAATATATGAGTGAGATGAAATTTCCATGAGATTCACCATGGAGCTGAGATGGCTGCAGTCTGGGAGGCCCAGGAACTGCCTGGAGGAGGGCCAGGGAGTCTCCACGCTCACCGCAGGCGAATCTCCTCATTCCTCAGGAGGGAAACAAACTGCTACTGGGCTAAGCCTCTGGGATTTGGGAATTGTTTGTTAAAGCAATGAGCAAGTGTTACTCTGGAAAAGACGGAAGCAGAGGAGGGTGAGAGGCAGACATGGGGGCCAGGAGTAGGTGCAGGACCCACGCAACGGAGCCGGGGCTCAGGCTTGGGCGGCTAAGAAAGAGGCTCCCTGGTGAAGAGATGAGGTGAGCACTAACGCCTGGGACCACGTGCTGCATGCCAGGAACTTCATCGCTGGTGACAGTGGATCGGCGCCCTGCAGCAAGGCCCTGGGTGTGGACATGGAGCCCGCTGTGACGGGGGCTCCGTGCGGCCTTGCTCCTTAGGACTGAGGCACATAGCCCAGCTCATCAGCTTTCCACTGGACCGAGACAGAAATGACGGGCTGGGTCCACCTTCTGTCGTCACTCGAGCAGGTGTCATCTGAAGCAGTTAACAGAACTCTCAATATGATAGAGTTATTTTAGTATAGCTTTATGGAAACACTGAGACGATGGCACGCAATGTTCCTGTGCTCCCTGCAGCCGAGCGCCCCTGCTGGGAGCCAGATGAGTCCCGCGGCTGTGGGCGGCGAAGAAGGTGGACAGTGCGGGGCTGTGTTTACGAGAAGCTAGCGAGCAGTTGCAGGGAATGCCACGCTTAGAGTCAGGAGGAGACGGGAGGGACCAAGGGGACAAGCAGGGAGGGACTCTTCAATTAGAGCCCACAGCGAGAAGTCAGAAAGCTGGAGACACTCGGGCATATGAAGTGAAGAGCCAAGGAGAAACTTGTGTGGCGTTCGGGCCTGTAAATTAGGAGGAAGGAACCAGCATCAGAAGAGGAAGCAGGTGCAGAGGCCTTTGGGGCCGGGTTCAAAGGGGAGAGAAGGGACGTAGCGAGGGCGGTTTTCCATGTAGAATTCATTCGTTCACTCGGTGTTGATGGGAAGCTCAACTCTGTTTCAGGCACACCCGGGTTATTGTGTTCCTTTCACTCAACAAATATGGGGGGCTTTGCATGTCAGGAAGTATCCTGGTCTTGGTTTAGTTGATAATGGATCAAATTAAGGTTTCCAGGTAAAGGGGTGATAAAGCAAAATAAATCTCCTGGAAAGCGAGCTCCCGGCAACAAGGAACAATCACGCCAGCCTCCTCTCCTGTGGTGTCTGTGCACCCGTCCGGCCTAGCCATTAGGGAGGATTTCATAAGGGCTTGACCGATCTGTAGATTATCCAAGCCTTGGCGTGGGAGGGCAGATGCAGGTTGGGAGTGTGGGAAGCGTGGATCGGGCACAAAGAGCCCCTCAGGACGTTGTGGGGTGACCCAGGAGTGCGTGAGGATGCAGGAGGCGGGCCCCACAGATGAATGTCTCAGCCCAGACCGCTTCTGTCCAGGGCTCTCCTGCAAGGGACGTTTCAAGAATGTGCTCCCCAGAGGCCCTGAGGAGTGGAGGATGGATAACGGGAGGAGGAAGAAGCCAAGCAAGGGTGCAATTTCAGGAGAAATTTCACAGAATGCAAGTTCAGCTGGAGCCTTCAAGGGATTTCTGGACTACGCCTCAGAGATGTCCTGACCCAACAGAGGACCGGGAGTTCCTACCCCACCCAGCCAAGGGCACCAGGAGAGGGGCAGGACGCCAACTCCCAGACGTCTCCAGCCCTTTGTGTGGGCAGACAATGCAGGGCCAGGGGCCAGGGCGGTCCCCCAGAGAAGGGCCGAGGGTCCGCCACAGCAGGGGGAGGAAAGAGCACCCGTGTTGGAAGAGAAAGGGGCTGGATGGGATCCAGGCAGAACCTGATAGTGTCGGCAACCACGTGCATGAGCGGGGCTGACAGAGCGTGAAGGAGAGGCGTGAAAGGCAGAGCCAGGCTCTGAGCCTGGAGGCTGCGGGATGTTATTGATGGGCAGATGAGGCTGGAGAAAGAGGACATTCGGGGCAAGATAACAAGCCCGACTTGGGAGAAAACCACCCACCTCTGTCCTACAAATCAGGCATAAAGGAGGTATTTTTGGAATGCCTACTGGCTCCTAGCACCCAGAAAAGCATTTCCGAAGCGGAGCCTTGCTCTGTTGCCTAGGATGGAGTGAGGTGGTGTGATCTTGGTTCACTGCAACCTTCGCCTCCCAGGTTCAAGCGATTCTCCTGCCTCAGCCTCCTGAGCAGCTGGGACTACAGGTACCTGCCACCAGGCCCAGCTATTTTTTTTTTTTGTATGTTTAGTAGACATGGCTTCACCATGTTGGCCAGCCTGGTCTCAAACTCCTGTCCTCAGGTGATCCATTCGCCTCAGCCTCCCAAAGTGCTGGGATTACAGGCGAGAGCCACCCTGCCTGGCCAGGAAACGTGATTTATATCACCACCCCATTTACTGTTCATGTCAACCCTGCTGGGGTGGATGAGAAAACAGGACTTGAGTTTACATGTAACTAAGGCTGCGATTCTAACCCAGGCCCAGGGATTCTGAAGCGGGAGCTCTTAAACACTATGCAGCGTGCGTATTTATAGATTGTAAAATCAGTCGGCCCATCTGGCTTCCCCTTTCTGGGCCCATGGTCTTCTGCGGCTTCCTCTCTGGAGCACGCTTCCTCTTGGCATGGAAGCAGGCGCGGTCTTGACCGGGTTTTGGGCCCGATGGACCCTTTCGTGAAAAAGCCCAGGGTGCACTGGCTCCGGCACATGGCACCCACTGTGCCTTTACTAGGTTACGATCTGTTTTACTGTGACGGATTCCATGGCCAAGTGTCCAAAGCCAGAAATGTTCTGAGTCATAGCTCTGGAATATAAAACCACAGAATGGCTGGAATGTGATCATCAGAGCCCACAGCTAGCGGTCCTCTGTTTCTCAGAAGGGGGTCTCCACCTGGGCTCTGTCCTGGGGCATTCGGAAACTCCTCACAGAGCCTCTTTCTCCAGTCGTATCCTGACGTCGTGTTGCTTTTATTCTGCGGTTTTTTTCTCCCAAAAAAGTGAGCGTCCCCTTTTCAGACAGAATTTCAATAAAGGGACAGAGAGGAGGTATTGGAGGAAGCCGGGCAATTCTCTTCTCTGTGATCTACCTCCCTGTTTAGCACAAATAATTTTAGCTTGCTGCAAAAACTTGGTCTTCTAACTCAATAAAGAACCTGTTTTCCATATATAAAGTATTTTTATTTTCAGGCTTCAGGCAAAAAAGCTTTCTCTTGGCTATTTGGTATTTTTCCCACATTTCTGCTTCCACAGGGCCAGCATCAGCAGAAGTCGGCCTCAGCATGGCAGCATCCCACAGAGGCGTTCAGGGCCACACCTGAGGCTGCACACACACAGCGCTGTCAGAACACACCCCGGTCCCAGAGTGCCATGGGGCCCCCAGGACTTCCCATCCCCCGGCCCGGCAGGCTCCCCTAACCGCCTCCAGGCTGCCTTGGTGGGGGTCACTCCTGGCTGTGGGCCTGGACTCTGACTCCCGGTGCCAGGCTCCACGGCCCTGGGCTCTCTGACTGCAGGTGTGGCTGCATAGTCAGCAGAGGCATCCTGGGCAGCTCAGACAGAAGGGCGGTCCCAAGACTCAGGTGCGGGGAGAGGCAGGGGTCAGGCCACTCAGGGGTTGGGAATCAGAAAGTGCCTGATGAAGGGCCTCAGCAGCCCCCACACAGGGAGCAAAAGTGACAGCCACCACTTCGCATGGCCACACGTCTGCACCCAGGAAGAAAAGGCCTGAGGTGGCGGCTGCATTTGCAGAGGGCGAAGCATGACGATACACAGTACAGAGAAGGCAGCATCCCGGGAAAGAGGAGCGGTTATCGGAAGGAGGGGTCACAGGCTGTGTGGCCGGAGAGCCACAGCTGTCACCACAGGGCCAGGCTAGGTCCGCCTGCCGTGGCTGTGCCCGCGCACCAGCCTGTGCCCCCTGGTGGATCAACCCTGCTGCCCAAGTGTGCCAGCCTCTCTCTCTGCTTGCCTTTCCCGGCCCATGTACACACACTCATGCATGCGTGCACACATGCGCATGCATGCACACACATACACGCACACACGCACACCTGCACACCTGCATGTTCACACACACGCACACGCACACCTGCACACCTGCACACACGCACACTCATGCTGACCTGCACACATGCGTGCTCACACACATGCACACGCATACGGACACATGCACGCTCACACGTGCATGTGCGCACGCACGTGCACACACATGTGCACACACACATGCGCACACATGCACACACACAGTCCTTGTCCCTCACACACATTTCCCCACGTGCAATCGCCGCATGCATGCCCTTTTACACCATGAACATTTTATGTGCCTTGCTCCCTAATTGTGATTTTGAGTGCCTTGATCACACTCCCTCAAGCGACGGGCCGCACGGCACTAGACCGGCTCTCTGCAGAGGAGAACTTGGTCCAGGTTTCCACCGTGTGGAACTCTGGGAGGTCATGCTGCTTTCTACCTGTGGCCCTGTCCTTCACGGATCAGCTCCTTGGTGCCAATTCCTCGGGCCGGGATTACCTGGCAGATGGTAGAGCCATGCTTATGCTCTTTGATGATGCTCATAAATATTAAATGCAACAGCCATGGAGTGCCAGGGACTCTTCCAGCACTGGCTCTTCCCCTAGAATGTCAGCTTCTCAGGGTGGGACTTTGTGTTCTGCTAATGGCCGTGTCCCCAACCACTAGAACAGAACGGCTCTCAGGAGGCCTGGGAAGGTTTGTTGAATGAATGCTGAAATGAATAGCAGCCTGCCACTTCCTGCTGAGGACTCAGGCTCAGAGAGGCCTGAGGGGCCGTCTGCTGTCATGTGACTGGAACTGCTGCAGCCAAGCCCGGCCCCCAAACATCTGCCCCCTTCCTGGGCCCACGCTGCCCTGCTTTCTGAAGACGTGGGGGGCTAGGTCAGCTCACAGCCTCCCACACAGCCTGACGGTAAGGACCTCCCATCCCCCCACATCTGCAATGGACACCCATTCCCAGGCAGACCTGCACTCGGGGGACATTTGGGGAAGGAGGGAGGGCCAGGCAAATACGTGTGGACCTGAGCTCATCCGTGACCAGGAAAGGCAAGGGCGCGAGGCAAACCAGCACCCACAGAGGGTCCTGAGGGCTGCAGCTTCATCCCAAGGGACCCCCCAGGGGGAGAAACAGAGTTCAGGGTCCATTCCAGAAGGATCCACGGGGTGCAGCAGACAGTGCTGGGAGTGAGGGCAGCCAGGTGTATGGACGCCTCCCCTTCCCCACTCTGCTCTGGCCGCCGAATGCACAGAGCCCGAAAGGTGCCGACCCTGGGTCTGGTTTCAGCCGCCTTCCCTGGCCAGAACCCCGGCTTCCAGCCTGCCCCAGTCATGGCCGTTTTCATCCTTACGGGAGACAGCAGCCAATCCCAGAGACTTGGTAAAGCAAACAAGCCAATAAAATGGACGTGTGGGTTTTCAGGACACCGTACATCATGAGCATGTTCACCCCCAGCTCCCGAAGGAAGTGCTGACCTCAGCTACTGAGGCCAATGGTTGTATTGGGAAGGTGGCATCACGCACAAACTGGGAGAGAAGCAAGCCCCACGGAGACCACCACAGCGGGCCCGAGGGGCAGCTCCCAGGCCCAGGCAGGCAGAGCCCCCAGGGAGGACGGCCGGTCACCGTCACAGCATTCAGGGGAGATTGCAAAGTGGAACTTGGACACTGACCGAGGAAGGGGCAAGGAACCCACATCTCACCCCAGGCGGTGAGGGGTACCATTTTCTGCTTGGATTTGGGGCAGAGGCCACTTTGCCTCCTAAGCCTGAGGGGAAAGGAGTCCTCAGTGCTGCTCCCGTCCCCTGTGGGCGAGCGGCAGGGAGGGGAGGGCCCCACGCGCTGGTGTGGGTGGGAGCCCAGGGCAGGTGGCGAGTGTCCCCCTCCCTTTCAGCAAACTGCCGAGCAGCAAGTAAGATACCCACCACCAGGATGGGAGTGGGCTCCGGGAGCCCGAAGAACCGGCCTGAAGTCACAGAGCAGGAAAGGGCCCTAGCCTCTCGCGGAGCTTCTGTTCCTGAGGTCCCCTGCCTGCGAGGTGAGGCTTTCTCAGCCCAGGGGCTGTGCACTCTGTTGCTCTGTGCTGAGCGTGGCCACGGTTCGGGGCCCGGGCTGGGCCTGTCTGTCACGCCTGCTCTGCTCATGCCTCAGCCCCGCACTGGAGCCACGGTCCACAGGGAGGGAGAGGAAGTGCAGGGCGCCCAAAACACGTCGTCCGATACGCAGGCCTCAGGGCCCCTAACTCTCAGAGAGAGGAAATGGGACCCTGAGAAGTCCCAGTGCCACCTGTGAGCAACGTGCTGGTGCAGGGCTGGGGTGAACGCCCCACCAGCCATTTCCTGGGCTTCTGTCTGCACCTGTCACAGCGCAGCTCCTGTTGGGATAGGAATCTCTGGGGAAAACGCATGAAGCCTTGGACAGGTGCTCCAGATGACACCCCCAAAACTGTGCGGAGCCATTCAGGACCGTGTCCCCTGATCCCGCTGTCACGGGCAACGACTCCCTCCTGCCTTAAGTCGGCCGCCTCCCGGCGGCTGTATATCTTCTTTGTTCTCCTGCTGGAGAGCACGTGTCCATGCCAACATGCACACACACACGCAGGAATACACACCTGTGCCCTCACAGCACACACACGCACACTCATATGTACACACGTGCACACACACATGTGCAGGAATACACACCTGTGCCCTCACAGCACACACACAAACACTCACATGTACACACGTGCATACACACACGTGCAGGAACACATACCTGTGCCCTCACAGCACACACACGCACACTCATATGTACACACATGTGCGCACACACTCACACGTGCACACCCACATATGCGCTCACACTCTGCTCCTGAGCCTCTGCCTTTCCATGCCACCAGCTCCTCGCCCTCAGACTGGCTCCCATCACACCCACCACAGCTTGCGTGCATGAAGTTTCAGCTCCAACGCAGAGCCTCCTTCCTTCCGCCTCAAGCCTGCATGAGTGGGCCTGGAACACCCACGTGACAGCCCACCACAGAGGCACAGCCTCAGGGCCCCTTGACTTTCTTGCCTGCAGTAGCCTCCTCTCTCTACCTTTGACTCCCGTGCTCAATGTTGGAAGTAGGTGCTCGATGCCACAGAGAAAAATCAGCACCGAGACAAAGGATCTTTCAGCAACACAATGTTTACTTCCTGGACTGCAGGAGGGGTGACCTCACTAGCCATCGTGCCAAGAGAGTGCAATGAACAAAGGGAAACACACACATTTATCCCTTACGCATCTGGGGTCGTCCTTACTGCTGGGTCTGATCTCCGTTGGCTGGAGCCAGACCTCACCATCTAAACTAAATCCGGATTGGCTAACAACTTAACACTTTTCTAAGCAGGTAAAAGCAGTGGAGAGCTGGGACATGCCTGTGAGCACGTCCAGCACACGTATCTTGGTTAAAGTACAAGGACATAGAATGGACTACGTGCCTGTAAGCATGGCGTGTCTCACAGCTACAGAGGATAGGGCTTCACAAAGTTCTTAGCACACTTACGATTTAACAAGAAAGGAAACTTTAAAGAGGAACTTTTCTATTTCCCACGTTCAAGGTCACAGCTTAGGTTTGCCGTCCACCCCATCAATCTCCCCTATGAAAAATGCTGCACAACCACGTCCTTGTTCATTGGTTCCCAGTAGAACTCTTCGCAGGTTTCATGCAGAGCCATGGGGCAGACGGTGACTATGGGAAACCCTGCAGCTTCCCCTGGCCACTCTCGCCCCTCAGTAGCTGAGACTCACGCTCCGAAGGGATGAAAAAATGAAAGAGAAAAAGGATGGAAAGAAAGAAACAAAAGACAACAATGTCCAGATTCACTGTCCCCTGGGCTTGGAGGTAGGAAGAGGTGGGCGCCCATGCCTGGGTGGCGTTAGTAAACTCAGCCTGAGTCCTGGGGTTGGGGAACATTTTTCCCTCTGCTCCCCACAGCCATGGAGTTCAGACTCCAGGTCCACTCACCAGCCCTGCCCATGCGACCTCTGGGTGGCATCGAATTTCACATTTTTAGAAATGCTTAAGATCATTTAACCTTCTTATTTTATTTTTCTTTTTTGGGACTCCGTTTTTCTCTTGCTGCCCAGGATGGGGTGCAATGGCATGATATCTGCTCACTGCAACCTCCACCTCCCGGATCCAAGCGATTCTCCTGCCTCAGCCTCCTGAGTAGCTGGGATTACAGGCATGCGCCACCAGCTAATTTTGTATTTTTAATAGAGATGGGGTTTCTCCATGTTGGTCAGGCTGGTCTCGAACTCCCGACCTCAGGTGATCCACCCACCTCGGCCTCCCAAAGTGCTGGGATTACAGGTATGAGCCACTGTGCCCAGCCAGACCATTTCTCCTTCTAATAAATCTCTCCTAGCTGGAAATATAGACAGTCCAGGGTCATTTTTTTTTAGCATCTTACAATTAGCAATTCTTAATGAAATGAGTTTCTTAATTATGTCAACAACATCAATTCTGGTATAAACTGCAAAATGTTGCTTTGATTCACATTCAGTGGCCTTATCCCCTCCAAAAATAAATAACAGACCCACAGAATTCAATTTTCTCTTGCAAGTTTATCTCACCATAACATCCCATTGAAGTGATGGGGAAATCGAACAGTTTATCCCAATGAGGTGACCATTACGTTAGGGCAGCAATTGGCTTTGGAGAGGTCGGGGGGGACGAAATTGATGCCGAAGCCTCAGCGTCCTCAGGCCTCGGAGTCCGTGCTCGGCCGCGTTTCCGTTCTTGTCATTTCCAGGACAAGCCGGGAACATGCTCTGGGGAAGCTGGTTACCCTAATGACTATTGCCATTTCAAGCTCCAGAAATCTGCTTGCTTCACCCTCCAGGGGAAAGTCGTGTTCTACAAAAACCAATCCACTGGCTCAAGTGAAGGGAAATGGAGAAGGAGGAGCCCATCTCTCACGTCCACCTGCATTCCCATCACATTCCGCATGCCCTATCGGACGCCTATGAGGAGGGCACTGTGCACGGACCTGGGCTCCGTCCCCTGGGGGGGCCACTCGTTCACAGACTGCGCTCCAGAGCTGCAGCAGCGAGGACAGAGACGCGGCCCTGGGGTGGGTCTGCAGCCCACACAGCCCAACGTGGGCATAAACCAGTCTTTGGAGGGGGGCCTCCCTCTGTCCCCACCCTGGCACTGACCCTAGGCAGGAGCCTTCCACCGTGAACTGTGAGTATGGCCACTTGCTGCCCAGGCCCAGGCACTGACATCCAGGACGTTTGAGGACAGGGAGCTTCTTTTCCTTGCTGATCCCACGTGGCCATTCCCTCAGCCTTGAAAACACCCGAGGGTCCCGGGGACAGGTGCACCAATGAGACAGGGGTCATCCTCCACCCCAGCTGCCCCATAGCTAAGTACCACAGACGGGGTGGCTTAGGCAACAGAAACGTAAATTTTCACTGTTCTGGAGGCTGGAAGCCTGAGATGAAGGTGCGGCCCTGGCTGATTTCTCCGAAGGCCTCTCTCTGTCCTGCAGATACCCTCTTCTTCCTGTGCCCCCCGCCACCTTGTGTGTGTCTGCGTCCTCCTCTCCTCTTCCATGAGGACACCAGTCAGAGTGGATCAGGACCCACGCATTCTGACCTCATTTTCACTTCACCGCCTCTTCTAACACCCTCTCTCCACACGCAGTCCCATCCTGGGGTCCTGGAGGTTCGGGCTTCAGCGTAGGGTTGTGGAGAACAGGACACAGCTTGTGATGCCGGGGCGGCCATTGTGTCCCTGGAGGGCCTGTGTGGGGGGATCTGCACCCAGGTTGCACGCCCCGTGGCACAGGGGCACTTCCCGACAAGAAACTTGGCACAGGTCCAATGGTGGGGCCTGGCCTCCCAGATGGGAAAGGAATTTACCAGAGAGTCCCAGGTAAAGAAAGGCAGGTGGGTTGGAGGGAAGCGTGTTGTAAGGGCGCACAGGCAGCACGGCAGAGAAGAGGCTGCTGCAAAGAGCCAGGGGCTCAGGGAGTTTGACAGAGTCGTGCTGGAGGGACTCCTACAGAGCAAGGTCCTTGTGGCCACCAGCTATTTGTGGGCAGCGTCCCTCAGAATAACCACTGTCCCCCACTTGGGGCCCCTCCTCATTGTTGCTAACTTATCAGGACTCCACAAAACTTTTGAGAGTTTTTACCAGAATAAGGGCGATTGGACTCCATGCCTGAGAAATGGCAAGGAGAATGTGGGCTTGCCGTGTTGAGGTTCCCGGAGCTGACAGAAGGCGACCGAGGAGCGCACAGACGCCTGCATGAAGGGAGGTGGTGGGTGAAGATGCTGAGACCCGAGAAAGCAGTTTCTTGGACACAACCTAAATGCCCAGCAAGAGGCGTTTGCAGAATGTGTTACATTTGCATGAAGCAATACCATCAATATTTAAAATAAATTAAATCTACATCTCCCCTAGCCAGGCAGAGAGCCAATGGCCCCAAATCCACAGGCAGCTCCACGAGCCCCCGTCAGCCACAAACAGGCAACCGGAGATGGGATCAGACCTGGACTGAGCCAGTGCCTCTTGGGAGAGTGGAGCCCCAGGAAGGTTGGAGCTCGGCCTTCACCCAGTGGTGTCCTGACAGCGCTCTGGAGGTAGAGCAAAGGTGCCTGAGACGAGAGCTTTGCAGAAGCAGGGCCCAGGCTGGCTCCCTGCTCAGCATGGCACAGCTGTGTGGGCACGGCAAGCAACCACCTTCTTCCAGGCTGGGAAAGCGGCGCGGCTTGTTATGAGTTTTATACATTGTAGCTAAATTTCCAGGTCTAGCCAGAGGGTAGAATAAATAAACTAAAACAATTCTCTGAGAAACATAAGTCACCTAGAAATGCAAGAAGAAACGTGATAAACACCTGCTTTTCACTGAATGGCTGAGCTCACAAAGAACAAGGAAATGAAGGGAGAGATGTTGCCGTGAGAGGAGAGGGGGCGGGGAGCGGTCCTGTCTTCGTGGGAGTCCGTGGCTGCTCCGCAGGGCGCTGGGGCCTCTGGTGAAGCCGGGAGGGCTCTGCCTTCATGTTGGCCAAAAGAGGAGTCCCCGTGAGATGTGGGGGTGAAGTAACAGACAGGCTACTGCTCTCCCAGGTCTGGGATTCAGCGAGGGAGCCAACGGAGGCCGAGCAGTCCATCAGGCTCCTGTGCAGTCCAGGCCCCGCACGCCATCCTCAGCCTTTCTCTAAACCAGTGCAGCCCCGCGGTGCCCGCAGCCCTTGGCCAAGGGTGAGCAGCCAAGAGGCCCTCGGGGCAAGAGCTCCCCACAGATCTCCTTCCCGTCAACTTTCCTTTACGTCCAGCAAGATGACTGGACACTTGGGCCCCCAGGTCCAGAGTCCCCTCCCAGTTCCAGCCATGTCCCTCTCAGGCCTCAGCTTCCCTGGCTCCCTTCACCATTGCAAAAGTCAAATTTCCATCCTGAACCTCTTCCCCCATAACACTCATGACACTCCTGAGCCTGGGCTGGACGCGCTCCTGTGCTCGGTGGAGCGGAGGCTGATGCAACAGGCTCCAGAGCCAGTCGGGAGCATCCGGTGAAGATGCTGAGACCCACAGAAGCTGCTTCTTGGAAGCAACTTAGACGTCCGGTAGCAGGTGTTTGCAGAATGCATGTTATATGTGCATGAAGCGGTATCATCAATATTTAAAATTAATTAACTGAATCTACATGGATTTCTATGTACAAGCATAAAACCCAACACAAGTTGAGCAAAAACGAGCGAGTTACAAAAGGGAAGATGACGTAATTCCATTTACAGTAAGTCTTAAGACCGTGGAAACCAATAGCACATGTTATTGATTACGTACACATACATTATATAGATATAAAGTATGAATGTGAAACACAGAAGTGAATTCTAAGAGGGAGGAAAGGGAGCTATATCAGAGCAACAAAAAAAGATGGCATTCAACTACATTTTAATGTATATATTTTTCTTCTTAAAAATGCTTTGAAAGAAATGGGAAACTGTCCCTAGCAGACCTGGATGCAGGTTGTCACATGATCTTCCCACGCTTGGAATGTGCTGCTAACATATCCATCCATCTGCCATTCACAGCACGATCGCAATTGCCAAGTCCCTCCAGAAAATCCGCTGGACATAAGTTGCTTCTCATCTCTGACATTCAATGAGCTGATCAATCACCAACTCAGCTGAATATCGTGACGCAATTTCCTGTTTTTAATTTTCCGCTTGTCATGAAGTAATTTCACATTCTTCATCTTATCACTTTTAAGAGGCATGAAAGGATCCGTATCTTTAGACCCCAGACAAGGAATTTTGAGATGGCATCCTAAGAAATTATTCAATGGAAGAGAAAAAATGTACTCGCAAAGATGTTGACTGTTGCGTTGTGTGTATTAGAAGATAATTTCTCGGGGGAACACAATTCAGCTGTTACATTTTATAATTTTATTTAAAAAATAAGCAGTTAGGCAAGTACCAGGTGAACGGGAGCAATAAAATAACCAACGTTGAGAAAAATCTGCACCCATGTGACCAGGTTAGGCAAAAGCCTGGAACAAAAACCAGCAAGATTTGTCACAGTGGTAGAGTTATGAGTGCAGAATTAATTTTACTTTTTCAAAATTGTCATACAACATTGTTTCCTATATAATAATTTTAAAAAGATGTAACAAAAGGTTTTTATCAGTTAAAAGTTAACTGATAAAAATTGTTAAAATATGCCAACCTTTTACAAAACTATTTTAACTCACTTTTTATTTTTTAAAAATTTCCCATTTACAAACATGTTGCAAAGATAGTTACAGAGATTTTCTGTATATCCCCCCCCCACACACTATATTACATATTGTATTAGATTGATTCATTGAACCAATATTGGCTCATCATTGGTTAGTAAACATTACATCAGTATCAATTCTTGTGACAACTGCATCATGTGACTGTAAGGTTAATATTACAAGGCTACAATAACCAAAACAGCATGGTACTGGTACAAAAGCAGACACATGGACGAGTGGAACAGGATAGAGAACCAGAAATCATTCTATTATAAAGACAAGCGCACGACTATGCAGCACTATTCACAATAGCAAAGACATGGAATCAGCCTAAATGCCTATCAATGATAGACTGGATAAATAAAATGTGATCCATATTCACCATGGAATACTATGCAGCCATAAAAAAGAATGAGATCATGTTATTTGCAGGGACATGGACGGAGCTGGAGGCCATTATCCTTAGCAAACTAATGTAGAAACAGAAAACCAAATACCGCATATTCTCACTTGTAAGTGGGAGCTAACTGTTGAGAACTCATGGACACAAAGAGGGGAATGGCAGACTTTGGATTCTATAGGAGGGTGGAGGGTGGGAGGAGGGAGAGGATCAGGAAAAGTAACTAATGGGTACTAAGCTTAGTACCTTGGTGATGGAATAATCTGTACAACAAATTCCCATGACACAAGTCTACCTATGTAACAAACCTGCACATGTACCCCTGAACTTAAAAATAAAAGTTAAAATAAATAAAGTTCCATTGATTGATTTATGTGTTAACCAGCCTTGCATTCCTGAAACAAATTCTACTTGGTCATGAGGCTTTATATTTTCTTATATATTACTGGATTTGATTTGCTAATTTCAAAATATTTAGACACATATTCATGAAAAATATTGGTCTGTAGTTTTCTTTTTTATTAATGTCTTTAGCTAGATTTGATATTACGGTAAAACTGAACTCATAAAATGAATTAGAGAGATTTTTATCTGCTTTTATTTTCTGGGAAAGTTTATGGAAGGTTGGTAATAACGTCTTCCTGAAATGTTTGGTAGAATTCACCAGTGAAAACATTTGAACTTGATACCTTCTTTTTCAGAAGTTTTAAAATTATTAACTGAATGTTTTTATCACATAAATTGCTATTCATGTTACTGTTTTTCTGTTAGTGAGTGTTGGTATTTTGTGTCTTTCCAGGAATTCATCATTTCCTCTAAGTTATGAAATCTTTGAGTATGGAGCTGTCCATAATGTTTCCTTATCATTCGTTTAATATTCATGATATAAGTTCAGGTACATATCATATTCCTTCTTCCTGAAGAACTTTTAACATGATTTCAGGGCAAGGGTACTGGGAGCAAATTTTCTCAGCTTTCATTTCTCCAAAATAGTCTCAATTTCTCCATCTCTTTGGAAGGATAATTTCACTGGATAGAGAACTCAAGATTGGTGGGGTTGTTTTTTTAAAACGATCCTTGGGCCCCTGTCTCCTACTGCCTTCTCCAGTGGCCGTCTCCCCAGTCACTTTCCTCGAAGCTCCGTGCCACGCTGGTGACGATTCTCCCTGCTAGGGTCAGACGAGAAGGCCGAACAGGGCTGGGGTGAGGAGAAGTGACTGTCTTCTGCACAGACCGGGATTCAGAATTGCCTTCGGCAAACTCCTTGCCCCAGAGTGGGCCTTCATTGTGGAGAAAGCTCTGGGGGTGTTTTTCGGTGGTCAATCTTTCCTTCCCCTGTTGATAACGCAGGGAGATCTTTCTCTGATCCTCACTGTGAGAACCCATTGATATTTCTGCAGGGAAGGAGGGTAAGGATGTGGGGTCCCCAGGACTGCAGCCCCTAGGAGTTCCTCCCTCTCAGCAAGCCCTCTTGTGTCTCCAGCATTCATGTAGTCCTGCCGGCTGAGGGCTTCAGGGCCATAAGCTCAGGTGAGCAAATCTGAGCCATGCTCTCTGATGTCTCCGTCTCTCCAGATTTTGCCCTGTGACCTCCATTTTCTGATGAGTCCTGAAAAGCTGTTGATTTTTAGATCATCCAGGTTTTCTGTAAGGAGGAATGGCAAGTCCCTGCCAGGCTCAGCAGATTCAGAAGCGTCAGGATCCGTGCCCTCACGGAGGCTCCTTCAGAAGGAGGGAGGAGGAGGTCCAGAAGGAGCAATGGCTTGTGTAGTGTGCTGCTGTGAGCACGCGTTCCCTGTGGGGTTCTGCTCCACCACAGACAACGGACGCCTTAACCTGGGCCTGCCTTGTGCTTGCAGAAAGCTTTCGGGATGCCGTCAAGCTTCAGCTGAACATTGATGTCTTGTAGGCTAATCACCTGCTACCCCGACATGTAAAAGCAAGGAGGAAGGAAATTATTCCAAGTGGAAGTGGAGGGGCTCATAGTCAGGGACATCTTGTTCGTGCTGTGAGATCTAGAAATGTACACGGAGAGAGGGTGTTCAAAGGTGAAAGAAGTCATGTGGGTGCTTCCCTCTTCCTTCATTTCACAACTGTCTTGGGTGCCTTCTTCACTGGCATCGTGCTGGGGGCTCAGCAGTGCTTCTCAGGAGCCTAATCGGTCTGCTCTGCTTCTCTGAATGAATTTTTTGATTCAAGAGTCACTTTAGGGAGGTTTTTTTTGTTTTTGTTTTTGTTTTGAGATAGAGTTTCACTCTCGTTGCCCAGGCTGAAGTGTGCTGATGTGATCTCAGCTCACCGCAACCTCCGCCTCCCAGGTTCAAGTGATTCTCCTGCCTTAGCCTCCTGAGTAGCTGGGTTTGCAGGCACCTGCCACCACACCCGGCTCATTTTGTCATTTTTAGTAGAGATGGGGTTTCTCCATGTTGGCCAGGCTGATCACGAACGCCTGACCTCAAGTGATCCGCCCACCTCAGCCTCCCAAAGTGCTGGGATTACTGGCGTGAGCCACTGCCCCTGGCCATTTGTTTTTTTTTAATCTTTACAAGCAATTCATTCTGTGTGAATATTTTTAAAATTAATTTCCAGTTTAATGCATTAGAATGTCGTTATTTTTATGGTCTAACATATCTCTATTTTGCATATGTTTCATAGCAGCTTGAGAGGATAAAATAATAATTCGTGCAATGCAATATTTGATAGAGATGCTGTAATGTGACATTTTTAAACCATTCAAATTCATTAGGTTCTTAATGTATACATTGCCTATTTGATCAAAGCCTGGGAGACACATAATCTCCCATTACTGGGTTTCTGCCCACTTATATCTACATTTCTAAAGGTATTTTTAGTATATTTAGATGTTGGCATTTAGCACAAAATGTTCAAGACTGATACAGCCCTGTTGAACGATATCCTTTTTTCCGAAAACCAACGTCCCTCTTTTCTCGTTGAATGGTGGTTGCGTCGCATCTGGCCTTTGTTGTGAAGGCCTATTTCAGGCCTTCCCTCCTTTCCCTTTGCCTTTCTCTACACGCCGCTCCTGTAGTTTCCTCCTGAGCCTCCAGCTGTTGTGTGGTGGATGCATTTTGTGGTCTGTCAAACCCAGGCTTCCATTCTGGTTGAGCCCCCGCAGAGACTCACAGTTAGGGGGATGTCACTTCACTCTCCAAGCCTGTTTTTTTACTTATAAGATGGGGGCAATAACAGCTATAGATAAGGTTGAATTAAATGAGCTAATGAATTTAGGGTCCGTCTGTGAACAGTTACTGACTGAGTGATTCAGTGGTGAACAGCACACACACACACACACACACACACACACACACACACACACACACACA
>NW_022437096.1:526418-550343 GCF_009761245.1 Sapajus apella
ACACACACACACACACACACACACACACACACACACACACACACACAGTTTTGGAGGAATTTGCATCGGGGCTGGAAGACTGGCATCAAGCACATAGTTGCAAATATTGCATACAATGTTTCATGTGCAGGGCACCATCAATACAAACTAACAGGTCTCAGGAGAGCTCACAAGAGAGAAGTCCAATCAAAAAGGCTTTCTAAGGGAACCTGCCGTGCTTCACACAGTAAATCGTGATCAATACGAGATAAGTTTTTCTTTATCGAAGCTGTCATTAAACTGCCATTTTGTCTTATGTGTGCTTCTTATAAATGGGCTTTGTGTTTACCCTAATCTACTGGTCTTTGTCATGGAATAGCTTAACTTACTAATATTTATTTTCATAAAGTAATATTTTTGTCTTTCTTCTGTCATTAAAAGACAAAAAGGCATATTAAGAAAAGCATTAACAACCACCTGGCAAAGCCTTAATATCCTCCACATTTAAGGAGCATTTACCCACCACCAGGAGACAAGGGGTTGAACGGGGAAGTCAAGGGAGTTCTAAACATGTGAAAAGCACTCAGCCTCACAGGGATTTTAAATGCAAATAGGAGCAATTATGAAACTTTTTCACCTTTCAAACTGGCAATTTAGCAAGATAATATTTGATGTTGGGAAGGGTGAAGTGAAATGGCTATATTTTTCCCGGCTGGTGGAAATAGAAACTTGAATTGCCTCTCAAAAGGAATGTGGTCATCTAGGAGATGAGAGGTAAGAGTACGCTCTTTAATGCCATCATCTTGCTCCCAGTAGCCATCCTCAGGGCAGCTCAGAGGTGCAGACAGAGGCGTTCATGCGAAGATGTTCAGCGCAGCTTTCACAGACGAGCTCTCAGCCACCTGGAGGAATCTGGCTGGGAGAAGCAGCCCAGCACAGCCCAGGCTTTCATGGGGATTTTTTGCTAAATATTAGGGACCTCCTTCTTCCTGCCGGACACCAGTTTATAAAAAGTATATATAGATTTGCACGTTAAAGTTTCAGAATTCTGATGGCGTTTGCTTGGGGATGGTAGATAGACGCCTTCTTTCTACTCAACAAGGCATTCAATAATGATCAGATATGAATTACCCCCACCGTTTCCTTTCCTAAACCAGTGAGCACTTACAGGGGCTCACACAGAGTTGGGGGCTCCCCAGCCCTGGCTCCCCCAGCTTGGGAGAGGAGGAGTTTCTCTAAGATCAAGAGCTGTGGGAAATGCTCATGGCTCCTGCCCTGGGTGAAATCTTCATTCTTCCTGAAAATGATCATTGATTTCTCTTTTAGGGCAGTCAGAGGCAGTCTCAGTTCTGCCTTCATGTGAATCCAGTATCTTCAGAGCATCCCCACTACCCGCCACCAGCCCTGAGTAGGACAGTCCCCCTTTGTGAGCAGGGGTCTCAGTCCTAGCTCATTCCAGCTGGGCAGAATGCCGATTTCTGCCAGGTGGCCCCCAACATATCCTCTTTCACTTCCATGGGGTCCCTGGAGGTAGAGGACAGACCCACAGGCAGGAAGAGCAGTGGGGCAGGCCACAGGACAGCACCCAGCACCCAGCCCAGGAGAGGCTCCTTCACCCCAGCCGCAGTCCTGAGCAAGGCTTTTTATGTGTCTGAGGATTCTAAACTCAAACCTCAGCTTCCAGGCAGCTGTGCTGGAACATCTGTCAAGTCTGGAGGTCAGAACATAACGTGCCGAGTAGATTCTTAGCTCAGATGTTCACACGTATACATGTGAGCCTCTTTCTTCTTCTCGTCCTTTTTCATCAGGTCCCCAAAATGTCACAGTCAGGCCTGCAAGAGCTGCCCCCCAATGTGAGGCATGGCATCCAAGCGTTCTTCATGACGTCTTCTGAGATCAAAACATACAAAAACTAAAGGTCCTCTCCCATGTCTTTTTATAAATACTTTCCAAATTGTCTAAAAGAATATATTGTTTTTCACGTTCTATATTTCAGCAGGCAAGTTCTATTTAAATGAAGAAAAAGAGTACATTCCAGATCTTTTGTTCATCCAGAGACTTCAGGTAAAAATTGAAGCATTTAAATTATGCATCCTGGAGGCTTTCCCTCTCACCGTCAGCATATGAGTGGAGATTTTTTTTGGTTTTGTTTTTTTTTTTTTGAGAAGTAAAACATGAATTTCAAAATATATCTCAAGTCACAGCATGATGGTTCACCGGATGAGTGGAGAGGAAGACCTCCCTCCCTTCTGCTGCTGGGGCCTGCCTGACGAGGGCATCAGCACATTCTCAGCAGTCAGATTCAACAGGCCGGGAGCCTTCACCCTGTCCCCTGGGCCAGATGCCACATGGAGGAATCACATGGGCAAGGAGGGCCAGTGCTGGTGGGCCTTGAACGCCAGACTAAGCCATGTGAATTCAGTTTTGTGTCCAATCAGTTGGGTTGCTGTCTCTCAGTGTTGGAAACAGATGCTCGGTGCTGCAAACAAAAATCAGCACTGAGATAAAGGATCTCTCAGCAAAGCAATTTTTACTTCCTGTAGGAAGGGTGCCCCCGCCAGCCGTCTTCCCAGGAGAGTGCAGTGAGCAAAGGAACAGCAGGCATATGTACCCCTTTGTCCTTCCTGCTGTCTGATCTCCAATGGCTGGAGCCAGACCTCACAGTCTAAACTAAAACCCGATTGGCTGAGACCTTAAAACTTTTTTAAACAAGTAAGGGGATTAGCTGTGAGCTGGGATGTGCTGTGAGCACGTCCAGCACAGATATTTTGGTTAAAGTACAGGGACATAGACGGGACTACGTGCCTGTGAGCATGCCTAACGGTTACACGGGATAGGCCTTCACAAAGAGTTATTGGCACTTAGGATTTATCAGTTAACAAGAAAGGAAACTTTGAGGAGGAACTTTTACTTCCGACACTCAGGAAACTGCAAGGACTTTTTAAAAAATGCAGTTCAATATACAAATGTATGTTTTTACACTAAATGGTTTGATTGCCAAAGGGAAAAAAAAAACAATATATTTTGTATTTTAAAAATATCATCCTTATGTCCCTTAAACGGAAAGTGTAGGTTGGGACTCCAGCCAGGGAACCTTCCCGGCTCACCTGGGATTCTCTTCCCTCTCTTGTGTTCTCAGGGCAGCATTTATACGACTATTTGCTGAACTGATGAGGTGTGAATTCTAAGCTGATAGCACATCCTCACTTAGCATTACAAAACTATATCAAAGCCCTGTGTACAAACGTGTTTTTGCACTTTTCTTCATCTTTTCTCATACTTTCTTGCCCCAAGAAAAACTTCTTGTCACCTCTCTAAGGAATTTAGCAGCTGTGAATTACGGGCCCAACAGCCAGCACACCTGTCTCAGCGTTTACTAAGGAGCCAGACTTGATTGTTTTTCCTTCTGTAAATTCGACGTCAAATGCTTACCAAAGTCTCAAGTTAACAGAAGCTTCAAATGAGAAGCTTCCTCCTCAGGAATAGCCAGGACAGAGGAGACTTTCACGAGTTTGTTTTGTGTCTACGGAGGTATGCCCTAAACCCCCTAAAACCCACAAATGCAACCATTAAGCTATGCTGTTTCTCCACCTCCAAAAATGCCATCTGACTTACAGCTTCGTATCATCACCCACGGGGCTCAGCAGACATGAAGCACAGCCTCATCTTCACATCGGCTCACAGTCTGTAGTGACCACACCACACAGAAATTCGGGATTTTATCAGGAAAAGCTGGAGACAGGGCAGTTACTTTGTTTTCTCTTCACAGACATGTCTGGATTCACAGTTCACGTCGACTTAAATTCCAGCCTAATGAAGGCGGGGACATCCGAGCCGGGCACACATCCTCTCATTCATCAGACCGACCTCCAGCCAGCACCTCTGACAGACTTCCTGCAGCATCTCAAAATAAATGCTGAAAACAACAACTTCCTAACCAGCAGAAGGCGATGGGACTTGCTGCATTAATCTATTAGCAATTAGGTGGTTTCAGTCGGCTGTGCATGCTGTCGACTGGGGTTGAATAAAGGCACACGTGTGGACGTGGTCAGGGAGCCACTTGCTGTTTTCAACGTGCTCCTTGAAGCCCAGCCCAACAACTGCTGTTCTCTCCTGTAACCTGGTACCTGCCGACAGTGAGCAGGCACGGGTTCACTGAGCACATCACTGACCTTGGAACACTTAGCAGGATAGGGGCAGAGAGGAACTCCCTGAATAAGGACAAGCAAAGGGCAGCTCCCTTCCCCGTGGCCGGGTCATTGGCAGCTGCTGTGACTCTGGGGAAAAGCTTGAAATACGCCCCCAAAGAACCCTCCACCCAGGACTGGGAGGGACATGCCTGAGGGGCTGAAGGGGGCTCCCCCTGGCCATGGCAGTGCCGTTGGGCAGCTGAGGACTGCAGCCTCCCTGGTCTCTTCGCCCAGAGCCCCTCCTGTGGCTTCTGGTGGAATCTGCAGGGGAGGGGCACTGAGAGTGGGTGGCCCACTCCATCAGGTTAATACACACAGCGGCCAGCAAAGGGCCACGTCCATCATACAGGTGCAGACACAGGGCAGAGCCCAGGGAATCGACACCTACGAGGCCGCAGAGGCTCACCAGGGGTGGCCTTGGTCACAGACCATCGTGCACCTTCCCGTTTCATTCTCAGCAACCAGTGAAGGGCCCACATGACCCTGCCTTTGAGGGTCAGCACCTCCAGGGCTGGGAAGCTGAGCATCTGCCCAAAGCGGCTTAGCTCAGCCGAGCGGCTGGAGGTGGGCCTGGGCCTCCTGAGGTGGAGGCCCATTCCCCACACTCTGTTTTCTGCCTCACCCAAAGAAGGCATCGCTGCAGGAGGCTCGCAGCCCACCTCCGAGAGCAGAGCCCCACAGCCTGTCCTCTGGGGGATTGGAGCATGACTTGCCCCAGGAGCCCTCCCTCCAGGCACCCTCCCCCCGGCACCCTCCCTCTGGGTACCCTCCCCCCGGGCTCCTTCTCTCCTGGCACCCTCCCCCCGGCACCCTCCCCCCGGCACTCTCCCCCTGGGCACCCTCCCTCCCGGGCCTCTTTCCACGGTGCTATGTTCCTGGTTCACTGAGGCTGGTGGCCCCTGTCTCTGAGTCTATCAATGGCCTGTGCAAATATTTGCCATGATGACTGGGCTTACAAAACCAAGGTGTTTAACTTGGGTGAGCAAATTGGGAAGGGGAGAGGTAAACGTGTCATTCAGTAAAGGAGGCCAAATAAGCATGGGGGTTTGAGCTGATGTCCAACTCCAGGCAGGCATCAAATCCAGGGGCAGCAGAAGGGAGGGGAGTCCCAAGACCGAGGTGGTTCTAGGGCGTGGGATCTGCGGCCAGTGAAGTGCTGCAGAATAAACCAGCACCACATGTGAAGTCCCCAGCATGACCCCAGGACACCAGTTTGGGTGTATTCGTAGGTGCTATTTAAAAAACAATGTACATGAGGAGTTCTATCGAGTCAAACTGACTTTTTAAATTGCAGCATTTTCTTGGAGCTCTTGCAATGCTAATGTGCACAGTCATCGCTAAGGAAGGGGCATGCATGCTCCGATTCACAAACTTATTAGACAGCTTTCTGCTGTCTCCTGTGGGACACTTCCGGAAGGTACCGAATGAGGTCTTATCTCTCCACTATGAAGCAACGTGCTCAGGGAGATTCCTCGTTGCTCAGACCTGAGTCAAATCCTTTATCCCCACACAACTGACTCTATGATTGTGAACCCTGAATCACCAGGTCCTCCTCTGGGGAAAAAGCCATGGTATCTGTTTGGCAAGGTTGAAGTCAGACTTGAGGATGTGCACACAGCACGTGGTGGGTCCTCAGGGACAGCGGTTCCTCCTGGGCTCACTGAGCAGGAGACGGAAAGACACCATTATCCATCTGCATGCAGGATCCCTCTCCATCCCTAAAATCTGGCTAACACTTTTAACTCAATACTTAATTCTGCTGTTTTTATTTTAAGAGGATTAAGAGCCAGGGAAGAAGTAAGTTTGCCCAGCAGATAGATACTAGGAGTCCATTAGACCAAATGCCGATTATTTGATAAACCCCTTGAATGAATCTGAGGGCTGCCCTCTGCACTCACCAGCGAGCTCCCTGGGGCCCGGGGAACCCCACACCAGGCCCCCAGGAAGCTGGGCTCTAGGCCTCACCGCTGGGGGAACGGTCTCACCCCCAGGTATCAACACAGAGGAGCGGAGATATTTCCATGGTGCTTCAGAGAATTTTTTTTGCAGGAAATAAATCTTCAGAAGTGAGAATTATAATTGAGCCGAGTTCAGGATAGCCAAGTGTAATTTTAGCAACAAAAGTAGAGGGTTCCAGAAAAAGCATCTCAGGAACAGTCAAATTAAGCTGCAGGGAGATAATTGGATGGAAGGTTTGGTTCGGCAGCACTTTGAGTGTTGAAGGGAAAAAAGAATCTTTGGGCAGGAGGAAGCGATGTCTTCTATTGTAAGGAGGGGAAGCGGTGCAGAAGAGGCACATACTGAAAGTTCCAGGCTTGGAGAAGCTTTATGCTAAGTTTTCAGAGTCTCAGCTGAAAATTATCCGTGAAAATATGACCCACTGGGACCCTCCTAGTGATGGCGTCTGCACCTTCAAAGTTCTCATTCTGACACGACTATTCCTGCCCCCAGCTCAGACCCCAGAACCAGCCCAAGGGACCCCTCCTGCCCTGCTGAGCAAACTCCCTCCTCCCAGGCCCAACATTTGTCCTCAGTCACCCGGATGGTGCTGGGGGGGCCTTGACTGACCAGAATGAGCCCATCCCTTCACTTCACACCCATCACCCAACAAAGTGCCTGACACGCAGCAAACCTTTCATAAAGAAGGGGCATCATTCTCATAGTAATAATATAATAAATAATAATAATAAATAACTTTTTATTATCAAGCTTTGTCCAAGGAATTCAAAGAGACATTTTATTTGTCTTTTCCTAGTTCTGCTATTCTTAAGGTGGGTGGGGCTGGGGGAAGAAGAAAACGTACATACAGAGACCGTCAGTCCATTCGGTAGAACACCTGCTGTTTAACAAACTCCTTGGAAGCGACCTGGCATTCTGAACCCAAGGGTTTCGAGATTCTGTCTAGAGTCGTGTGAACTAAACAAATGCTTGGTCCATGGTGCGTCAGCTTCCTAGGGCTGCCGTTAAAACCAAACGCTACCTGAGCAGTTCCAGAGACAAAAGGCCAAAAGCCAGGTGTCAGCATGTTGGTTCGGTCCAGAGGCTCCGTGAGGGCTGTGTTCCCGGCCTCTGTCCCAGCCTTCAGTGGTGGCCGGCGCTCCGTGGCGCTCCCGGACTCTGAGATGGAGAACTCCAGCCTCCACTTCCATCTCTGTGTGGCCTCCTCTTCTGTCTCTGAAGGATGCTTGTCACTGGATTCAGGGCCTGCGTGGATGGTCAGGATGACCTCATCTCGAGAGCTTCAACTTATTAGCATATGCATCAGCCCTTTTCCAACTGAGGCCACATTCACGGGATCAGCAGGTGGACGTATTTTGGGGGTCCCGCATTCAACCCAAACCCATGGCTGAATTACTCATCAGTTAAACCGTAATTTAACAAGACAACCCAAAGGAGGGTCCAAGAGAGCTTCATGTCACAGCTCCACACTCATTGTTGGGATGACTGTTCTCAGGGACTGGAAAGCCTGCATTATGACATTTTACAGAGACATCGGATTTCATTATTTCACGCTCCCTGGAGAAGATGCAACAAAGAGACTGCTCCTCCTGCTGTGTGGCCTGTCACGTGTCTTTCCATGCTGAGAGGGGGCGTCACCACAGCTGCAGAGGAAACCCTTGCGCTTGGACCCCATGGACGTGCCAGAGGACGCTATCTGCTCTGCGACTGCCTTAGTGAAGCATCACTGATGAAAAGTTTTCAGACCCGAATGCAAAGCAAGGATTTGCATTTCTCACTATACTGGTGTGTTTCTCCTAATGGACGGGAAGGACTTGTTACTGGCTGAATTTTCTTTTTTCAGTAAGAAACTCAGTGCTGGCTGGGTGTGGTGGCTCACGCATGTAATCTCAGCACTTTGGAAGGCCAAGGCAGGCAGATCATCTGAGGTCAGTAGTTCAAGACCAGCCTGGTCAACATGGTAAACCCCGTCTCTACCAAAAATACAAAAATTAGCCGGGAGTGGTGGTAAACGCCTGTGGTCCCAGCTACCCGGGAGGCTGAAGCAAGAGAATCACTTGAACCCGGGAGGTGGAAGTTGCAGTGAGCCGAGATTGCCAAGATTGCACCACTGTACTCCAAGCTGAGCCACAGCAAAACTCAGTCTCAAGAAAAAATAAATAAATAAAACTTTATTTATAAAACCAGGCAGAGGGCCAGACTCAGCCCACAGGTCATGCTCTGCTGACCCCTGCTCTAGAGGGTCCTCGGCGGTCACCCATGGAGCTTGTGAAATGAGGCCACGTGTCCCAGTCACTTTCTGAAAAGGAAAGAAAAAGCAGACAGAATACATGCATGCATCCATGCATGAAGTGGCACGTCTGTCTTCAGGGACAGTAAGACGGCAGCAAGGAGCTCCAGGAAGGGCGGCAAGCTCCGGCACCCTGGCTGTCTCCTGCCCCTTGCTGCTTGCTGCCTTCCTGATTATTAATGCCACGTGGACAGCCCTCGCAGCAGAGACGCTGCCTGGGGGCAGCCAGGGACGGCAGAGTGCCTGGGCACTTCAGCTGGAGTGGGTAATGGAGCAAGTGAAAACAAGGAAAATTTATCTTCCTCTTATTTCTCAGCCCTGTCCGCGATTAAAAAGCGCTCCGGTGTGGAGCCTCTGATTCATGGCTTGGCTATTCTTTGGTGGAGTTCCCTAAATATTTTGTAGCCAGCTTTGACTTGGAAATGCAGCCTTTGAAATATATTTACTTGACCGAGAGGCCCCAAGTGACATTAAAATAATGATTATCACATATTTTGCATTTTGTTGAAAAGAGGATTGGAATAATACCATGCGCGTCGTCTCACGGATGAAAGTGATTTAGGAGCAAGGCTCTGATCTGGAATGGATCGAGGTGGGGCCTCCCTCTGCCTCCTATCAAAGGTCTGAGAAGAAGGGGGATTTCATCTTCACTGCAGGCTCTTCTGTCTGGGGGGAGCCTTATTTCTACTTTATGCACTTTCAGGAATGCTGCTGTTTGCTGAATTTATGAGGTGAAGAGAAGGGGCCTCTGTGTGCCTTGAGCCATGTGACCCTTGGATCTTCCCTCTGCTCTGGGACCAGGGTGCTCAGACACGGACACCTGGGGCTGCTGAGAGTGTCCCTGCATGTGACACGAGGGCAGGTACCTTCCTTCACGATTGCAGACCTCCATCTGCGCTTCCAGGGAGGCGCTGTCGAAAGAAAAGGTCCAGAATGCTGCCCATGCCGGGGGAGACACTCAGGATGCAGACAGACAGATCACCTGCGTGGAGGGACTGGAGGACAGGAAGTGCTTGCTGGGGGAGGTGTACAGCAAGACGGGGCGGGACCCCGGGGGCAAGGGCAGTTGTCAGTAGGGCAGCCAGGGCAGCCCTAGAAGGTGACACTTGGAACGAACCAGAAGGGAATGAGGGTTGCAGGCAGGCCGGCTGCAGGGGCAGGGGAGTAGGTGCCAGGGTCCTGAGGTAGGGTGGGGGTGGTGGGTGCCCTGGAGTAGTAAAGATGAGGAGGATGAGGACAGGGAGGTGGCAGGCCCCTGAGCATCGCTGAGACCTCACAGGCCCTCAGAGAGAGGCAGGGGCCGGGGAAGGGCTTGGGGCTGGAGGCACAGAGCTGCCCCTCCTGGCTCCCAGGAGGAGCCCACCGGGAAGAAAGGATCCGAAAAAGCCCCGTTCCACCCACACGCCCACCCCCTCCAGCTGACTGCCGTGGCCAGACTGAACTTCCTCCAGCTTCCTGAAAGTTCTCTCCACTGGGGGCCCATGGGCTTCCCTCCTTTCACCCAGCAACTTGCTCTTCCAGAGGCCAGAGGGGCCACACAAGGGATGAGCTTGCTGGCCCACCGGCCACACACAGTGGGGGACAGATGGTCAGCTCTTCTGGGAGCCCAGGCCTCCCCATTCACACTCTGTCAGGCCCAGCTGTTCCTCCAGGGTCGGGGAGGCCTAATCCACTCTCATGGGCTCAGGACCAAGTGGGTCCCCAGGCAGCTCTCAGGGTCACCAGGGCTTGCTCAGATCCCGTCACCATATCCTGCAAACCCCAAATGTATGCCTTGGGCCAGAGACCCGCTTGGACCCACCCAGCAGGAGAGCAGGGGATGTGGGGCTGACAGCCTGGTTCTGGTCCAGCGGGGGACAGCCTGGAGTGGCCGCTGAGGAGGCAGAGATGGCCCCCAGGGTTCTGGGGAGATGCTGCCATGCTGACAGGGACCCAGATGGAAGAGAGGCACTGGGTGTGTTGCCTCCCACGTCAGCCCCCAGGCTGGCAGGGGTTCAGAGAGGTCAGCTCTTGGGCCAGCTCCTGAGAAGTGTCCAGGAGGGCTGAGGATGGCTCTGTATGTGCTGGGTCCCTTCAAATGAGTACAACCCAGTAAGGGAGGGACAGTTACTCCAGCTTCAAAGCAGACAACTGAGGCAGAGGGGAGTGGAGTCCCTGGCCCAAGAGGATGAAGAGGAGGGGCAAGGATATGAGCAGAGGCTGCCGAGGTCTGGTGCGCTTGGCCATGAGCCATGCTGGAAGAGCGCTTGGGAGGCATGAGTGGATGTGAGTGGCCCGCAGCGGGACGGTGCCCTCGTGTCTCAGCTCACCCGGTGAGGAGGCCGAGCTGCTCCCCGCAATGGGACGGGACAATGACTTTAGGTGCTCCGCCCTCGCCACGGCAGAACACCCCTGCTTGTCCTCCCTCTCCCTGCCAGGCCCTGAGTGACTATTTTCTGTGCCTGAGACCTGCAGGGAGTGGGTCAGTAGCGCTGGGAACAAAGGCACCTACTGATGGGCAGAATGGATTTCTGTCAATCTGCAACGGAAACAGTGGCTTTGCAAGTGGGGTTTCCGCGGGCAGGAGCCAGTCTCTGCAGAGGGAGTGAAGGGTTTGTAGATGTCAGACCTGAGGCCCTGGAGCCCGAGAGTCATGGGAAGAACCGGGATGACGGGGCGTCACCTTCTAAGCCAGTGGCTCTCAGAGGGTCCTAGGACCAGCCATCAGCATGACCCAGGAATCTTCTAGAAATGCAGAGAATGCTAAGTTCCCAAGAGCCCACACGAAGGTGCCCCTCCTGGTCTGGAGAGAGTCAGTTTCTAGTCCATCTGGCACCGTTGGAGGCTCAGGGAGGGGAAGAGGTGTTGGTCTTGTTCAACACAGGACAGGGACCCACATGCCGCATCTCAGCCTGGAGGAAGTGAGACCGCAGCCATTGTGTCCTGGGGCAAGGGCTCCCGGCACCTTGGACCCAGCGAGCCTCGGGAACACAGGCCCGAGCCCTCACTCCACTCACACAGGTTGGCTGTGCCCCTCCCCACCTCCAGGGGACCCGCACATGCGGTGACACTGCCTGGGGACTCCAGGTGTGGAATGCCGGTGCCCTGTGAAATCCTAGGCAGGCTTTCCGGCTGCATGAAGGGAAGAGGCTCCAGGAAGGCACTCGTGGCCTCAGCCAGGCCGCCCTGTGGGTGAAGCGGATGAGTGGCCTGGAGCGTGGTGTGCGGATAGAGGCAGGGGGCAGCCAGGCCTGCCAGGTCCTGTGACCCCTGTCCCCCTCTCCTCCCACCTGTGTTTCCTCCAGCCTGCCAGGGCCCCTTCCTTCTCACCCCTGCCCCGTCCCAGAGAGAAGCTGGGTTTTGGAAGGAGCTGCCCAGGAGGTGGACGTGGCAGCCACCTGGCCCCCTCAGCATATTCCCCAGAAGGCCGCATGGGTGGAACCAGAGAAAGACAAATAGGAGGCGTGGCCCAAATCCGTCTCGCAGGGTAATGAGCTGGATTTATGGAAAAGGAAACACAATATGATTCCACGTAATGGCTGTTGACAGAGGTTTGAGCTGTTTGTTCTAGCACATGAAATTGACAAACATCAAGGGCTGCTGGGCTCCCATCTCCGCTTCACAGGTGCCTGTCAAAAGGTGTGCGGTTCCGGGCATGATTCCGGGGCACAGAGATTCCCGGAGGAGGAGAATGTGCAGAAGGGCCTGGGAGGGACATCTGTGGCTGCCATCCGCATTTCAGACACCTCCCTAGAAACCCCGAGCCACAGATGAGCTGATCTGCGAAGGAAGCGGGGTGGAAAAGCTGCCTCCGTTGTTCCCAGAGAGAACAGGCCACATTTTTAAAAATTTAATTAAGGCCTTAGATCAGGTTTGCGTAATTAAATTGCTGCTGTGAGTAAGCAGTGTGATAGATGAGCTCGCCTTGGTGACACGAGGCGTGAGGTGAAATGGAGCCCTCCAGCCGCTTCCTGGGTGATCCTGATGCGTTACATTCCTCGCCTGCATCTCAGAGGCGAAAAGCCTCTCACTCCCTGCATGGTTTTGTTTTTTAATCTCTGAAGAATGTTCTCTTCATGAGCGCAGGGAAAGAGGAATGATGTGTGGATAATTTCCGTGCTCTCAGGACATGTCTACACAGTCAACCAGCCGCAGACCTCGGGTGTCTACACTGTGATGCAGGAACCCCTGACATTTCACAGAGACCCCACACAGGCTAGAAAAATGGGCCATTTGCATGAGAAATGCTCCGTCAGCACTAACAGACACCTCACAGGAGAGATTCCGTAAGATGGGGAACGATTGTTTGGATGGTAATTTGCTTAGGGAAATTAAAAGGAGGGGCGACCCTCACACTAGATTCAGTTTTGAATGAAAACAGGAGGATTTCATCTGGTTCTGTAAGGTGGGCATGCAAGTTCTTGGGGAGCAAGAGGGGGAGCTGCAGACGAGGGAGGAGGGAGGGCTGGGGAGAGGGAAGGATGGAGGACCAGAGAGCGGGAGGTGGAAAAGCCCTTGCAATCCAAAGGAGCAGAGCCTGAAAGCCGTTGGGTGCAGAGGAGCCTCCGCTGGGGTCTGAGCCCCCACCCCCGGGGCTTGTGGGCCATGTGGCTTTGAGGAGTCGATGGACACATCTCTGGGGAACAGGCAGAGAACAGGAGAAGCCAGTACAAGCCACCTGAGAGCTGGTGGGCAGAGACACGCCTTTCTGAGGCACAGACCTAGAAGTGTCAGGGTGGGGAGAATGGCTGGGGAGCCGTCCAAGTACCCCTGCTGGAGGGCTTCCACTGCCCTTCCAGGCTGGGCCTGCCCCAGGAGACCCCCAAGGTAAACTGAGGCCTCACTGAGCAGGAAGGACTTTCCTGTTAGGGCCACTCCAGCACAGCCGGCTTTGGAACGTGTGGAAAGGCTCAGACACCAACGCCGTGTGGAGGCCATCTGCTTGCAGTGCTGAACCAGAGACTCCTCACAGACGGAACCCAGAGAAAGGATGGTTGATGTCATTCTCTGAACCAGGCCAGGATGGGGAGCGGTCTCTGAGCGAGAACGGGGTCACCACCTCTCGTGGATCTAACAAACACCTGTGGAAAGGAGCTGCGTTAAGCCTCAGAGACCCTCTCACAGGAAACACCTAGGCCAGGCTGCTGGTTCCAAGGCCTCCGCGTCTCAGGGACATTGGGACGATCAGAGGGTGGCTTGTCAGGCAGGCACGGGCTATGATCCCCCTGCCTGTGGGCAAATGGGCCATTCAAGAGTTTCAGGGAAATTTGCTGTTTAGATGGACTAAACACTCACTCTGGAATAATACTAACGTCAGAAAATCTGTTCATACCTAGCACAAGCTGGCATTTTCCACTTCTCAATGCATCCCCAGGTGCCCACCTCCCCGTCTTCCCTGCTGGGTGCCCCTGCCCCCCTCCCTGTCTTGCTCAGCCTCTCCCATGCCATTGCATGCATAACCTTTCGAGAGCTCTAAGAGTCAGGCATTTGACACTTTCTGGCAGAGGACTCAAGCGCACAGGTCCACACTTTGGCCGCAAATGTCTGCCCAGCAAAGGAACTGGTTGGTGGAACACCTGCATCTGTCTGAATAGACGTGGCCCCACCACCCTCAGAAACCAGAGACCAGAGCCACCCCCTGAACTGTCACAGCGAAAAAGCAGTGTGAGGGAATCCGCAGCTTGCGCAGGAGACTGGTGGAGAACGTGAACCTGCTGGAAGCGTTCCTTCCCGGAGGATGGGGGGCGGCCAGGGTCAGCGGGCCCTGGAAGTGACCTCTCCATTTCCGAGGGCACCCGGTTCCAGGGTGATTTATGGCTGTGTTATTCATAAATCCGTTCAGAGATGTAAACAGGGAGACTCTGCCTCCGTAAGATATTAATAACTTAATGAGTCTGTGCTATTTGTTTATGTAATGGATAATAGGGTCTCTGCAGGGACCAGATATAATATTACAATCTGGTAATTCAATGACTGCTATTCAACACACACACAAATAGTACGAGTTTGAACAACTCAGTTTGGAGCCCTAGTGGCTTCAGCACCAGAGCAGGCCTCCGCAGTGGCTCTCAGGAAACGCTTCCCCGGTGGAGCGGTGACTCCCAGGCCAGGCCAGGCCGCGGGGAGCAGAGCTGACCTGGTCTCCCTGCCCATCCTCCCCGGGCCTCCCTCTCCCAGGACTCTCAGGCACCCACCAGCCCTCAGTACCGCCCCATCCTGCTGGGCTCAGCCGCCATGAACCTGCCAGGACCCCACCTGCCTCCCTCCTCGGGTCCTTTCTCCCCGGCTGCCACTGCCTGGCCCGTGGTCCACTCCCTCTTCCTCCAAACACCGTTCATTCTCAGGACTTCCTGGCCCGCTCCCTGGGTCCCACTCTTTGGTTCTACCCCCAACTGTCCCCCAGCAGTCACACATTGGAGGGAGGATCCCCAGTACCCACAGCTGAGACCTGAGGTGGAGGGAAGGTCACTGAAGAGGCCGTTAAGATGAGTCATTAGGGAGAGCCCTGGTCCAGGAGCGAGGTGTCCCACAGGAAGAGCTGATTTGGGCCCAGATGAGCAGGGAGGGGCGGAGATGGGTCCCCTCATCTGGACCCAGATGAGCATGAACCTGGAGGGGAAGACTCAGGGAGAAGGTAGCCATCTGCACACCGGGGGGAGGCCCGGCCCGTGTTCTCTCTCAGAAACAGCCAGCCCCGCTGTTGGAAACAGACGCTCAGTGCCGCAAAGAAAAATCAGCACTGAGACAAAGGATCTCTCAGCAACGAAATTTTTACTTCCTGGACTGCAGGAAGGGGACCCTCGCCAGCCATCTTGCCATGAGAGTACAAAGAAGAAAGGAAAACACACAGATTTATCCCTTACACATTTGGGATCGTCCTTACTGCTGGGTCTGCTCTCCGTTGGCTGGAGCCAGACCTCACAATCTAAACTAAATCCCAATTGGCTAACAACTTAAAATTTTCTAAACAGGTAAAAGCAATGGAGAGCTGGGACATGCCTGTGAGCACGTCCAGCACAGATATCTTGGTCAAAGTACAAGGACATAGAATGTACTACATGCCTGTAAGCATGGCGTGTCTAACAGCTACAGAGGATAGGGCTTCACAAAGTTATTAGCACACGTGTGATTTGGCAAGAAAGGAAACTTAAAGGAACTTCTCTGCTGCCCCAACCACGGAGACCAGGCTGGTGTTGGCGCTGGGTACGGGGCCTCCCTGGGCCTCCCTGGGCCTCCCTGGGCCTCGATGCGCCCAGCCAGGCACTGTAGGACTCAGGGCTCTCCTTGGGGTCTAGTAATTGTATCAGCCAAACTGGACGGGGCAGGTGGGGAACCAGGTGGCCGTGATCCTGGCCCCTCCCAGGAGGAGAGACAGATGGGCCTGCGGCTCTGATGTGAGGGGTGGGGGTTGGGAAGGGTCCCGTCAGAGCGCTCTGCAGGCTGCCATGAGCATGAAGCACCTTCACACCCAGAGGTTCTGTGCCTGGGTGTGGGGTAAGTGGAGCAGAGGGTGCCTGTCCTGCAGGGGGACAGGCAGGGTGAGTTAAATGACTCCGGGCCTTTTTCCTTCTGCGAGGGCAGGGGGTCAGCAGTGTGTCCCCAGCCTTCTGCCCACCGTCGAGCCCTCACCAGCCCCCTTTCCTCCCCCGCTGCCGCTGAAAGACCAGAGCTCAGCTGTGCTCTGCACCCCGTCCCCGCCAGCCTCAAGGGCTTGTCTCTGCATCCAGAGAGAAGGGCGACGGCTTCCTTCAATTACGATCATCTGAAGTTAAGAAAAGAAAAATAAAGGGAAAAAAAACCCAGTCCCCATGACTCTGAGAATGACAAGGCTGCCTGTGATTAAGCTCTGAAGATTCAAGATCCTTTATCCGCTCAGCTGCAGTGCGCAGCCTGGGAGGGGCCTTCTCAGTTGGGGCTGGCGACAGCCTCCTCCAGGCGGCACCCCCTCCTGACGCTGTGTACCCTCCTGCCAGGGCATGGGGGGTTTCTCATCTTGGCACTTCTGACGTTTGGGGCTGGGCCACTGCCACTGTGGGCGTCCTGATGCTCAGCTCACTCCTGCCTCCACCCACAGGACGCCAGTCACACAGCAGCACCCCTGCCCCAAGTCCTAACACCAAGAATGCCCCAAACCCTGGCAAGCATCGCGTGGAGCCCATCCCCCGACCTAAGGCAGCCTCCCCATCCCGGGCCCAGCCCTGTCTTCAGGCCATGTGTCCCTCTGTGCCTGTCTCCTCTGGGCTGAGTCTGACTCCTGCACAGACAACCCTCTTTTCTTCCCCAGCCTCAGTTTCCCCATCTGTGAAATGAGGGTGACAACGCCCATCTTTCAGGACTAAGGTGTTGGTTAACCAAGACACTGACGCCCCGTCTGAACTGTAAGGGGAGGGTGCTTTGTGGGACTCCGCCCTTCTCATCAGGAGACTGCACAGAGGCCCTCCCGGGTGCCGGATACACAGAGAGAATGAAGCGTCTCTGTCCTCAGGAACCTGAAGGCTCTGAGGCAGCACGCCTCTCATGGTTATGAGGGTCACGACTGTCCCCCATAGGCTGGGAGGGACCCAATGGCAGGAAAAGGAAGACTGGCAGCTGGGGAGAACTCTGGCTGGGAGGGCAGCCTGGGCTGAGTTCAGGTTGGCTGCTATGTCTCTGGGGATCTCCTGTTCTTCGGTGAGGCCAGGCAGTCATGGGATGGGACCAGGGCTTCCACGAGTCCCCCACCCCCGTGGCTCCTCCAGCGCTGCGGTCTGAGGACCGTCCTCCTGAGCCCACCTCCTTCCACCTGTCTTTCCAGGACCCCTGCGGGCGGCCCGCCTGCCTGGTCATGTCGGGGCTCATTTTCCTTGAAGATGACTGTTGGGTCGTCTCTTTCCTGTTTATTTGTGAGCTGCGGTGTGAAACAGCTACTAATTCAGATTTTTACTGTGGATAAACAAATACAGAAAATTAACAGATGTGTTTTGCAGATGCACTCTGCAAAAATAACATCCGTCGTGATGGCAGGCAGGGAGGGCCCAAACCCAACACCCACTGTGGGAAAGGGGCTGGGCTGAGACCTCAGAGAGGGTGGCAGAGTGCCCCGGGCCAGGTCAGCATCCCGGACCAGGCAGCAGAGCTGGAGAAGGACAGAGGGCGGGAACGCGTGGAGCTGAGAGGGCAGGAAGCCGGGGCCCCGGGATGGACCAGGTGGCCACGAGTTCATCTGTAATTCAGCGTGGCAGAGACCCCAGGCTGGAGGTCCTGGAAGGCTCTATAGCAGAGGAAGCTGGATCAGAGTCTGTGGATTTCAAAGTGCATCGGGAGGCCAAGGCCTGCAGACATGTGGACCTCAGGAATGGAATGGGGGCTAGAGCCCTAAAGGCAGGACGGAGCCCTCGGGGACACCCCATCCACAACTGGTCTCAGTGTCTGCCTCCCAATTCAAGATGCGGAGAAACCTCCAAGTTTCTCAAGTCCTCACAGCCATAGGACAGGGGTAGGCAGGGCAGGTCCCTGGAGAGGACTGCAGAGGAGAATCCGGCAGGTGCACCCCACAGCCGGGGTGCCTTTCTCAGCCCCCCTCGTTCACTGGAGCCAGTGAGAGCAGGAAAGAGCTGCTGAAGAAGGGAGCCCGGCAGGTGCACCCCACAGCCCTGGTGCCTTTCCCAACTCCTCCTCGTACACTGGAGCTGGTGTGAGGCTGTGAGTCTCTGATTCCTGAAGCTTAAAGAGTTCTGCCCAGAGCCCCTTCCCCGGGATGCTCGCAGCAGCAGAGGCCTTATTCTGCTCTGTCCCCGCAGCTCTGGCCAGCACTGGTGGGAGGGGGCCCTGTGCTGGGCTCTTCCGACAGCCGGCCACAGGGTGCTGGAGGGGCCCGCCAGGGCCCAGGCTTGAACGGAATCCAAGACCACACGCTACAGGCAACTCTGCGGATTCACAGGGTTCTCACCGAAAGCTCAGAGCCAGGCCACGCTGCAGACCCAAGCCCGGTCATATTCAGAAGTGAGGGTCGTCTGCTCATTTATTTGTTTGCATATGGACTTTTCATTTTGCCTTTTTTTTTGAGACAGAGTCCCGCTCTGTCATCCAGCTGGAGTGCCGTGGTGCAATATTTACTACAACACCTGCCTCCCGGGTTCAAGCGATTCTCTTGCCTCAGGCTCCCGAGTAGCTGGGATTACTGGCACCCACCTCCACACCTGGCTAATGTTTGTATTTTCAGTTGAGACAGGATTGCGCCATGTTGGCCAGGCTGGTGTTGAACTCCCAACCTCAGGTGATCCATTCACCTTGGCCTCCCAAAGTGCTGGGATTACAGGCGTGAGCCACCGCTGTGTTCTTGTTCTATTTGTCAATAATATTTGTTATAGTTCCCTAACTTTAACAAGTGAGCATGCGGAACTTTAGCTTTCTCTCTTGCTGAAAATTGTTTTAAAAGGCTTTTACCATTAGTTTCCGTTCTCTGGGTCATGGTTTCCATAAACATCAAGTCTCTGTCTTTTCCCCAAAATATCTGAACCCCTTTATTTTCACACACAAAGCATCACACACACAAACACACATGTATGTACATTTACACATGCACGTGTGCATGCACGCTCACACACACACATACATGTGGTCACATGCATTCCTTCCTGTGTGTGCATTTGCAGCACACACTGGCACCCATGCACGCAGATCTACTTTCACACATGTGTGCGCACACACACTATTTTATCCTCTGGAGCCCAGAAAACCATCGGGTGAGCACCGAAGAAACCATCAATGAATGAATGAAGGGCCCGTCTTCCTCTGAATGCAGGTCTGGGCTTGGGGAGGAAACATTTGCACGAATTGTATTTCTCTCATGTGAAGGAGACACCACCTCCTGGGAATGCTCTAATTTGCCTTTTCTTTCAGAAGAGACTGTCATGGGGAGGGAACTTTCTTCGAATCTAATTTTACCCCCAAATAAAATAAAAGACTCAAAGCATACGAGAACTGGGAGAAAATGGCTTGGTCCAAGCCTGACATCCAGCGCCTGGGGAAAGAGAGGGGGAGGGGACAGCAGGGAAGGGGACCATGCTCCTCAAGGCCTCTGTGCTGCCCAGGCAGCTAGGAACAGCAGAGTGGCCAGGAACGGGCTGGCACACCCCTGTTTGGGAGGCACCCCTGCTGGCGAGCTCCTGGAAGTCTGACCCGGCTCCAGTGCAGGGTCCATTTCTCACAAACACAGGAGTGGATTCTGGCTGCAGCAACCATCAGTCCTGGCCCTCCTCCTGGGTCTCGGGCTGTCGTGCCAAGATTTGCCTGGGACAGTCAGACCCCCGGGCAGGTGATGTCTCCACCTTCTTCAGACAAAGCTACATCCAGCGCTTACCCAGTCCGGGCAAAAGCAATCGCCTGGAACCTGGGTCCTGGTGGGCGTCACAGGGGATGGCCCTGCCAGGTCCGCACCAGCCAGGTGGACAGAACCGGGAGGCGACAGGCCCCACGTTGTGTGGCTGGGATGTGAGGGGCGTGTGCTGCACAATTGTGACTGTGGGAGTCTGCACAGCTCTGCGCTCTCCCATTTCCTCAACATCATCTTCTGAACATTTGCACTCGGAAATTCTTCAGAACCGTCATAATGGCTGGTTAAGGCTGAACAGACGATTCTGATCAAGGGCTCTTCTTCATCTGATGAGAATTGACTGTTTTCTTCCGTAGACGTATGAGGTAGCAAAAGTGAGGGGAAGATGGTTGGGAGAGAAACCCACCCTCTCTTCGGGAACATCAGTCCCAGAGGGAGGGACAGATACGTGAGTGGACAAATAAGCGCACTCTTTTGTCCGAGACCCGTTACAAGAAGATAAGACAGGATTGCGAGGCGGAGATCAACCAGAGGGTGTTAGGCCAACAGCCATTATCTCCTGGTAAGTATTGATGGGTTAATACTTCCTAAAACATCTGAGTGCATCTCAGATTATGTCCTCAAGATAAATCCCTAGATGCGACATCACTGGCAGAGAAGTATGAGTATTTTTTATCATTATTATTACTGTTTGGAGATGGAGTCTTGCCCTGTCGTCCAGGCTGGAGTACAGTGGCACCATCTCAGCTCATGGCAACCTCTGCCTCCTGGGTTCAAGCGATTCTGTGCCTCAGCCTCCCAAGTAGCTGGGATTATAGGCGCCTGCCACCACACCCGGCTAATTTTGTGTATTTTTAGAAGAGACAGGGTTTCACCATGTTGGCCAGGCTGGTCTTGAACTCTGGACCTAAGGTGATCCGCCCACCGTGGCCTCCCAAAGTGCTGGGATTCTAGGCGTGAGCCGCCGCGCCTGGCCATACGATTCTTAACAGACATCCTTCAGGCGACTCTCAGGCCTGCGCACCCTCAGGAGATCACTTCCGGGAGTGCGCCGGCTCACCTGAGCATCTGCTTTCTGTTTCGACCCGTCCTGTGGATTTCCCTGCACTTTGCTTTACACAAGGACCCAAACCACCCACCACAGTCCCTGCCACAGGAACGTGGCTCCACCTCCTCTGGGGAGCCCCTGTCCTCCACGGGGCCAGGCAGGCTGGAAACACACTCACATGTTCCTAAGCACACACGTTGTTCAAATCTCCATCAGATCCATGGGTTCTGATGCATTAATGATAACGTCACTGATACAGGAAGACTTTGCCTCAGAAGCTGGGGCTGGCCCATTTTTCATTAAATAATATAATTTGTTGCATTGGTATGCAAGGACAAATAGCCTGCCGAGCTGAAAGCCTGGAAAAAGAGTAATACAGTGTTGTGTTCACCGCTGAAGCCAGCTTGGAGGATATTCCTCATTCTGACTTAAATGTATCTTCTGCCCACTCAAAGCAAATGCAATTTTCCTTTTTATGACTATGGGTTATTTACATGGAAAAAGTTTAAATAAGTCCTGTGCTACCAACAGCCACTGCTCCCCACAGTGTGGCATCGGAGGCGTTGCCGGGGTCAGGTCCATGCAGAGGCCCTCGGAGACCCCAGAGGGAAGGAGAAAAGCAGAGTGAAGAGAGCCAGGAACGCCCGTCCCGCTTGGTCAGGCAGGGAGCCCTTCAGGGCAGGGACAGAACCCCTCACGCCACCTCCCTTCCTTCTCTCCCTCCTTCCCTCCCTCCTTCCCTCTCTCCTTCCTTCCTTCCTTCCTTCCTTCCTTCCTTCCTTCCTTCCTTCCCTCCCTCCCTCCCCCCTTCCTCTCTCCCTCCCTCCCTCCCTCCCTCCCTTCCTTCCCTCCTTCCCTCCCTCCCTCCTTCCTTCCTTCCCTTCCTCTCTCCCTCCCGCCCTCCCTCTCTCCTTCCTTCCTTCCTTCCTTCCTTCCTTCTCTCTTCTCCTTTTGGAGGGCATTTAGATAGTTTTCCAATATTTCACTGTTAAAAACATAATTCCGTGAACATCTTTAGCTTGCCTTTGGGCTTGTGTCCGAGAGTGTTTCTAGGGTATATACCAGGGCTTCTCCACAGTGGTGAGCGGGAGCTGCCTAGGATGAGTCCTGGCCTGCAGGCAGCAGCTCCCACGGTGGCTGTGAGTCACACTTGCCCAGGCCGGCGCCCCACGGTAGTCCCGGCAAAAAGCTAGCACCGAGGCTCAAAAGCGGCAATGTACGTGGACCCCTCGTGGAAACCAAAGCGTGGGGAGAACGTTGCTTCCCCACCTCCCCCGACTTTGTTCTACCTTCCCACGAGACATTGGCCACCAACACTTTTAGAAGATGCAGACGCCTGTCTTCCTGACTTCCACGCCTCGTGGAACACTACCACCTGGACACTTTCTGTTTGAAGCGAGGAGGACCCAGAGTCCTTCGCTCCCCCCTGCCAAGCCTGCCCAGGCTGGCGTGTGCTGACCAGCGGCCCCAGGGAGCTGCGGGTGGCTCTGGCTGCAGGAGTGGCAGGTAGGGAGGGGATGCCCACGAGGGGCCCTGCTTCTCCCAGTGCCTCCCTCCCCTGCCAGGGATGGAGACCTCCTATGCCTGACAGCCCAATCCTGGCTCCTAAAAATTTATACCGTTCATCATAAATTCCCACAACTAATTTTTTTCCCCTTAAATAAGCATTGAAATTTATGGGTGATCATGGAAATCTCTCATCACATGTGAGTCAGAGCCACAAAAATGATGAAGCAGGAATTCTAATTCTTAATGAAAGAGCTGACCCAGCTGAGTCATGAAAGATGAGATGCTGCTGCGTCTCTCCTCCGGGCGCACCTGTTCCTTCTTACTCTGGCGAGGAGTGGTCTCGAGTCTGTGATTCTGTCATCAGCAACCGTGAGCTCTGTGCTTCTCTTGGAGCCCACTGCTGAGCCAGCTGAGGCACCAGGAGTTGCAGAACAAGGAGCCCTGGGTCCCTGTCTCAGTGTCCCACGCTGTCCTACCTGATAGAGGGGCTGAAGAAGACCTCGACACACCTAGGCCTGCCCCTGAAGCACAGTAGGTCTTCAGCCACCTTAGCTGTTTCTGGAGCACAGGAGGTCTTCAGCCCCCTTAGAGGAGCAACAGGACTGCACTGCAAGCACAGAGCACTGCCCATAGCACAGAGGACGGGAGAATCAACCCGTGCTCCCAGACATTTCTCCCTCGGCTTGGTCCTCTCCACCCTGCTGTCACCAGCCATCGAGATGGTGTGGTCTTTGTGGCCAGAGATCTCTGCCAAGGCGCCTACAGCAGAACTTTCCCATCAGATGCAGAGTGGTGGCTACACGCACATAGGGAAACCACGTGAGGGCAGGGCTTTCTCAGCCCCGGCTGGAACGCGGCCTCCACACTCACTGCTCCAAGAAGCACTCAACTTCTCTACGCCTCCATTTCCTCACTGAAAGATTGGGGTCACAAGGCCCATACAGGTCGCTTCTGGGATGTGGTGAAACCATGTGGACGGAGGCCCATCCCTCATCAGTGCTGTCCTTAGCAGCGTCCCTCTGCGTGTTCCGTGAGCCTTGCTGTCAGATGTTAGCAGGGATTTTCTCCAGCTCAATGATCCACTGGACCACTGAATATGGACGCTGAGAAAGTCAGCGTGTTCCCTCATCTCAGAACCATCGAACAGGAATTTAGATGGACATGGGGTACTCAGGAAGCGCTTCATGGCCATGTAAAGAAGTGGATATGGACAAATCCACAGACTCACTGGATACTACGGAGCTGAATTAGGTGTACAGCAAAGCCCTCATTTTACAGAGTATTGAAAGCCAATATCTGCGATTGTATCACTCGCCCAATGTGGTCAGGAAGACAGCAGCCGAGTCAGTGCTGGGCTGTCCACGGGAATCCCACGGGACCCCAACATCCGAGACAGCCCCAGTGATGAAGAAAATTCACTTTTAAAGATGATCAGGTCATGGACACTTCAGTCAAGATTTGGAACAGGCAGCCGGCTGCCTTTCTCACCCAAACTCCATGGTCAGCAAATAAACACCCATGTGTTGGCGTCCTCCATTCCAGCTCTTCTGCAGACACCATGCAGCCCAGACCACTGTGCTCTGCCCTCCCATGATGCTCTGCTCTACAGCCTGACCACAGCCTACCTTCCCACGATGCTCTGCTCTACAGTCTGACC
>NW_022437096.1:550353-580304 GCF_009761245.1 Sapajus apella
CTCTACAGTCTGACCACAGCCTACCTTCCCACGATGCTCTGCTCTACAGCCTGACCACAGCCTACCTTCCCATGATGTTCTGCTCTACAGTCTGACCACAGCCTACCTTCCCACGATGCTCTGCTCTACAGTCTGACCACAGCCTACCTTCCCATGATGTTCTGCCCAGCAGCTGACAAGAGTCTCCCTTCCCATAATGCTCTGCCCAACAGCCAACAACAGCCTGCCCTCCCATGATGCTCTTCTCCACAGCCGACAGCCACACCCATGATGCTCTTCTCCACAGCCGACAGCCACACCTCCCTTGGCACCAGGATTTGCCCCCAGTTTGACAACAGCCTTCCTTCCCGGCATGCCTTGCCCCGGCCTGGCTAGTGCTGTGTGCACCCACATGAGGGTGGCGTCCGTGCTGCCCACGCCCTGGCAGTGAGCTCAGTCAGCCACAGAGGCAGCAGCCATGCAGGATGCGCCTCTGTGCGCGGCTCTGCTGTTTACCAGCTGTGTCCCTCTGGGCCTCCAGTGGCCTTTCCGAGTGTAGACGAGGCCAATGGCTCTGCTCTCAGAAAGCCATGGCAGGCAGGGTCTGCCGGCAACTGAGGAATGCGCACAGCGGAGACCTGGCCTGGAGCTCGGACGCACAGAGGAAGCCAGACTCTTCCCAGACACGGCAGTGGCCGGCCTCCTTGGGTGGCGAGGTTTTCCTGGGGATGAGCCCAGAAGGGAGGGCGAGGGAGCACTCTCTCCGTGGGGCTGGAGGCAGCTGGCACCTGGAAGCCAGAAATTCAAGGCTGAGAAGGTTCTCCCGATTGGGGAGCTTGCCTGGGCCACCAGCTTTCCAGGCACAGAAGTCAGTGAGTGCAGAGGAGCAAGAAGTGCCCGGTGTTCTCAGGAAACCACGTGCACTGCTCTCCCCGAGACCCCCACAGCGCGGCGCTCGCTTCGGGGGTGGGGGTGCTGCCATGACAGCCTTGTGAGGGGAGAGGGCTGGGTGGCTGGAGGAGGGTGGCAAGGCTGACCAGCACCCCTGCCTGCTGCTGCCCGTGACGATTCGCTCAAGATTGTGTGATGAAATCTCATTAACCACCACACTTATTTTTGTCTTTTCCATCTATTCTGGGAAGCAGATTCTTAGATCAGCAATTAGAAATGTCAGTGGGGCTTTTGAGAAGGGGGGTAATTTGCCAAGTCCATAATTGAGAATAGTAATGGAATTCGTTGACAACTTCAATGATACTAAAATGGTAATTAATTGTAAATTTCTGATGGAATATATATTTATCTATTTTTGCACTTTCTACTGATTAGCACCAAGCTCTGGTATATTAGTTCTTTTTAAAATCTGATTTCTATAGTTAGCATTTTTTTGTGTTTTCTTATTTTTTTTTCCACTGAAAGTTTCCTGTGAAAGAGAGAATCCACTTAAGAATAAACTTTAGGGCCGGGTGTGGTGGCTCACATCTGTAACTCAAACTTTGGGAGGCCCAGGTGTGTGGATCACCTGAGGTCAGGAGTTGGAGACCAGCCTGACCAACATGGTAAAACCCTGTGTATACTAAATACAAAAAATCATCTGGGCATGGTGGCACATGCCTGTAGTCCCAGCTACTTGGGAAACTGAGGCAGGAGAATCACTTGAACCCAGGAGACAGAGGTTGCATTGAGCCGGGATCGGGCCATTGCACTCGAGCCTGGGCAACAAGAGTGAAATTCCGTCTCAAAAAAACAAAGACAAAAGAATAGACTTCAGATCAACTCACCCCTTAGTGCCTGCTTAGTGGGAACGGTGGAAGCAGGGTCTCCTGGGCCTCAGAAGCAGGTATGGGAGGGGACAGAGAAGGGCCAAAGGCCCTCAGCAGTGAGACACACCCAGCACATCCGGGCAGGAGGCTGAGTAAGGGACGGGGCACTCACGGGGTGCTGGCCAGCAGGCTTGCTCATGAGCACCTGCTGTTGGCACCAGAAGCCTGGGTCCTGGACCTGTATGTAGCCTGCCCGGGCTGCTCGCCATTTATTCAAGGCAGGCCACTTCCAGGATGATGAAACCACATCTCAGCTGGAGCATGAGTCGCTCCGGCAATAATGATAAAAGATCACAGCCTGAGGCTTTAACACAGCCTGAGATCACCTGACCTCAGGTGATCCACCCCCCTCAGCCTCCCAAAGTGCTGGGATTACAGGTGTGTGGATTCTCTCTTTCACAGGAAACTTTCAGTGGAAAAAAAAAATGACAGAAAAGCAGCGGCGGCTGACGGCGTCCCCCCCTTTCCTCACACCCCTTCGCAGCATGGCTTCTGTGGTGCAGGTGGCCGAGGAAGACCCAGCAGCCGTGCCCAGAGCTGCGTCCTGGAGTCCGTCTTTCAGGACCTCCATCCCCTTGGGGTGTCCATCGAGGACCTGGCGTTCTTTGAGAAGGGTCTCTTAGCAGCTTCTCGTGGGTGCCTACCGAAATCCTGGGGGCAGAGTTTGCTTGTCAGGACCACTGCCAAGGCTGAGAGGAGGAAGTGGTGGCATCGGAAGCCAAGGCTGCCCTGGGATTTGCCACTTCGATCATACTGGGAGTGGTCCTGTGGGCCCCTGCCTGTCACCCCTTCTCACAGATGGGAGCCACGGGTGGTGCTTGTGAGTGGTAGAGGCAGTGGTTAAGTCCAGTGCCCAAAGCTTCACGATTCTTCTTCGGGAACTGGATGAGACTGGGCCCGCAGAACGTGATTATGATGTGGCTTTGATGAGTACAAATGAAGTGGCATTAGGCGTGGCATTAGGGGTGGCATTAGGCGTGGCATTAGGGGTGGCATTAGGGTCAGCAGCGAGCACTGCCTCCTGCTCTCCGTTCTCCTGGCTCCTGGCTTCCAGCACCCGCCCAAGCACCATGGGGACCACGGCGGCAGGAGCTTCGATCTCTGCCCCTTTCCAGGGCACCGTCTCTGCTGAGTCTTATCTTGAGCATTGTAAGTTAAGAATGCGCTCCCAATCTACATTTTAATTATATCTTCAAATCCAAATCCTGTCTTTTGCTTTCCAACAAGTCAATGGCACAAGTTTTCTCCATCTACCACGCAGCCCTCAATCTGCTGTCTTCATCAGCCCATGGATTTCCCACAGAGTCAAACCCTTCCTGCAAAGGCATTAACAGAGGAGCTGAAACAGAACCGTGAACAAAGTCTAAGAAATTTGGAATAACAGACTTTCTGCTGGAAAAAAAAATATCCATTTGCACTTATCAAGATACGCCATTGCCTCCGGTAATGAGAGCAACGTGTTCACAGCACCAAGCGCTGCCTTCCGGGGCTTGGAGAATCCTCTCCGTTCTGAGGGAAGATTCCAACAGTTACCCAAACCCCACGGCACTGAGAAGCTTCAGACCTCACCTTCTCCCGGGCTGCCTGGGGTCCGGCCCCTGGTCGTGTACACAGAGCCCTGCTTGCAGGGAGTGGAACTTCCTCCAAGGGGCCACCCTTGGGTGTGAGCTGATGAGCCCCAGAGGAGGCACGGGAGATGGCACGTGTAGCCCCCAGACTGCATCTGCGTCCTGTGGTGACAGCCTGTGCCTCAGAGCAGGGCAGAGCAGGGACTGAGGAGGGAGGGGCCTCCCGGAGCCCAAGAAGCACGGAGTCCAGGCCAGCTTTCCAGGCGCAGATGTCAGCGAGTGCAAAGGAGGAAGCAGGAAGGGCTGGGTGCTCTCAGGAACCAATTCACGGCCCTGCCTGTGACCTCCAAAGCAAGGCCCTCCCTTGGGTGGGTGGTGCTGCCTGAGACTCATGGGAGGGAGAGGGCTGCGTGGGGCAACTCTTCCTAGCGGTGGCTGGAGGAGGGTGGCAAGGCCGAAGCGTCAAGTGCAATGAGGCCGGAAGCACACATGCCCCCTCCCTGCACGCGCAAAGCACACAGCTGAGGGCCACCGCTTCAGCAGACCCAGAGACGGGCTGTGTAGCACAGTTCTCAACATTTAAAACACAGGATGCCATGGCTGGTCCTCTTGAGGGTGGGACACCCCGTGAGTACCCCCAGAAGCAGCTAGATAAGATGTGAGAGAACAGGAGCTCTGAGAGAGCGGAAGGGGCAAGAGCCAGGGACAGTTGGGTCCTTGCTGGTAATGCGGCCCATCCCCATGTCTGTAGATCAGAGGGAGGTGGCGGGCAGTCCTGCCGGCAGCCAGCATGGTTTCATTCTCCTGTAGCCTAGACACGTGTCACTGGCCTCTGCTGAGCTCCCTGTGTCTCCACCCCAGAACTGCACCCTTTATCTTGTGAAATCGGGGCACCAGCCATGTTAATCACTACGGACCAAGCGCAAGATGGGCCCGGCAGAAGGGGTGGTGGACACAGGCCAGGAAGTCCGGGCCTCATCCTGTCGCCAAGAGGTGCCCCTGCTAAGCCCCTGCCTCGCCATGTCTCCCACGCAGAAAGTGGGGCAGCCGGTCCCTTGGCTCCGAGCAGGGTGGGCCATCCAGCAGCCATTCCTGCACCTCCAAGTCCCCGATCACCACAGTCAGACCTCACGCCCCCGCCACGGCACAACACGACCTAAATCCAATTGATAAGATGTAAAACATTGCCTCCCCCACCTTCTGTGCACAGCGGGTCAAAAGTGGGTGACGTTCATTGCATTACTTGGCATAAACATGATTTTAATAATTACCATGGGCCAGAACCCGCGCCTGCTCTTGAATAATGAGCACTGAATTCTATTATAGTTCAGGATTAAATATCTTCCAGCTCAGTTCCTGCAGCAGGCTGGCGAGGCAGCGTCCGTGGCCCAGAGCGTGCCTCCATGGTGCATACGGCCCAAGATGAAAAATCCCCGCTGCTATTCTCAGCCCTGCATAATATATCATTTTGCAGCCATATACAGCTGCATCTGAATTGTATTCTGTATTTTGTAATCAAGAGGATTTGCTTGAATTTGTTATAATTTTAGGTGGTTTTCTTGTTCACTGAAGATAATAATTATTCTCTACCTGAGGACACATATTAGTCTTACAACATCTTCACATTGGAAACAGTTTATTTATAGTTCTTATCTGCACCATCAATATCAGGAAGCTTTAATCTCTGCACATGTTGGTGAGCTGAGCCCAGCACCCCAGCGACGAGCAGGGCAGGAGCTCAGAGACCGATCCCAGCCCGTCTCCCAGAGCCTCTTCCTCTTGCCAACAGGGACAGTGAGGCACCGGGAGGTTAATTGGCTCACCTGAGGTTACCTGAATAATTTAAGGCCCTTTGGTAACACACATTAACTTTGCACTTCAAACATGTTCCCCCACCCTGGTCCCCACAAGTGTATTTCACTGGTCAGTTTGCTTCAGCAACCCACATGTGAGGGAGATAGAGAAGTGCCTTCCCTGTGACCTTCTCAAGTGCAGGTGTGAAGTCACAGGGTATACCAAATGCTTGTGTTAGGAAAATCCAGAGCCCCCCACACCCCATGGAAGCAGCCAACAGAATCACCTCCATGGAGTGGGTTTAGAAAGCAGACTTTAGAGATTTCTCCCAAGAAATTGTGTGGAAGCATGGTTATTTGAGATGTTCATGATGTGAAGAATATTCACACACACACACACACACACACACACACACACACGAGAGAGAAAGTGAAACCCCTCCGATGCTACAGTCATAAAACCCTATTTTGCAGATTACAAAGCAATTTCAATAGAATAACCTGTTTGATCTCTCCGAAACAAAACCATATGTGGTAGAGAGGCAGGTATGAAGGAGAAATCCGTGTAGCTGAGAACTCACTCCCAACACTGGCTGGGTCTGCAGGGCATGACCGCATCTCCTGGTCTTGGCTCCATTGTTCTTTTCTTGGGGCCTCATCCCCTGCACCCCAGGAGGGTTTCCAGGGTCAGGTGCCTAAAATCCCACCATCAGAAGCACCCTGTATCTTGCCATTTATTCAGATGTTATCGATTCTACATATAAGTCTTATACGTTGCTGACTAAATGTACCCGTTGGTATTATGGAAAGTTAATTCATTACGATGAATGGATTTTCTGTCCATCGCCACTTGAAACTGGATAGTTCTGAAAGAATTGTTATCATCCTGTTCCTCAATTGACCTCTGCCCCAGCGACATCGCCACACTTGAGGGTAGAGTTCACGGCGTCTTCAGCCTTTCCGTTTTCTAGGGATACAACCATATCCTGCGCCATGAGGGGGTCTTTTCATTGTGAATTACATATCTAAGAACATTGCAGCCAGATTCCGCATGGATATTTCGGCAGGCTGGACAAAGTGATCTTAAACTGCACGTAGAAGATAGACCCTCCAGGACAGCTATTTGTTTAAGTATAAATAGCCTCTTCCGCCAAGACGATGCGTTGTTTCCACGCAGACCAAAACCGTCAATGGCACCTGACAGAATGCCCACACTCACTGCAATGGCCACTTTTACGTGTCAACGTGGCTGGGCCGGAGCAGCCAGTTACTCAGCCTAACTTGAACCTGCGTGTCGCTGCAGAGGGGCTTCGTAGATGTGGCTCACGCCTCCTACCGACAGGCTTTACCTGTCGGTAAAGGAGACGACCCTCAATAACGTGGGTGCAACTCACTCAATCAGCTGAAGGCCTGAAGAGCGGAAACTGAGATTTCCTGGAGAAGAAATTCCGCCTCAAAACAGCAGCACTGACTCTGCCTGAGTCTCCAGACTGCCAGCCTGTCCTACATATTTTAGACTCACTAAGCCCCAGGATCACATGAGCCAATTCCTTAAAATAAACCTCTTTCCCTACCTCAAATTTTCTGAATCGGTTCCCTAATCAGATTAGATTTCGAAGCCCTAATGACTCCATTCCGGGGGTGGAGCGTCTGTAACACAACGTGTCGACAGAGAGAGGATCCCACCACCAGTGCTCCTCCTCCAACATGAGAAGGGCCAGGTTCTGGGAGGCCTCGCAACGTTTTTGTCCAACTAAAGAACATAAGGAGATTGGCCGGTTCTCCTAATTGTGCTCAGCAAAGTAGGAGAGAAAAGCACAGAAGGGATGAGCTCGGGGATTAGAATTCCCAGCACAAGCACCCCGTAAGTGCCCTAAAACTGTCTGGTCCCACCCTGAAGGAAGCCCTTCTCTCCTGTTGCTGCTGAGCTGAGGTTTCTGAAAACCAAACCAAGAGTCTCATCCTACAAGAGGATGAATTGCAACCAAAATTGAATTCCCACCTTTGTAGGGAGGGTGTGGATTGGAGGGCAGTGCTGAGTGCCCCCCACCCCTCTTTGCTTCCAGGCCCATAACTAGGCTCAAGTCCCAGAAGAAGCCGAAAAGTCAGGGACTCATGCATGAGTGTGACCTGTGAGAAAGTGCACTACAGTTTTTGGTTTTGTTTTTTTTTTTTTGAGATGGAGTCTTGCTCTGTCACCCAGGCTGGAGTTCAGTGGTGCGATCTCAACTCACTGCAACCTCCACCTCCTGGGTTCAAGTGATTCTCCTGCCTCAGCCTCCTAAGTAGCTGAGATTACAGATGCCCGCCACTACCCCGGTTAATTTTTCCTATGTTTAGTAGAGACGGGGTTTCACCATGTTGGCCAGGCTGGTCTTGAACTCCTGACCCCAGGTAATCAGACTGCCTTGGCCTCCCAAAGTGCTGGGATTACAGGCATGAGCCACCGCATCCGGCCACACTGTAATTTAAAAACACTTACATGTTTCCAATTTATAGGGACAGAAATCTCAGGACTAAGTGTGGAAATGGACATTGAGAATATGGGATCATGGAGGAAGGAAAAGAAATCTGGGCTGCATTTGTCGATAGAGGCTTGCTATGCAGAAATTCTCAATTCAGGGCTGCAGCTCAGAGGTGGGAGGTGGGGGAGCGGTGGGGAGGGTCTCCAGCCATTTGTTGGGCTGGTTGCATGAAGCAGGAACCACAGAGTGGGAGCTGGAAATGCTGGACTGATCTTGATTTACTGTAGAGAAAGGGATTCGAAGGCCTGGAGGGACTGGAGCATGACAGTGGATTTATCAGTAAGACCTGCTCTCACCCTGGGAGGGCCCAGAGGCTCTGCCTTTGCCTGTGGCCACGAAAAATACGCACGTGCGGGGAGCCCTGGCTTTACTGAAGTGCCGTGTTGTCACTCCCTTCTGTAGCTCAGATGTTACTGAGGGAAACGCTGCCACTGAACTGGGATCCAAAAATGCAGTGAGGGTCACTGGCCCCTGTGGGGGGGCCAAGGAGCAGCATGTCGTAGCCAGAGAACAAGGGGCGGTGGCTGTGGTGATGGACAGCAGAGTCACCGCGGCCACTAGGATAGTCTGACTTGCGAGACCTTGCGTTGGTTGGTGGACTGTGGAAACAGAATTAGATGGGGCTGCGGGGGCAGGTCCGGTGGCTCTCATCAGCACTTTGGGAGGCCAAGGCGGGAAAATCGCCTGAGGTCAGGAGTTCAAGACCAGCCTGGCCAACATGGCAAAACGCTGTCTCTACTAAAAATACAAAAATTAGCTGGGGGTGGTGGACGCCTGTCATTCCAAATACTTGGGAGGCTGAGGCAGGAGAATCGTTTGAACCCAGGAGGCAGAGGTTGCAGTGAGCCGAGATTGCACCACTGCACTCCAATCTGGGCAACAAGAGTGAAACTTCATTTCAAATAAATAAAGAAATACATAAGAAGTAGATGGGCAGTCTACTAAGATTTTACTTGACCTATATAAGTGGAAACATTCCAGGTAAAGTGAACAAAAACGTAACTTGGATCACTCAGTCACCGCCTTGAGCCAGTTCACAAACACAACATCCTTTGAATAAATGGGAGGCCTGTTCCACTTGGGGACGGACCCAGCTATGCCGTCACAAATGTAGAGTCAGTTTTTCTCCCAGCCTTCCCCAAAGGGTCTGTGGTCTTTCACTGCAGTAGATGTACATTGGCGGAAAGATACTCATGAGAGCTTTGGTGGGCTCTGGATGCTGGCTCTGAGCTGGCATTAATTCCGGGGACCCCAGAGCTCACTGTCACCCTCTAGGCCGAGTCAGGGCTTCTGGAGTCGGTGGTCAGTATCAGTAAGACCTGCTCTCTTTTTAGGATTGGGAGCAAAGCCCCGCTGTCCCTTATCAGCGCTCTCCTTTTGAGAAACTGCTCTGGGCCTGCTGCTGGGCCTTAGCACAGACGGAGCACTTCACCAGGAGCCACCCAGTTGCCATGTGACCTGAGCTGCCCGTCATGAACTGGGTGTTGTCTGACCCACCAGCCACAAAGTTGAGCATGCGCACCAGGGGCCAGCTCACATGGTGACCGGGTGGCCCCTGGTTTTGCTCATGTTCCTCTCACGGCAGGCCTGGTGGGTCCCTTAACCCATCCTGCGGCTATTTTCCTGGTTCTAGATGCATAGTTGGGATAGATGCCCTTGACACCTGGAGGCTGTCCCTGCAGCTTCCCTGAGCTGTGTCATGGGGAGTGTTATGGTGGGAATGGCCAGTGGAAGCCACTAGAATGGCCTCTGCCCAGGACCATAGCACAGCTAGTGCTCGACTTACGACCACGATTGGTTCCGACAGACCGGTCGTAACACGATTTGGTCGTAAGTTGAGTAGGCTATATGTACAGTACTGTGAAATGATGTTATAAAAATCCTTAAGTCATATTTTATCATAATTTTCTTTCATTATTGTTATATATCACAATTTTCTCTGTTCATTTTATGCCATTTGTATCATCTCTACACCATTTTGTTCCTTATTTTTACATTCGTCAGGTTTAAGTAAAACACTGCATTACCAGTACAACTGGTTTAATATTTGCAAAACATACAAAATTACAAAATACAGGTGTAAAAAATACCATAGGAAACATTTTCCCAATTGCAAAATATATCAAAATATATAAACACGTACGAAACATTTTATTGGCCGCTGGTGCTTGGCTGCGGATCGTTGATGTCGTCATCTGAGGCAGCAGTTGGGGTTACCGGAGTTGGTTTTTTCATAAACATGGTGAGCTTTGTCTGAATTGTATGTTTCTTTTTTTCTTCATAAATTTCACGATATGGACGAAACACATTGTGCGCCATCCGTTCAATCCTTGCAAATCGTTCGATGTTTGGGTCCATTGCTTCGAAATGTATAAGAAGTTTATTGGGAGGGGTTTGATGAAAAATATCCAAGACACAAAACACAAATTGCTGTACCGAGTCTGGGATAACAGTTGAAATGGTGCACGCGGAGATGGTAGTGCTGCCGGAAGCTGGTCCGCACTGTCGTACGCCCAGCTGGGCAACGTTTGCGCTGCCAGACGCCGAGCAGTCGTGGCTAGCGATTGTGGTCGTAAAGTCGAATGGTCGTAAGTTGCATAGGTCGTAAGCCGATCAATACCTGTAAACCGAAAGTGATGCTGCAATCCCGGGAGCACTGCAGCTCTCCGTGCCGCCCTCAGGGACTTGCAGGCTGCAGGGGCGGTGGGCCCTGCCGCGTCTTCACTGCAGCTTATTTGGCCTGTGCAGAAGACAGCTGGATCCTGAAACATGGCACTGGCTTATGAAGTCACCTAGCCAAGTGGGGGGGTCGCCGGCCGCTGCTGTACCAGATGTGGTTTCACTGCCTGAGCTCAGGGATGCATCCTGTGGTCCCTGGTGTGCATGCCCAACTTTGTGGCTGGGTGGGTCAGACAACACCCAGTTCATGATGGGCAGCTCAGGTCACATGGTCACTGGGTGGCTCCTGGTTAAGTGTTCCCTCTGTGCCAAGGCCCAGCAGCAGGCCCAGAGCTGCTTCTCGAAAGCAGAGCAATGACGGGGGATGGTGGGGCTTTGCTCCCGAATCCTGAAAGATTCTGCACTGTGAGTTACCTCTGGGGCCTGCCGAAGGCTCCACACCAGCCCTGTCTGCTCCTGACACCTCAAGCATCACTGGGTCTGCTGGGTCTCATGGCCCAAGTGGCAGAGAGCCTGACGTGTGAATGTCTTCCCTGTAAGTCACGAGTAATTACTGCTTCGTGCTCACTAGGTCTCATCAGCATCAAGTCATCCACGGAATGGACGAGTATGAGCACTGGTCAAAGTGGAAGGTGACTGAGATGCTAAGACCTCACTTCTGACAGAGGCTGGAGAGCTGACGGACCTCTGGGGAGGCCAGTGAAGGTGCCCGGCTGGCCTGGCCGCTGAAAGCGAACTGCCTTATGGATGGGGATGGAGAAGAAGGCATTTGCCAGATCAGTATCTGCGTGCCAGGGCTCCTGAACAAACTGCCATGGTGCCAGGGATGAAGGCTGTGCTTTGGCTCAGAAACATAGACTCCCACTCCCCAAGGGCCCCCTGGCGTGAGTCATCGTGCCCAGCCTAGGTTTTCGACATCTGGAAGCAACCGGAAGCTTTGAGATGTGCTCAGGACCTCCGTGGGACGGGAAGGGTGTGGGCAGAACTCGGTATCAGCTCATTTACTCTCAGCCTTGAGAACAAATGAACCTGCTCTGCCGTCTCCACCGAGGCTGGCTTCTCTGCTCCTGGAATAAACTCGTTGGTCTGTGATGGATTATCCATCTAAATATACTACAGGATTTGATTTCTTATTTAAATTTTATTGAAGATTTTTGAATCCGAATTTAGAAATGAAATTAACATGTAATTTGTTCTTCCTTTACTATCGTTATCAATCTTTGGCATTAAACTTTCCATCTTTTCGTGTGATCTGGAATGGTTTAAATATCACAGGAATTAAAGAATAACCAGAATACCGTTCGGAAATCATTAACTCCAGGAGTCTTTTTTATTAGGTGATTTTTAAAACAGTCCCAAGCTCCACTGTGACCAGAGTCCTCCAGATAAAAAGCACTAAGGGCACAAAATCAAGGTGAGAAGTGGCCACAGCAGGAAGGGCTGGGGGAGAGGAGCTCGGTAGACACAAGGACGGAGAATTTTCACTCCTCATTTTATAGGCATATCTATGTTATTTTGTTAAAGTTATTTCAGATGTAAGACAAGAATATAAAGGAGATAAAAAGCACCCTTTTGCCCACCACCTAGCTTAGAAATCACGATACAGTTTACTTAAGAAATTCTCACATCAACTGTGTATCGCACCATCGAGAACGGATCTGAGGGCCGGCTCTCTGGGTGTTCACAAGCAGGGCACATCCATGGGCCCAGATGGAGGATCAGGAGCCAGAACCTAATCACCCCCAGGAGTCCCCAGTGCTTCCCTCACCCAAACAGAGGCTCCAATCTTCCCTGTCATGCCCTCTTATCCTCCATGAGAATGGAATCGGAGTCCCTTTTTGCTGATGTGATGTTTGTGGGGGTTCCTCAGGGAATGACGTGTGCATGACCTTGTGACCCCTGCACTCCCGTTGTGTGTGACCGGGTCGTGTGAAGCGTCTGGTGTATGCACCCATTCTCTGGATGAGCAGACAGCAGGCTCCAACTGGGCACTACCAAGAGAAGGGCTTCCAAAATATTCCAGGAAGCGGCTCTTGGTAAACACAGGGATCCATTCTGCTGGGTTACTACCCAGGAAGGGAACCGCATGGTCATTGAATGTGCTTGGTTTTGGCTGTAGGAGGTGCTGTCCAGGGGCCTCCCAAAGGGACAGTAGCAGACTCTGCAGTGCAGCAGGGAAGAGGTAGATCCCAGCACAGTGGATCGCCTAAGGTCAGGAGTTCGAGACCAGCCTGGCCAACAGGGTAAAACCCCATCTCTACTAAAAACACAAAAATTAGCCAGGCATAATGGCAGGCACCTGTAATCCCAGCTATTCAGGAGGCTGAGGCAGGAGGCTTGCTTGAACCTGGGAGGCGGAGGCTGCAGTGAGCCGAGATTGCGTCACTGTACTCCAGCCTGGGCAACAGAGCAAGACTCCGCCTCAAAAAACAAAAAGGTGGAGCTCCTCACCCCTCACCCCAGGCATCTTCCCAGGCTGTTGAATACACAGCGGCAGCTCACGGAAGCCGCACAGGGTGCAACGGCGCCTCGTACATGCCCTCTTGTGACATGCACCCCACTTTCGGTTGCATTTTTCAAGACAGAGCTCTGTCGCCCAGGCTAGAGTGCAATGGCACCACCTTGGCTCACTGCAACTTCCGCCTCCCAGGTGCAAGCGATTCTCCTGCCTCAGCCTCCTGGGTAGCTGGCACTATAGGCGCCCTCTACCATGCTGCATTGTCTTTCTTCCGTCTGAAGTTCGTTACACTCGTCGGCTGCCTGGTTGGTGTCCCCGCCCTCCCTCAGCTGTCTTCTCCCTCTCTTCATGGCGTCTTCTGATAAACGGGGTGCCCTCATGTTAATATAACTCAGTGCTTCCACTTTCCCAGTGCAGGCCTTGTTTACGAAACCGGCCCCCACTAAGATCACAAAGCTGTTCTCCTACGCTTTCTTCTAAAAGCGTCCCTGTTTTCAGACAGAGACCTGGAATCCAACCTGAGAGGTGAGGGCAGCATGGGCAGTGGGCCCCAGGGTTCTCCAGGCCCCACACCCCAGTAGTCACAGAATGTTCATCAGCACGTGTACGTGAGGAAGCTACATTCATGTCCTTCTCTGGCTACAAAGTCAGAGCAAGAACCACCTGAAAGGATGGAAGGAAACGATGCCCCAAACTCACCAGGACGAGAACATCGTCCGTTCCCACCAGTCAACGGGAAAAGCTCAGAGTGCCTGGAACATGGAGTAGACTCTTCAGAAAGCTCATGCGTGTCCCTAAACAAGGGAAAATTAGCCCTAGACTAAATATTGCTCTCATTCTGCCTAATCCATGGGGAGGGCAATTTCTGAAAGGATAAAACAATTTCCAAGAAAAATAACTGTGTATCAGAACAAAGCTCAAAAATAATGTAAGAATATAGAAAAATTTAACACCAAACAAGATAAAATTCATAACATTTGGCATCCAATCAAAAACTACCAGGTAGCCCAAAATGAAGAGTGAAAAAAATCAGTTAAAATCAACCCATGACTGACACAGATGTTAAAATTAGCCAAAAAGGTCATGAATATAGTTATTTAAACTATAACCACAAGTTCAAACCACTACAGCAAAGACAAGGCATGTTAAGACAAGACTTGGAGGTGGTTGAAGCACCAAGTCAAACAGGAAAATGTGATCTATGAGACGAAAATACATTGAATGAGATTAATGAAAAATTAGACACTGCGAAAAAAATATCAGTGAACAAGAAGGCAGAGGAACAGAAACTATATAAAATGAAACATATAAAGAAACTAAAAGAAGATTAGTGAATGATAGAGAAACTTTTTAGTAGCCTAATATATGTGTCCATGGAGTCCCCAGAAAGACAGGAAAGAAAGAAAAACATATTTGAGGAAATAATGGCTGACATTTTTGTAAATTTCTGGAAAGCTATCAGCCCACAAACACAAGATGCTCATGAACCCCAAGATTAAGAAATAAGAAAACTACCAGGTGCCTCCTCGTAAATTGTTCAAAGCTACTGATAAAGAGAAAAATTTAAAGCAGCAAAATAAAAAAACTTGTATTACCTACAGAAAACACAGGCAAGTATGGCAACAGATTCATCATCAGAACATCCGAGCAAGAATTCAGCAGAGCAATGTCTTTAAAGTGGTAAATGCCCACTTTCATTTCTGTATCCAGTGAAAATATCTTTCAAAAATGAAGGCAAAATAAAGACTTTTTTAGACATACAAATAATGAAAGCATTCATCATGGCCAAGAAATATATATACTAAAAAGCTACTTAACTAGCAAATGAGTTTTGCAAGGTTGCAGAATACAAGATATGTGTACAAAATCAGTTACAGTTCTATATACTATCAAAGGGCATTTGGAAATTAAAATTTTAAAACACCATTTGCAAAGGCGTCAAAAATATAAAATACTTATGGCTGACAATATATAGGTTAATATGCAATTTCGCCAGCAGGAATTTTTCGTATCTGATTCTAAAGTTTATACAGGAAACTAAAGGAACCAGAAGAGCCAAAAACCGGAAGAGAACAATGAAATGAGGGAAATTGCACTACCCTGTTTAAGACTTAAAGACTTACTCTGTAGCGGCAATAATGAAGATGGTGCTGTGTTTTATAATTGTAGATAAATACACCCACGGAACAGAAGAACGTAAAACCTAGTTTTCAACACTAAAAATCCCAGAAACAATGGGAAAACACAAACAGCGGAAAGGTCAGTGTTTTGCAATACATGTGACAAACAAATTAAATTTGTATAAGCTTCATTTACAATAAGCTTACACAAATCAAAAGATAAACAACCCAAAAGAACCTGCCAGGGACCATGGCTTGTGCCTGTAATCCCAGCACTTTGGGAGGCTGAGGCAGATGGATCACTTGTGGTCAGGAGTTCGAGACCAGCCTGGCTGACATGGTGAAAACCGGTCTCTACTGAAAACACAAAAATTAGCCGGGCGTGGTGGCACACGCCTGTAATCCCAGCTACTTGGGAGGCGGAGTCAGGAGAATCACTTGATCCTAGGAGGCGGAGGTTGCAGTGAGCTGAGATCTCGGCATTGCACTCCAGCCTGGTGACAGCGTGAGACTCTGCCTCAAAAAAATAAAAATAAAATAAAAAGAGAACTCCAGGCCAAGAACTAAAACAGGCAGTTTCAAAAAAAGAAAGACAAATGTCCATCTAACACGAGAGAAGGTATTCAATCTTATTTACGATTATTGGAATTCAAATAAGAACAGCCAAAATGAAAAAAAAATTTTCTTCCTCACCCAGCAGATCGGCAGCGATTAAAAGCTGTGGGCTGAGAAGTAACAAGCACTCCCATATCCTCGGGGGAAATGGAAATTCATGCCGCCTCTGCAGAGGGCGAACAGTCAGCACAGACAGCCAGCGGTCAAGAAAAACTAGTCGTCACGAGACCCACTCACTTAGAAACAATCTGAATAAAAACCGGAAGATCGCAGCAGATTATTCTAACATTTAATCTGCGTTTTATCATTAACAATATGTAAAATCTATGAAGAAAATTTTGTCAATCTGTACTACAAGTTTCCTCACAAAACTCATTATCCAAAGAATCAAACCTTGGCTGTGGATTTTCAAGCATGGTTTTCCAAGTGACTGTTTCAATGGTACAGACCTTTCCCACTGTTTCAGGGTAGGAATGCAGGTTGGTTGGTTGGTTTGTTCTGAGGCAGAATTTCGCCCCTGTTGCCAGGCTATAGTGCAGTGGCGGGATCTCGGCTCACTGCAACCTCCGCCTCCTGGGTTCAAGCGATTCTCCTGTCTCTGCCTCCTGAGTAGCTGGGATTACAGGTGCCCACCACTACACCCGGCTAATTGTTTTTGGTATTTTTAGTAGAGATGGGTTTTCACCATGTTGGCCAGGCTGGTCTTGAACTTCTGACCTCAGGTGATCCACACACCATGGCCCCTCAAAGTGCTGGGATTACAGCATGAGGCACTGCACCGGCGATGGAGTGTAGTTTTATGCAATAGGCATTGGTGTCATCTGGTTTCTCAAGGGCCTCTCTTGGCTCTGATATCAGCACACCTGCCTTGCGTCTGTTAGCGAATTCGTTGTTTTTTTCTCCACAGTTAACTCTTTCAAGTCCTCATGTCAGTGACTTTGTGGAATTCAAGCAATTCTGCAGCGTCGCTCTCATTGACTTCATCAAAGTTCTGACTGCTTTGAGAAACTTGAAACACCAGGTCGTGTTTGATCAGCACCCTTATTTCCCTACGTCAGTCACCCACTTTTCAACTCCAGTATTTCATCTGTCCATTTGGCTTCTAATTTCGGTCATTACAGTTTTCATTTCTATTGATTTAGTTAAGTCTTCTTCCAACTGAGCCCTCATTTTCAAATAATGTATTTGTTTTAATTGATAGCTGTACATATTTTAGATGTACATATTTTGGGGTACATAGGATAATTGGATACATTTGTGTAATCGAATGAGGGCAATTTGGGTGTCCATCGCCTTAGACATTTTCCTTTCTATCTGAGCGGATCATTTTACTTATTCTCTTCTAGCTTTTTTGAAATCTACTGTAGATTAATGCTGACCACAGTCACCCTACTGGTTAATGAAACACCAGGTCTTATCACCTCTATCTAAACATATATTTGAATCTATTAACCATCCTCTCTTCATTCCCTGACCTACTTCCCTTCCCAGCCCCTGTAACTGCCAAGCTTCTGTCCGTCTTCAGGGGTAAGCTCTCATTTCTAATAGTATGGGGGCAGGGACGGAGTCTCGCTCTGTTGCCAGGCTGGAGTGCAGTGGGGTGATCTCAGCTCACTGCAACCTCTGCCTTCCAGGTTCAAGTGATTCTCCTGCCTCAGCCTCCCAAGTAGCTGGGATTACAGATGCCCACCACCACAGCCAGCTAATTTTATATTTTAGTAGAGATGGGGTTTCACCTTGTTGGCCAGGCTGGTCTTGAACTCCTGACTTCAAGTGATCTACCCACCTCGGCCTCCCAAAGTGCTGGGATTACAGGCGTGAGCCACCATGCCCAGTCTCTAATAGCATCTGGTTCTCTACCCATTTTATGTTTCCACTTAAACACATGAAATATGCTTATTTATATTCCCAACATCTGCAGCTGCTGCAGGATGAAGGCAGGGATGTTTCTGTTTCCCTGTATGGTGGTGTTCTGTGCTCTTGTGAGTTTATGGGTTTTAAACGGGTCATTCTCTGGACAGATTCTGAGGCCTGGGTTGTAGGTCTCACTGCATAAAAGACTGCCTCTCCTTCCGTGAGCACTGTGAACCTGGGTCTGACTGGAAAATGCATCCGCTAGACTGTTTCTGGACTATGAAGAAAATGCAAGCCCTAACCGTTCTCTGGATTTTTGAGGTCTGAGTTTTCAAAGGAATCGACGCCCTCTTCCCTGCCCTCTACCAGAGCCAGAGCTGAGTGACAGCTGCTGTCTCTCTTGCAGGTAAGGTTTTTCTCTAAATTTCCCTTTTCCTGAGAGTAGCAATTTGAGTCTTCCAACCACACACAATGATCCTTACTCATCTCCTCACCTTGGGTCACGCACCGTTGTCAGAAACCCTAACTCCCTGTGACCGTAGCCGGCAGCTGCCTTGATGAGCCACCCATGTCTGCAGAGCCTGCTTGGGTGCTTTCCTGTTGTGTTTTGTTTCTGAGGATTGCACTTACTATTATAGTCCAGTAAAGATTAGCATTAAAAAGCATGTATTTTGTACTCTATCCACCATTCCGAAGTGTATTGTAGCAGGATATTTTGTCCGCCGTGTTACTATCAAAAGAAGTCTCTTTTAGATATTGTAAATGTTCCCTTTTAATATTAGCTTTCAATATACCCAAATATTATTTTTAAGTATGATATAAAATGTTTTTCATATTATCTATACACATTTATTATATTGATTATTGAGATATCATTTTATTAAAAAATGATTTCACCTATCTTGGGTCCCTCCCGGGCTGTTTCTTCCTGTGGGTTCTGTTCATCTGTCACCGTTCACTCCGCACGCCGTCTCAATTCCATGGCTTTCTAGTATGTATCGGTATTTGCCAGGACAAGCCTCCCTTCTTCCTCTTCACAAATAACTCAACTATTCTTTGCCCTTCTCTATTATGTGATAATAAATGTCATGCGCCGTGAAAAGTACTACTGGAATTCTGCATGGACTCACATTAAATTTATAGACTAATTTAAGGAAAATTGACTTGTTCACACTACTGACTTTGAATCCATAAATACATCAAGCCATGCAGCCAGAGCTATATGCACAGTCTTCCCTCAGTATCCATGGGGATGGGTTCCAGGATGGGTTCCTCCCACACACACCAAAATCCCCAGATGCTCAAGTCCCTGGTAGAAATGGCACAGTATTTGCATATACCCTCCACACACCCTCTGTACGCTTTAAATCATCTCTGGATCGCTGATGATGCTTAATACAATGTCAATGCTATGGAAGTTTCGATACACTGCAGTGTTTAGGGGGCAATGACAAGGAACAAGTCCATACGTCATCAGGACAGACACCACCAGCCACTTTTCCAAATATTTTTGATCTGCAGTTGGTTGAATCCACAAATGTGGACCCCACAGATATGGAGAGCTGACTGTGTGTCTTTTGAAGTTCATAATCCTGCTTGTAGGGACTGGGAAATCTTTGGCATCTTACGGTATTTTGTGTGAAAGGTAAATGGAAATTTGTTTTCCTGCTGTATTTTCTATTTATTTTACCATTTGGAATGTTACTGACGTTTCTAAAAAGTACGTATCCAGAAACTTTCTTTGTAGCTTTGTTTCTTTGATGGTCACGTATATAATGATATTTTCTGCAAATAAATATAATCTTATTTTTATACTTTTTTGAATCAATGTTTTCTTGCCTTATTACATTGGCTTGAGTCCAGTGAAATCTGAAAAGGAACAGTTGGAGCTGGCTCCTGAGTCTCGTTCCTGACTTCAGAATGAATGTTTTTAAAATTTTACCCCTAACGGCGGCTTGCTCACATCCCTGGTAGATGTCCTTCCTCAGGCTGAGAAGACACCCAATCCTGGCTGGTGAGCAGTTTCCATCCCGAATGGATCTTGGACTTTTTTCAGTACGTTGTTCTGATTTTTTTTTTTTTTTTTTTGAGATGGAGTTTCACTCTTGTTACCCAGGCTGGAGTGCAATGGCGCGATCTCGGCTCACCGCAACCTCCGCCTCCCGGGTTCAGGCAATTCTCCTGCCCCAGCCTCCCGAGTAGCTGGGATTACAGGCACACGCCACCATGCCCAGCTAATTTTTGTATTTTTAGTAGAGATGGGGTTTCACCATGTTGACCAGGATGGTCTCGATCTCTTGACCTCGTGATCCACCCGCCTCGGCCTCCCAAAGTGCTGGGATTACAGGCTTGAGCCACCGCGCCCGGCCGTTCTGACTTTCTTATAATGGAAGTAGGTCTTAATAAAGGAGGGCCAGTAGTTACCGTGGGGCAATATAAGACACTAATATGTCTCGTTAAAAATCCTCCTCAAAATCCCTCCTTCCCTCCCTGACCTCATATACCCTCCAGACTGGCAATGCTCTTCAGAACTCCTTACTCGTAAATTTCTTTCTTCTTTTCCTTCCTTCCTTCCCTCCTTCCTTCCTTCCTTCTCTCTCTCTTTCTTCCTTTCTTTCTTTCTTTCTTTTTCTTTCTTTCTTTTCTTTTTCTGAGACAAAGTCTCACTCCCTCATCCAGGCTGGAGGGCAGTGGCATGATCCCAGCTCCCTGCAACCTCCGCCTCCCAGGTTCAAATGATTCTCCTGCCTTGGCTTCCTGAGTAGCTGGGGTTACAGGCATGTGCCACCACGCCCAGCTAATTTTGTATCTTTAGTAGAGACGGTGTTTCTCCATATTGGCCAGGCTGGTCACGAACTGCTGACCTCAGGTGATCTGCCCGCCTCAGCCTCCCAAAGTGCTTGGATCACAGGCGTGAGCCACCGTGCCCGGCCCATTAGCTTAAATTCCTATGTGGTGATCTCACTTTGAGGCGTAAAATTGACTATCTTTGTATCTGTGCTAAAATGGAAACAGGCTCATTTCAGCATCTGGCTGGAACTTTGCTGTATCTTGGATGATTTCCTTTGAACGCTCTTCCAATTCACTACTTCTCACTTTTACTGCATTCAGGCAGGCTAGACTTTCACACATGTACGGCTTTCTTATAAAATGTATTTCAACGACTCGTTTTTAATTCATGTTTAAGTCTTTGAATTAGTTCCTTTTCACAAAAACAAGTCATTGCATTTTGTCTGTTTTTTATTTTTTTATGCATTTGTAAATATGATTTCACCTTCGATTCTCTCTTGAAACACCTTCAGCTTATTTTGAAGCCTCTGTTTTTATGTAAAGACATGAATGGTTTTACCTAGAGTCAATCTATGTTCCGAGAGTTGTTTTTCTTGGTTATATTTCTTTATTTCTTATCATTCTATTCATTCATGCCTGTCTCAGTTTGGACCTCCCAGCCAAATGTGAGGGGGGACAGTCTGGAGGGGTGCCCCTCCCTGTTTCTGTGTCTCTTTCCTTCCTCTCTTCCTCCTGCCTCTGCCTAAGGACGGCGCCTCCACTGCACCCCCTGCACAATCCTGATCCCGGTCCTCCATCAGGTCTGCCGGGTTCCCGCAGGGGTACCAGGGTTGTCTTGGGTCCATCCACAGTGCCAGCAGGGGCTGGGCTCAGATCCCAGTCATGCGGTCTCCCCAGGCCTGCGGCTCACCGCTAACTGTAGACCCTGGGCTTTTAGACCCTGGTGGGCTTCATTTATGTATGTATGTATTTATTTATTTATTTATTTGACATGGAGTTTCTCTCTTGTTGCCCAGGCTGAAGTACAATGATGTGATCTCTGCTCACTGCAACCTCTGCCTCCCGGGCTCAAGTGATTCTCGTGCCTCAGCCTCCCGAGTAGCTGGGACTATAGGCGCCCACCACCACAACCGGCTAATTTTTTGTATTTTTTTAGTAGACACCGGGTTTCACCATGTTGGGCAGGCTGGTCTTGAACTCCTGACCTCAGGCGGTCCACCTGCTTCGGCCCCACAAAGGATTACAGGCGTGAGCCACCGCGTCTGACCACCCCTGGACTTAGGAGCAAGTTTCTGCTCTGATCTCATGAGGTCACTCACTCTGGCCTGTAGGCAGTGAGCCTGCCCTAGCCTCCATTCTGACCCTTCTGGTCACCATCACTAGGTAGGGGTCGACCCCACCCACCTGTGCCCGATTCTGGACTTGGAGACCAGCTATTCCTTGGGTTTTTTCTGAACGATGCATCATTTCCAGGAGTATGGAGCAAAGGGGTTATGACAAGGTGAATTCTCTATGCTGTCTTCATAGAAAATCCTTGCAATTGCTTTTAAGTGACAGAATTTTAAATAACAAATGCTTTCATCTTTTATTAAGAAATTCTCAAATACCTATCATAAAGAATGGTTATTTTGTAGAACAACATATTAAAAGTAACAGAAAATGACTATGCAATATGCAGGAATTAACACATGCCTATGGCAAGCCCTGAAAGAACCTGGAAAATTAAGACATGTAATTTGTAAGTGTTACAGGATTCTGGGTACATTTTTCTTTTGACTAAAACTATAATCATCAAGAGCATACAGTAGTTTGGTAGACTGAAGAGACAGAAGAATGAAGTAATAATTGTATTTAATGATTAGGTGATTTTCTTTTTCTGCAAGAAACAGGTCAAGTCTGCAAGCAGCTGGGATGCCAATTAGAAAAATCTTAGCAGTTATAATGAAAAATGAAAGAAAAAGTAAATTAAAAACATTAAGACTGCAAAGAGAAAAAAGATTCTGAACCAAGCAGATGAAACCCCAGGAGTTCTCCTGGAGACCTACAGGAGCTTGTCCTTTGCCACGGGGTAGGTCCAATCCCTGTGGTGTGTGGGGGGGCTGCGGAGGACTCAGCCCCAGGAGCCTGGGAGTGAGGGGGCCAGGGTGGGGCCACCAGGAGTCAGTGGGAGGCCACCCTGGAGGAAAAAAGACCAGGCTGAGTCGAAAAAGCAAGGGGATGTTCGGACAGTTAGGGGCAACTGTACCTCTTGGTCGTAATAATGTGTCTTCTGTTTCTGCCAATGACCAACAAATCCCAGTCGACTCACAGAAGACCACGGAGGGCGCAGAGTGGGGGCTGAGCACTGCCTGGAGTCCACTGAGAACATTTTAGAGCATGTTACTCCGAGGCCCACAGTCACGCAGCCAGCTGGGCAGGACAGGCTTCTGACTGCTGGACCTGGCCTTGGCCGGTCTGCCTCTCACAGTCTGGGGGACCCCGGTCAATGCATCCCCGGGGAATTTCCAACAGGCTGCACCTGGCACACACCTCTCAGGCGGCTGGAGCACCTGCTCCTCCCTCTGTGTGCCCTGCCCTGGGGACAGGGTCCGCAGTGCTCCCAGAGTAGAGGGAAGCTGGACCCTGGCCTCCCTCCGTGTGGGCTCTGATCACTCACGTGTCCTGGTGTCCTCTGCACTGAGGGCTCCCCTCCACTCGTGGCTGGGGACTGCCTGCCGCCTACCCCTCCACATTCTCCGGGGAGAGAGTCAGTGCAGCTCCTGGCTCCAGAAGCTTCCACTGGGCTTCTGTGGGTTTCCCCGCTTCTCAGTAAGCCAGAGTTTCAGCAACGGGACATCCCATTTATCAATGTACTCTTCATCCATCAATGCTCTCTGCTAACTGATGTGTTGAAAGCAATTCATGTTACTTTCTCCAAGTGGAATCCCATTTGAGTATCACGGACCCCAAGTCCTAAACATTGATACCTGGCAAGGGTGTTCTTTAAAAGCTTCTTTTCACCCAACAGTGAGGGGCTGATGGCTAAGCAAAGCATAGCAAGGCAATGGGACAGTTTTGCTTTACCAGGAGGCCGCTGCATCGAGGCCACCTCCAGGCTGCCAAGGTCCCAAGCGCTTGCCCTTCCCGCCTCCCTGCACAGGCCCAGGCCAGCCCAGGGCTCAGGCCCCACATCCTCCGAGCTCCTCCAAACACGGCATATGCAGCGGTCCGCTCGCTTCCCAAACATCCCTGGAGAACCACAGGAGGTGCCGTGCTTTGGAGACGCAGTTTGACCCTCACAGGCCTGGTTGCAGCCCTCAGTTACGTGGACATGAGCTCAGGTTCAACCTGGAAAAGTGAGGTGCTTTGCACGAGCCTCCATAGCTGGGGGTGGACACCGTGTTGTGGTTTGTGACAGCAAACCCCAGGTCACAGAAGACCATGGAGGGCGCAGAGGGAAGGGGTGGGCGCTGCCTGGGAAGGGGGTGGCTGAGATGGCAGCTGGGCACAGCCGCGGCACGCAAGGGCCTTCACGATGGCGCCCGTGAGCTGTCTGCGTGGGCAGCGAACCTCCCACCTCTGCCCTGGCCACAGTCCGGAAAAGACGAATGGAGAAACCTTTCTCATCAGAGAGAAGGTGCTGAGTGGAAGGAAGGGCGGCCCCTGAAAGATAACTCTGCATCCTGAGCCCAGAATCTGTGAATGGGACCAACCTTGGGGACAGGGTCTTTAAGTTTTGTCATTATGTTAAAGATCTCGAGATGGTGTCATCCTGGACTGTTCAGCTGGTCCCCAAGTCCAATGACAGGTGTCCTAAGAGACGAAAAAGAAGACACAAAGAGAAGAGGAGACGGCCCGTGTGGCCACGGAGGCAGAGATGGAGTGAGGTGCCTGGAAGCCCAGGGTCACCTGTGCCCCTGAGAGCGGGAAGAGGTGGGGACAGGCCTCCTGAGAGCCTCCCTCGAGCACGGCCCTGTGGACACCGCATACGGGTTTCCGGTTTCTGGTCTCCAGCGCAGTGGGAGGATCAGTTTCCGTTGCTTTGAGCCCCCCAGTTGGTGGTCACCTGTTACGCTGCCTGTCCCAGGAGGGTGAGGCTGGGTGCCTGAACCCTTCCTCAGGTAGGATGGAGAAGGACCCAGAGCAGCCAGGGTGCGGCCCTATGCAGACCCCGCCACTGTGGGTTGGACAAGGCTCACCTCAATGGATGACTCAGCCCCGCTAACCTGCATCCGCCACTGGCCCCAGCAGTTGGACTGGGAGGGGGGAGAGCGAACTGCCCTCGGAGGTCCTGTCAGCCACGGAAGTCTGTGATCAGAGTCCCTGCGGGTTGTGGGGAAATGGCCAAGTCAGATGCCCTGAATCTGCTGGTTTCTCCCCACTGCGCCCTGAGTGGAGGGTCATGAGCATAGGGAGACCCAGAAACACTGAGCCCTCGGAATCCGGGGGGGCATGAGCACAGGCCATGTGGGGCTCCTGGTTCCCACGAGACTGTGAAGGAGGATATCTCAGAGGGCCCTTTCGTCCGGACACCCGGTGACGGTGAACAGCAGTGCTGGCCCTTTCAAGGGAGGTGCAGCGGGCAGGTCCGTGCTGCCTGGCCCTGGTGGCCTGTGGGGCTCCCCTCCACACGCCTCATCATCAGGCCTCTGGGTTGTCAACTGCAATTGCGCAGATGGCCTTCTGGGGTGTCCTGCGCAGCCTCGCCCATGGAGCCAGGCTTGGCCTGGAAGTAGCCACAGGAAAAAGGCCTTCGAGGGAACAGATCTGCTTCGACTGTAACAAACTGTGGCAGCGCCTCGGGCTGCAGCAAAGGAGCTACGGACAGAGACAGGGCCCTGGCTCCCGGCCCGGCCCGCCTGCGTCTGCTGGGTCACCTTAGACAGGCTGCGCCATCTCACTTGGCCTCAGCCCCAGCTGGAGAGTGAACAGGACGGGCTGCTGGTGCACAGCCCCAGCCTCAGCCGCAGAGTTCAGCGGGCCCTGGGTGGGCCATGGCTGCTGAACTCAGGGTGACTTGAGACTCCTAAGCCAGCAGCCACAGGGTGACCTCCGGCCAGCCCTGGCAGGAGGGGTCCTGGCAAGTTTTTCTAAATGAAGTTTGCAAAACTCCTTGAAACATTTTTTTTTTGAAAAGACTTTGATTTAGAAGCTTCTCTCTGGGGCACACTGCAGTGCCCAAATGAGGAATTAAGGTGTTTATCCTTCTTCACAAAAGAAATGGGTTGTAAGTGGAATCCCCTACCATTGATTCACACAACAAAAAATTAATGAGCATTAGTAAACCCCTTTCTATTATAAGAGGAAAAAAGATGCAAATGGTGATTTAATGAAGGAATTTGCTCTCCGTGCTATTTTCCACCATCACAAAAGGGACGTTTCTTATTATTCAGAAAGCACTTGAACTGAGAAGAGAAGGTTCCATAAACAGCCATTAGCATCTTAATTACACGATAATTCAAAAGACAGCTCCCCTGAAAAAACTTTGGCCCATAAATCTCTAAGCTTCAATGTCCAAGAAGTGAGACCGTTTCTCCCGAGGACGCGGCCCAGGCACTCAGTGGGTCCTCCTGCTGCGGTGCCCGGGGGTTTGTCTGGCCGATGGATGGCCACCTGATGGGACACGGTGCCCAGCCCGGGAGTGTTCACTCACCGCAGTGAGAGGCCGCGGAGCTGTGTGCAGGCAGGGACGTTACCGAGGCTGGTCAGAGGTCAGTTCACCGCCTGAGGTCTCTGAGCAGCAGTGGGAGGCTCTGGGGCTGGGGAGAGAGGCCGGTGGGTTCACTCCCTTTCCTGGATGGGCCTTTGCTATTTCTGGAGCACGTCCTAGACCAACCACCTTGCCGTGGTGGAGCCTTTCGTTGCGAGCGGGAGACATCACTCAAACCCACTTCTTCGTAACGGGAAATGTCTATGCACAGCTGTACAAATGCCAAGGAACAGAAGAAAAAGGTGTATCCTTAGCGGCAGTCACCTGCGGTCACTTCCACCTGAGGCTGTGGGGCGACACTGTCCTCAGGCAGCCCCCTGTTCCCGGGGCTTCTTGACAGCTCTGGTGGGTCCCACACATGTGGCAGGGCCAGTGACCAAACTCTGCTTCTTTTCTAGCAATCTCTGCAAAAGCCCTGAATTTGGCTCATGCTGGAACCAGTCACAGGCCGGCCCACATGAGCCCCTTTGAGCTTTGACTTAAGGGAGGGACTAGCCCCACCCGTCACGTAGGGACAAAGGAGTGGAGGAGCAGTTCCCCAAGGGACAGTGCAGCTGGTCAGAGGTTGGGGGCCAGAACCGGACAGCAAGAGGGCAGACATGCCTGAGGGACAGGCCTCCTCCAGGGACACCCAGAACCCCACTATGAGCTCTTCTTCAAGTGAAGTCTCAACCCCAAAGCCAACTGCCACAGCCTTGGTTGAAGAGAGAGACCCTCTGGCCACCAGCCCCACCTCTCCTTCCCCTTCGGTGGAGGCCAAGCTCTTCCCCAGAACCCCCAGGGTGCCACCAAACTGAATGAAAACCAGAAATACTGTCCTTTCCATGAACGTTCAAGTCTTGGAGACCCTCATCCAGGGACCACGTCCAAGAATGACAGGACAATCCACCAATCCCGACCTGCCCTGAGCCAGCAGCCAGCACCCACAAGCTGAGGATGGGTTCTGGGGTCACTTTTCATCATGTCAAAAAAAGAACCCGGCAGGAAATACAATTTCATCTGCAGTAAGGCTGCTCAAGTCTTTGTTTTTTGAGACGGAGTCTCGCATGGTGCCCAGGCTGGAGGGCAGCGGCATGATCTTGGCTCACTGCAGCCTCCGCCTCCCAGATTCAAGCGATTCTCTTGCCTCAGCCTCCCGAGTAGCTGGGACTACAGGCGCTGGCCACCCGCCTGACTAGTTTTTTGTACTTGTAGCAGAGATGGGGTTTCATCGTGTTGGCCAGGATGGTCTCCCTCTCCCGACCTCCTGACCCGCCTGCCTTGGCCTCCCAAGGTGCTGGGATCACAGGCGTGAGCCACCGTGCCCAGCCAAGGCTGCCCATCGCTTAAGCAACCAGCGGATGTGGTTTTCCCAAGGCTGCACGAACTCAGGATGTCCTCCAGGTCATTGCCCGCTATTACGGCCGCTACGTTACGAAGACAGGTGGACAAACGGAAGAAACGGCTATTTTAAAATAATGAAAGCGCTGGAAAGAAAAAAACCTGCAAGGCCAGGGGTGTGTCAAATGGACACAAGATGCAATTAAAGGAACTCCTGATGGTCAGAGCTGGAAACGTCAGCTACAAAATAAAAATTCAGTGTGAAATTACAGCCCTCAGTATAAGTACATTTCCAAGAATCATGCTAATTTAAATTAATGATTGAATGAATAAATAAACAGGGAGAAGAGACAGATCTCCCAGGCAGAAAAGTCTTGAATCATTTGTAGCCGGCCTGCCTTGGGGAGTTTGGGAAGGAGTGGGGCTCAGCGGAGAAGCCCCGCCAGCACCCCTCAGTCAGACACTCAGGCCACAGCCACGGTGGGGACGTTCACTCTTAATGTGATGAAAAACGCCCTTTACCTGGGCGGTCTTCCCCCCAAGAACCCACCTCCCCTCAGCCGAGAGGGGAGAGAACCAGCAGACAAGTCCCTGCAGATGGGACGTCCTACAAACACCTGACAAGCGTTTTCAGGGTTGCTCAGGCCATCGAGAGCAAACCCGAGACGCACTTCCAGCCAGAGGAGCCCCCGGAGACCTGACGGTAAACAGATCCCGGATGGCATCTTGAGACCGACAGAAGCGGAAAAGAACGCGTGATGGGGCGGAGCCAACAGGTGAAAACGAAGGAGATGGGAAGAAAGTCTGGATGGCAGCTGATGACGAAGTGTCACTGTCAGGACGTGACAAGGGCCTCCACCAGCGTTTCACGTAACCAGCGTGGGAGGCAGGCGCGGGGTTGGGGGAGCTCTGTATACCTGCACGTTTTCTAAAACTGTTCTAAAATAAGAGGTTGCTATTTATTTGTATATTTATATTTTGAATTGGAGCCTCACTCTGTCGCCAAGGCTGGAGTGCAGTGATGCAATCTCAGCTCACTGCAACCTCTGCCTCCCGCTGCAAACTCAGCCTCCCAAGTAACTGGGATTATAGCCACATGCCACCACGCCCAGCTAATTTTTGTATTTTTAGTAGAGATAGGGCTTCGCCATGTTGGCCAGGCTGGGCTGGAACTCCTGAGCTCAAGTGATCTACCTGCCTCGGCCTCCCAGAGTGCTGGGATTACAGGCGTGAGCCACCCCACTTGGCCTAGCTCGCTTTTTGTTTTATTATTTATTTATTGATTTTTGAGACACAGTCTCCCTCTGTCACCCTGGCTGGAGTGCAATGGCGTGATCTTGGGTCACTGCAACTTCTGCCTCCCGGGTTCAAGCAATTCTCCTGCCTCAGCCTCCCAGATAGCTGGGATTACAGGCACTGGCCACCACACCTAGCTAATTTTTATATTTTTAGTAGTGATGGGGTTTCACCATGTTGGTCAGGCTGATCTAGAACTCCTGACCTCAGGTGATCCGCCCGCCTTGGCCTGAGCTACCACGCTTGGCTAAAGTTGCTTTTGAAAAGGATGTAATGAATGCAATTTGGGAGCGTCCATGCAGGCTGGCCACCCGCCACAGACACCCTCACATCTCAGCACCCAGAGGGACCGCAGCGTCCAGCCTGGCCTTGGAGAAGCCCCGTGGCTCCATGTTTTCCAGTGTTAGCGGCCTTCTGGGAAGGGCTTAGGAATCGGCTGGAGGTCGTAAGGCAGGCAAGGGGCCTGTTGTACTGTCTACTGTGAATGATCATGTGCCCGTTCAAAATAAAAAATCAAAGAAAACTGGAAGAATGGCTGAGGGGTGCTGCTGGCCAGTGAGGCTGAGAGATGGCGGGTGTGGAGGCTCCGGTGCCAGAGGCCCTGTGGGGAACTGCTGGGGAACTGCCAGGAAGGTGCGTAGGCAGCAGTGGCTGGATGGGTCCAGAGCTGAGGCCTTTGTCGGGCCAAAGGGACCCCACAGGGTGTTGGCCGGAGAGAAGAAGCCCATGCCCACACCGGGCAGACTCTCAGTGCCCATCCCAGATCCAGGGCTGGACGCAGCACTCACAACCATCAACGTGTCTCCCTCCCTCCCCTCTCCCTCTCCCCATCCTTCCTCCTCTCCCCTCCCCCACCCCCCACCTCCCCCTCCCTGCCTGCCCCAGGAATGCCTGCCCATCCATCTGCCATCTGGAACCAGCCGGCATCTCCTGCTCTGAGCCGTTCCCCAAGCAGACAATGCCACATGCACTTCCGACGCTCCTTGTGGAGGTCCCTGTCACACCCATGAGAACTGTCCCTAGCCCTGGGAAGACACTGGGGATGGGGGCTGTGGCCCCTCGCAGGGGATAGCACTTAGTTCTGCTCCATCCTTTGAATTCTGAGGAACTGAAAGAATGACTATTTTATCTCATATTTCACGGGGTAAAACATTTTTTATTATAAAAAAATACCAAAAAAATTGTTTCCAAAACTGACAACATAGAAGTGACTGAATATTCCCTCCCACCTAAAACTACCAAAAAAAAATGGACCACATACCTGAAACACTGGCTTGAAAGATGCTAAACATCAGGCAATGAAGGACAATGATTCCTGAAAGATGGAGAACAAGCCAGGCTGCCCCAAATAACTGCCTGGAAAGGGGCCCCCGGCTGCGGGGCAGGGAACTGACTCCCTGGAAAGGGGCCCCAGGCTGCGGGGCAGGGAACTGACTCCCTGGAAA
>NW_022437096.1:580314-591598 GCF_009761245.1 Sapajus apella
TGGAAAGGGGCCCCAGGCTGCGGGGCAGGGAACTGACTCCCTGGAAAGGGGCCCCAGGCTGCGGGGCAGGGAGAAGGAAGCCAGGAAGGGCCTGCCGGACTCTGTGGTGAGGACAGAAAGCTGGGAGTGCAACGAGGCACAGATGCCTAGCATTCATCCACAGGGTACCTCATAAGTGAAATCTGTCCAGAGAGAGGGCTGTGGGGTCCTTCATGGGACTGTCTTAAAGCATTCGCGTGAGAACTCCTCGGTGGATGCATCCAACCACCCCAGGCCAGAGAAAGAAGCACCCAGAAGAATTAGGTGTATTAGTCCCAGTTGTGAACACAGGGCCAGGCATAGTGCCCGTGCCCACTAATGAGAAGACAGGAAGTGAAGGTTCATGAGGCCATGGGTAGAGCATCCAGAGTGCGGGAAGAATGAGCCCTGCACTCATACCGCTCTGCTCCTCCTGAAAATCTCGAAAAGTAAGACCCCAAAAGACCAAACTGCTTCCAAGTGAATTAACTGCAACCAAGAACATGACCCAAGAATATTAACAAGAAATTTTAAATATCCAGCATTCGACAAGCAAAACTCATGTTGTCTGAGGCCCAATCAAAAATCACCAAGAATCCTTAAAGCATGAAATTTCAGCACTCGAAAGCATAAATCAATCAATTGAGACCAACCCAGGACTGACACAAGATGTTAGAATTAGCAGAAAAAGGTATCTTTAAAGTTATGGAAACAGTAACCCATATGTTCACAAAGCCAAGTAGAGACACGGAACCTATAAAAAGACATAAATTGAAATTTTAGAAATAAAAAGCACAGTGCCTGAGCTGAAAACGACACTCTCGGGATTAATGGCAGAAGTAAAGGTTAATGGATTCGAAGATCTAGCAACATAAACTATTCAAAAGGAAAGAGAGAGGGAAATCTTAAAAATAAACAGTGCATTGTTAAGCTATAACTTCAGACAGTGTGTACTGGGAGTCACTGGGGGGGAAGCAGACAACAAACTGAAGAAATAATGGCTGAAATATTTCCAACTTTGATGAAAATTATGAATGCACAGATCCAAGTCAAAGAATCCCAAATACAAGAAACAGGAAGAAAAGTACACAAAGACTGTCAATTTTCTGAAACCGCCAATAAGGAGAAAAATCGTCCGTGCTCGGCTTATTTCACTTAACGTCCTCTAAGTTCGCCCAGATTGCTGCAAATGACGGGGTTTCTTTCTTTTGTTATGTCTGCATAGCATTCCATTGTGAATATACCACATTTTCTCTATCCGTCCATCTGTTGGTGGACACAAGTTAATTTCTGATCTTGGCCGTTGTGAATAATGCTGCAATGAACGTGGCAGTGCAGGTATCTCTTTCCTGTGCTCACTCAGTTTCTTTGGATATATATCCAGTAGTAGGATTGCCACCATTACTGTCATATGGCAGTTCTATTCTGAATTTCTTGAGGAACTTCCAGGCTGTTTTCTACAGTGGCTGCATTAATTTACATTCTCACCAACAGTGTGAAAATCACTGTTAACATCATCATTGTGCTTGTAGTGCTGGCCCAGGCCATAAGGCAAGAAAATGAAATCATCCAAATTAGAAAAAAAATGAAACTCTTAATACACAGATGATAGAACTGTTTATGTAGAAAATGTGATGGAATCAATAAAAAACAATGATAGGTCTAATATCTGAGTTTATCAAGGTTGTAGAATACAAGAATGTAAAAATCAAATGTAGTTCTATGTAATAGGAATAATCAAAAATTAAAATAAAAATTAAGACAATAGAAAAATATTATTTAAAATAGTACAGAAAATACGATAAAAACATCACAAAAGATGAGAAAGACCTGTACACTGAAAACTACAAAGTACTGCTGAGATCAAATAAATAAGACCTATGTAAATGGAGAGACACGGTGTCTATGGGTCAGAAGACTCACTATTGTAAAGGTGCCAATTATCCCTCAAAATTGATTTATATATTAAATAAAATCCTAGTTTAAAAAGAAAAAAAAACAGGAAGCAGCTGGGCACAGTGGCTTGCACCTGTAATTCCAGCACTTTGGGAGGCTGAGGCAGCAGGATCACTTGACACCAGGAGTTCAAGACCAGCCTGGGCAACAGCACAAGACCCATCTCTACAAAACATTTTAAAAACACCAACTACTCAGGAAGCTGAGGTGGAAGGATGACTTGAGTTCAGGAATTTCAGGTTATGATGAGCTAGGATCACACCACTTAACTCTGACCATGTCTCAAAAAAAACAAAGAAACAAACCCCAAAAAGTAGGCTTATTCATGGGAATTGACAAACTGAATCTAAAATTCATCTGAAAATGCAAATGATCTAGAAGAGCCCAAAACCTCTTTACACAGAAACAAATGGAGTTCTAACCGGTTGCATGGCTTACTGTAAAGCTATGGCAATCACGACACTGTTAGATCCACAGATCAATGGTACACAGCAGAGTCCAGAAATAGACACAGGCAAATATTGGCAACTGATTATTGACAAAGAGGCGGAAGCAATTCGTTGGAGAAAGAATAATAATTTCAAACAAATTATGCCAAGACACATGAAAATCCATATTCAAAAAATTAAACTTGAGCAAATGGTTTGCTCCCAATGAGTCACAGATCTAACTGTAAAACCTAAAACTGAGACTTACAAAAGTAAACATACCTTCAAATGTTACGAACTTGGGCTAGGCATAGATTTTGTAAATATGACACTAAAAGATGCAATCCATAGAACAAAAAATTGATAAACTGAAATTTATGAAAATTAAAAACTTACACTCTTTAAATGACATTGTTAGGAGATTGAAATGACAAATCATAGACTGGTAAAAGTATTTGGAAATTATACGTCTCGTAAGGCCTTGTGTCTAGAATATATAAAGAAATCTCGGAAATCAAGAAAAATTAAGACTGTGGGTAGTTCACCACAGAAGATGCATATAAACACATGAAATAATTCTTAACATCATTAGTCGTTAGAGGAAAGCAAATTAATATCCTATGAGACACTACCTCTGACCCATTGCCAGGACATGGCAGGAATACAGAGCAGCGGGAGCCCTCACACACGGCCGGGGCACAGGTCAGACGGTGCAGTCAGGCTGTGAAGGAGCGGGGCGGTCCCACGGAAAGTTAAACCCCTTGCTATCCACCCACAAAGAAGGAAAGCGTGTGCTCTTACACACACTTGTTCACAAATGTTCACAGCAGCTTCATTTGTAACAGTCTACACAGCCAACAACCCAGTGTGCGGCGCAGGCGAGTTCACCTGGATATCCCTGCGACAGTACGGTATCGGCAATAGGAAGGAATGAACTATTTGGGATACGTGCACCCCAAAATAATTATGCTGAATCACGCAAGCCAGGAAAAAGGAGTATACACTGGATAATTCCATTATTTATAAACTTCTAGAAAATTCTAACCTATGTGTAGTGATAGAATCCATGGTTTCCTGGGAGGAATGACAGGGGGCAAAGTGTGGCTGCAGGTGATAGCATCAATGTGTTCATTGTCTCGATGGTGGTGATGCTTCCACCGGGATCTGGTGCGCCAAAACTTACCGAATTGTCCATTTTAGATGTGGGCGTTGTTGAAAGCCATTTACGCGTCCTACGATGGTTAGTTTCCGCAGTCACCTTGGCTAGGCCATGGGTGCCAGTTGCTTGGTCAAACACGAGTCTAGATGTGAATGTGAAGGTATTTGTTAGATGTGCCTAACATTTAAATCCGCAGACTCTGAGTAAAGCACATCACCCGCCGTAACGTGGATGGGCTTGTCCAGTCAGTTGAAGCCTTAAGAGAAAACGGACTGAGAGCAGCCACAGGAGATGACGTTCTGCTCACAGGATGCCTTCAGACTTGAGCTGCACCATCAGCCCTTTCCCGGGTCTTCAGCTGCTGGCCTGCCCTGCAAGGCCCCACAATTCCACCAGCCAGTTAATCTCGCTCTCTCTCTCTTTCCAGGCAGTCATGTGCTGAATGGTGATGTTCAGGTCAACAGTGAACCTTAGGTAGGATGGCGGCCCCGTAAGATTACAACACTGACCGGGTGTGGTGGCTCACGTTTGTAATCCCAGCACTTTGAGAGGCCAAGGCGGGTGGGTCACCTGAAGACACGAGTTCAAGGCCAGACTAGCCAACATGGCAAAACCCCGTCTCTACTGAAAAGTACAAAAGTTAGGTTGGGCGCGGTGGCTCATGCCTGTAATGCCAGCACTTAGAGAGGCCAAGGCAGGCAGATTGCCTGAGCTCAGGAGTTTGAGACCAGTCTGGGCAACATGGTGAAACCCTGTCTCTACTAAAACACAAAAAAATTAGCCAGGCATGGTGGCGTGCGCCTGTAGCCCCAGCTACTCAGGAGCTGAGGCAGAAGAATCCCTTGAACTCAGGAGGCAGAGGTTGCAGTGAGCCGAGATTGCATCCCTGCACTCCAGCCTGGGCAACAAAGCAAGACTCTGTCTTAAAAAAAACAAAAACAAAAAAATTATCTGGGTATGGTGGTGGGTACCTGTAGTCCCAACTACGCAGGAGGCTGAGGCAGGGAGAAGCGCTTGAACCCAGGAGGCGGAGGCTGCAGGGAGCCGAGATGGTGCCACTGCACTCCAGCCTGGGCAGCAGAACAAGACTCCATCTCAAAAAAAAAAAAAAGATTATAATACCATATGCTCTATACCTTTTCTACATTTAGATAGATAAATCTATAGTGTTACAATCGCCTACTCAGCGCACACGGTGCAGGGTTGTAGCCTAGGAGCAGCGGCCTCTGCCTACCGTATTGCCTGGGTGTGTGGCAGGCCACCATCTTGATCTGAGTGAGTACCAGTTCACACGACAGAGTCGCCTAACACCGCATTTCTCAGAATATATTCCCACTGTAAGTGATGCGCCACTGCACACACACACACACACACACACACACACACAGCCTATTGGTTCTGTTTCCCCAAAGAACCCCCATCAACACACCTCCATGAAGCTGTTTAAAATACGAGATAGAAAACACGAGGCCCTCCGGGCACGACACGCTCCCACTGACAGCAAACGTAAACCTCCAAGGGGAGAAATGGACACGAGACACTTCAACAAAGACAACTGAAAACGTGATCTGCAACATTATGATAACAATAGTGTTATATTATGGTATTCGCATTTCTGTTTCTTTCTGTTTTAAAACCTCCCAAATTAAAGGAAGATATCCCAAAAATGCATTGAAAGGGTTCTTGCTAATCAAGAATAAAAGACAAACCCACTAAGAGAAAACTTGAAAAATAATAAAAACAGTTGATCTACGAAAGGCACTGAAAGGGCCTACATAAAAATTGTGAATCCTTATTAGACAAATGCAAATGAAAACAACAGTGAAATTTCTTCCTACGGTCAGAATTGTCCGAGACACCCACGCCAGGGATCATATCCGGGGCCAGCGTGAACAGACCGGCGCAGGGAAGCCTCCCACGTGCTGTCCGGAGGGGTACAAATTAATATTAATCTTTTTGGGAATTCATTTGGCAATATAGAGCAAGGCCTCAAAATGATGTCCTTATTTGGACCTAAGAGTTCCAGCTCTGTAATTTTTTTCTGTAAATAACCATAAATATAGAAAATGATTTCAGTAAAACCGTGTTCATTTCTGAAGTGTTTTCCAAACACTAGAAATCGTCACAATGTCCAAAAATTAAGGTTGATTGAATAAATGGCAGTATTTATGTGTCACAGAATTTCAGGCTGCCAGAAGACATAATGTTCTGGAAGGATACATAATGCCGCGAAATAATATTCGCTATGTGCTAAGAAACCTGTTTACGAAATATTTACAGGATGAATGCATATGTGCAAAAGGATATGGAAGATACTAACAAAACGCTCCATGTGGTAAACTCAGAGTGGCAGAACTGAGGAACATTCTGCATTCCCTTCGCTTGTCTCTCAATTTTGCTGTTTTTTGTTTTTGAGATAAGAGTTTTGCTCTTGTTGCCAGGCTGGAGTGCAGTGGCCCCATCTCGCCTCAACACAGCCTGTGCTTCCCAGGTTCAAGTGATTCTCCTGCCTCAGCCTTCTGTGTAGCTGAGATTACAGGCGTGTGCCACCACGCCAAGACAATTTTTTTTGTATTTTTAGTAGAGATGGGGCTTCTCCATGGTGGTCAGGCTGGCCTCGAACTCCCGACCTCAGGTGACCTGCCCGCCTCGGCCTCCCAGAGTGCTGGGATTATAGGTATGAGCCACCGTGCCCGGCCCTCCATTTTGCATTTTTTTTGATGAATGTGATTTGGTGATGAGAGGTCATGGGCACAGTCCTCAGAGCAGGTTCTCTGGAGCAGACTACCTGGGTCCCAGCCTCAGCTCCCATGGCTGCCTACAAATCCCAGGGCAATTTGCTTCACTCCCCCACGCCCAGGTTCCAGCTATCGACTGCGTCCAGGGCTGTTATGAAGATGAAGTGAGTGAGTACATGCAGGCCCTCGGACTATATTGATATATGGGCTATATCAATACTACTTATTGTCATTATTAGACGGGATCAATACAATGGATAATTATCGTTAAATAATGCATTCATGCCATTTATCAACTCTCTGCAAAGCACTGTTTTCAGGGCTGAGAATTCAGCAGCCAGGTGGGCTCTGTCCTTGGGGGCACACAGTTTGTGCCTGCTGGGCCTCGCCTTCCCCATGTGCGTCTTCTGGCCTTTTGTGCTGTCTTTCCTGTGGCCTGGAAGCGGGCTGAGGAGCTGCCTGAGCCCTGCAGTGTTCACAGCCGTCCCCAGCAGCTGGCAGGGCCCATCTCAATGGCCATCCCGGCTAGTTCCCTGATCTGCCTGCCTCCCTTCCTCTTTCCCTCTCTCACGTTTCTCCCCTCCCCTCCCTCCCTCCCTCCCTCCCTCATTCCATCCCATGTTTCCTCCTTCTTTCCTCCTTCCTTCCCTCCCTTCCTCCCTTCCTCCTTCCTTCCTTCCTTCCTTCCTTCCTGCTTTCCTGACAGGGTCTCCTCTGTCACCCAGGCCAGAGGGCAGTTATACAATCAGAGCTCAATGCAGCCTCGAACTCTTGGGCTCAAGCGATCCTCTCACCTCAGCCTCCTGAGTAAATGGGACTACAGATGCGCACCACCATGCTGTCTAACTTTTTGATTTTTTTGTAGATATGGGGTCCTGCTGTGTTGCCCAGCTGGTCTTGAACTCCTGGCCTCAAGCTACCCTCTCTTCTTGGCCTGCCAAAGTGCTAGAATTATCGGCTTGAACCACTGCACCCAGCCATGCCCAGGTTCTGCAGCCAGAAGCCTGGGGAGTCTCTTGGGACCTCTCTGCCATGCCCACCACTCTGGAGTCCCCACAGCTCATCAGCTGTACTTCCTGGAGAGCTGCCAAGACCCCTCATCCCTGTCCTCACAGCTGCTCCTGAGAAGCTGCCACCCTGGCTGTCACCTGGATTTTCCCAGCCACTGCCAAGCTGGCTCCACTCCCTCTGCCAACCTGGGTCCTCCCCAGCCGTCAGAGTAAGCTCCTGATACAATGCATGTGGGATACGTGTGTGCAAGGTGAAGCCTGCAGTTGTTTTCAGAAGGCGGCACAGATCCAGGGACGAGCAGGCACCGCAGCCGGCCACAGGCTCCCCGTGCCATTCGGACACCTGTGTGCTTCCTTTAGGGGATAGCGCTGGCCTCGGATAAAATACATTTTTCTCCCACGTATCAGCGGGACATCCTGACATGTCACCCAGTGAAAACATCCAGCTCCAAATTCAGGATCTCAGGGGCCCCTTGGTCAGTTGGGCACCCACAACCTAACAGCAAATATAAGACACACTCACTGCAGAGGAGCGGACGGAGGAGGGAACCACAACCCACCCCCAGCCGACCACAGCAGAACACAGCCAGCGGTGGACTCATATCCCCAGGAGGGCAGCAAGGACGCCACCTGACTGCAATACGTGCCGGGGGCTGCACGCTGGTCAGCCACCCTCCTCTCTGGGTGACGTCCCTTTCTATTGTCCTCCTCAGCCAACCTGGGTACCCACCGTGCGGTACACCCCTCCCATGGGCCAGGCCTCCGAAGCATCCCAGGACCGGTGGCTTGGTGTGGGGTGAGAGCTGAGGACTCCCTCAAGGGTTAAACAATTGCCACCCCTGTGCTTTTGGGAAGGAGTGAAGGCGATGGTGTGATTATTTAATAGACTTATTTAGGGTTCAAAATCCAAACTTCTGACAATTCCAGCTAGTAATCAAAAACAGCCCATCAACGACAGCAAAAAATCGTCAATCTGCAGCGTGTGTTGGGATCCAGAACGGAGCTTTCTGTTCCCTAGCAACAGAATTCAGGCTGCGCTCAGCCCCATCCTCAATTTCCATCGTGGTCTCTCTCCAGGCCTCTGGAAACACGGCCGGGATGGGGCTGGACCAGGTACCTGCCTTTGCCTTCGGGCTGCCTGGGGTGGTGTCTCTGTAATTACATCAAGGGTGCTGTCCCCCGGGAGGCCCCACCTCTTCAGTCTGATCTCTGACCCCACACCTCCCCTGTCTCCCGCTCCTCGGCTCCCTCTACTTGTAACCTGGGTGGAGAATTCACCTTTTCCAGCATCGCCAGGTTTCAGACTCTTAACCATTCTGGACTCCAAGTCACAAGCACCAAGCGCTCCCCTTTCATTCCCTTTTTTTGGAAATTTTCAGCACGCAATGCACCAGCCACTACGTTCCCACAGCCCAGGGTTTCCCGCCATAGCCCTAATGTTGAGGTCACAAAAACCTCAGCGTCTGAGTCCCCGCATACAGCAGGCCGTGGACCGCACTGCACCCCTTTTCCTCAGCTTGGGAGTGCTCCCCAGCCACCCCACTGTCACCACGGCCCCTGTCCTTGGCAGGAAGGCTCCAGTGTACCCTCCCAAAGTCAAGGTAGACGGCATCTCTCTTCGAACCATATTTTTAAAACAAAGAAAATTACTGTAAACCATAAAAGTATTGGGTGGGCCACCAGCATTTCGAAAATGGATTAGGGTGGAACAGAGAACATCGGAGTATTGTTGGGGTAAATATTGCTACGGAAACGCTGACTTCAACATGTGTGTGCGTGTGTTCACGTGTGTGCACATGTGTGTTCATGTGTGTGCTCATGTGAGTGCACATGTGCATGTGTGTGCATGTGTGTGTGTGTGTTTGTCTTAAGAATGGGACAAAAAGGGTGTGGATAGCAGCCTACCAGAAGCCCGCCCTGGCACTGGAAGCCCGCCCTGGCACACACCTGGCTGCGCTCGAGAGCATGATTCAGGGTAAATGCTCCCTCCTGGCTCTCCACTCCCTCCCATCGTGACGGCTGCCACATTGCACTGGAATTGTTTCCTTGTCTGCTTCCCAGACTGACAGAAACTCTATGTCTTGTTGGCTTTCCCAGCCCCAGTGCCTGGCCCTAGTAGGTGCTCCACGAGTAGAGGCTGAATGAAGGCATGTCTGGCGCAGGAGTTCGGCATGGACGGGATGAAATGGAAGCTGTCACATTTTAAAAGCCACGTCCTTTTTAGCAGCATAAAAGGCTTTGGTGGAAGTAATGAAGTGGTGAAGGTGAAGACCTGGGCATCAGTGGTTGGCTCCACAGAATCCCATCGAGGAAGGCCCTCCCTGCCAGGGTCCCATGCCCACCCTGCACATCCAGAGGCAAGGGGTGTGTGACCACCCCAAAGTTGTCAGGACCCCCAACCTCTGCAGTCACCTCCCTGCCAGGAAAGAGAGCAGCGAGAAGCCGCAGTTGAGAAGATACTAAACAGGAAAGTCAGTGTTTTAATTAAACAGGAATTGAAAACTGCTGGGGAAAAACAAGCGTGGCAACAATCATATTAACGCAAGAATCCTGTCGGAGCCCCTGGCAAGGACGCTTCAGTCCACACCAACCACTGGGATGGGGGTTAGAGGACCTGCAGTGAGCAACTGACTTTCTTGGCCTCAGTTTCTCCAAAGTGTTGTGTGTGTATGTGTGTGTGTGCATGAATGTGTGTGAGTGTGAGAGACTGAAGGAGAATACGTGTGCACGTGTGGTGTGGTTTGTGCTCCGGGGGCGAATGCCCGCAGGCATGAGCTGTGCATGAGTATAGGGCTGGGAGAGTCCACATGCCCTCACCAACCTGGACCAGGCCTCAAGATGCAGGGAGGACGCTGCTTCTCGCTGGTTGCTCAATCCGACTCGCAGGCCCTCTACTGGCTCCTCAGAAAAGGGTCTCTGGCTCCAAAAGAAGCTCTCGGGGTGCTCAAGGCCCCAGCCCCTGTGCCGGATGGAGATCTTGTGAGTCCCGGGGCAGGAGTCCTATTAGCCGCCAACCTGCAAGAAGGGAGAGCTCGGGGTGGCGCTGCTGCAGGTGCCCGCAGGAGCCAGTGCCTCCCCGGGCAGCAGGGCCACCCGGGCCTTCCGGACTGGGGAGCGAGTCTCCTGGCTGTTGAGGGAGGTGCAGAGGGGACATAAGCAGCAGGGGTGGACATGGGGAACGTGTCCTCATGGGGCCCACTCTTCCAATCCTTAGCTTGTTGTTAGAGGGGTGAACCTGTTTCGCAGATGGTCATTGACTGTGCAAGTAAAATAGATGACGGTCACTGTCACCCTCTCAGAAAGCACACCTCCATAGGACCAGTCCCGGGACTGGGAGCCGGAGGCGCCACCGAGAGCTGGTCCTGCAGGGACTCCAGGAAGATGGGCCAGGAGATGGCTCAGCAAGGAAGCGGCCGTGGCAGAGGTGCCAGGGCAGAATGGTCCTGGGGCGGAGGACGGAGGGGACGTGCGCGCCTGTGCCCGGCAGTGCCACACAGGGGGGAGGAGGAGCCCTCATGCGCGCGGGGCCTCCCGTGAAGGTGACTCTGCTGCGGTCCGAGGCTGTGCTCCCCGTGGACTCAGGGACCCCACTGCACGAGCCCTACTTGGGGTGACAGGGCCCCCCTGGGGAACAGGCCCAAAGCACCCTCTACTTGGAATAAGCTCCGGGTCCAAGTCCCAGAACCCACCTTAGGAGACGTCTGGCCCCCACCCTCAGCCTTCCAGGCCTCGGCGGCGGCAGCGGAGGGGACCCGGAAGGCCCGAGTCCGCAAACTTCACCCGGCCAGGCCGTCCTCCGGGGTGCCCAGGCTGCGGGCGCGCCAGGCCGTCTCTGTCGCCATCCAGAGGAGCGGCTCGGGCGCGGCGTCCCCTCCGCCCGCCTTCCTCCCCGCCAGTCCCGGGTCGGCGGCGGGAGCCCCCCGCGGCGGCGGGCGCGCGCGTCTCGCACGGATGCCGGGGCGCGCTTAGCCGGGG
>NW_022437096.1:591998-637814 GCF_009761245.1 Sapajus apella
CCCCCCGCGCGGGCGCCGCGGCTTCAATGGCGCCATCGCCCAGGACCGGCAGCCGGCAAGATGCGACCGCGCTCCCCAGCATGTCCTCAACTTTTTGGGCGTTCATGATCCTGGCCAGCCTGCTCATCGCCTACTGCAGTGAGTACCGCGCGGCCCGGCCCCGGCCCGGCCCTCGGCCCGGACCCCCGCCCCTGCCCCGCCGCGCGCCCCGCGGGCCTCCCGGAGCCGGCTGGAGCGGAGTTGCGAGCGCGGGGCGCGCGGTCCCCCGGGTCCCGGCGGGGTCCCCTCCGCGGCGCGGGGGAGCGAGGGGCCTCCGGGCTCCTGGGGTCGGACGCCCCTGCCCGAGCCGCCCTCCGTCCCCGACTCCCCGGCAGGGCCCCGGCTCCAGGCCCCGGTGGCGCGGCCCGTCCCTGCCCGGCGTGCGTTCGCGGCTGCTCCCGGCCCAGGCCCGCGGGTTCCCGGCGGGGCCGCGCGCTCGGGAGGGAGGCGGCGGCAGGTGCGGCCGGGGTGTCGGGGGAGCGTCCCCCGGTGCCTCCCGCCCGCAGCCTCCGGCGCGGGACGGGGGGTCGCGGCGGCGGAGCCGGGAGAGGGGCGCCTCAGGCTCGGAGGGGCGGCCGCAGCTTCCGCCTTCCCGGGCAGCGGCTCGTCAGGCGCTTTCCGGAAGAGCCGACAAGTGAGGGTGGGATGCCCGGAGGGGTCGCCGCGGCCGCCGGCCGGTCTGGGGTCGTGTCTGGGGCTCGAGCCGGGGACCCACGGGGCGGGCGCGGGCCGGTGGGCGCCCGGGGGTCCGCGGGGGGCTGGCCGGGGGGAGGCGGCCGCGGGCTCCCGTGGCCTGGGGGGTGGGGGCGGCCTGTGTCCCCGCCGAGGCTCCGCGCCGGGGGAAGGACGGGCGCATGGAGTCCCGGGTGCAGACTCCGGGCTCGGCCCTGGGGAGGGAGCTCAGCATCCCGGGGCACGTTCGCAGCTGCTGGGGCGAGTGGGGGCTGCTCGGCGTCGGCTCCGGGAGCCCCAGGCGTCTCGTCTTCAGCGGGAGAAAAGGACGGGTGCTGGGGAACACCTGCCATGGAGAATTGCCACGGGCGCGGGAGGTGATGGAAAAATATGGATTCTTTACAAAAAAAAAAAAAAAAAAAAAAAAAACATGAAAAGGCCAGCACCAAAGCTCCCTCCAGACACCAGCTCCCCCAGAGCCGCGGGCCTCCAAGCTCCCAGTCCCATCCCGTCCTTCCACTGTCGCCTAAATGACACGGCGGGCCCGGGAGACCGCGGGGTCGGAGTCCTGGGACAGCCCAGCCCGCCGGGCTCGCGAGGGAAACCCGGAGCCCAGATCGGGAATTGTCCGACTTGTTTCCGCAGGGGGTCCTGCACCTCCCTGTGGCATTATTGTGGCACCGCGCGGGAGGGGTCTCCAAGCCTGGAGCTTCACAGCAGACAGGGGTCGTAACCCGAGCTGCCCGGGCAGGCCAGGCCGCCGTGGGTGCGCCGGCGCCCCTGGGAACCCAGTGGCCGCAGGGAGCAGGGTCTGGGGGTTTCCGAGACATTTGTGCCTGTCCCTGAGGTCTCCGCGGCCATCACGGGGCCTGCAGGCGTTCGTGGGGGGATTCCCTAGCAGAACCCCACGCAAGGCTTCCTAGAAGACAGAGAAAGGATTAATGGCAGGTCAACTGTCCTGAAGAGGAGGCATTTGAATGCACTTCCTCATTCAGCAGTGTGTGGCCAGGGGCTGTAGTGCCCTGAGCCCGCTGCAGGCTGCCCATCCCTGGCTGGCTTCTAGAACCCAGGACAACAGCCCCCCGCCCTCCGCCAACCCCCAGCAGCCCAGCAGGTGTAGAAAAGAACATCTGCTAATTGTTGCTAAGTACTTGACACCAGGGCTCGGTGGCTTCAACACTGCACTTCCCCAGCCGGCGAGGAGCTGGGTACACACTGTCTCCTGTCTCCCTACACGCGGTGCAGCGTTCTCCCACCCCGCGCTGCAGCCCGAATCCCAAGGTGTTAGCATGTTGTTCATGCAGACGGCTGGCACCTTCCCGTGACTGTCGCCCGCTCTGCTGAGTGGAGTCCCAGTGTCCCGGTGCAGACATCTGAGCCTGCTGCCCAGACACTCGGAGGACAGGAGATCCAGTTTCCACACTCATCCCTCCCTAGGAGGCCTCCCCAGTGTTCGGGAAACAGCCCTCGTCCGGGGCAAGGACAGTCAGTAAGAAGGTCTTAGCAGAAGAACAGAAATAACTAAAAACAGAAGCTTGGGTGAGGCACATTTTTATGGCTGTTTGCATCTCCATGTAATGGAATAATTGACAATAAGAGACACACCCCATTACACCAGAAATGTACTTGGAGAAATTAAAACATTGCATTAAAATACAAAATAGACATAATAATAATTTATAGCTTGGAACTGCAGTCCTAGAGAAAAAAAAAACACCCCCACTTTTTTTTTTTAGAACCGATAAAGCAAATTAAATGCGAATTAAACAGTTCCTATGATTTTCATTCTTCCAATATATCTCGGATGAAGAAGAATAGTTCGTATCCTTGTTTGTAAATTGTTCTTGTTATCAGTAAGGATTTTTATCATTCAAAATGTCTTTGTGTTATGAAGCAGATGTATTCGAATCATATTAATTAGGGAAACTGGTAAGTGTCATACAGGGCTCAATTATCCTCCCTGTTAAATCTGTGTGTTTCTCTGCAGCACACAAGGTGTTGGCTTCCTGGCGCAGCTAAGAGGAAACTGGATTCTTTCTTGGCCTGGTTTTCTGTTGGGGGGACTCTGCTGTTCCCAGCCCAGCGAGAGTCCGGCCTTTCTCTCCCCTGTGCTGGGATCCCTACGGAAGGAGATGAGCCCCACCGCCTGGCTGGAGAAAGACCTGCAGTCCACCAGTTGGGCCAGTTGCTATAGTGACACGGCCTTGTCATTTTCTCCTCCTGGGAAAGAATTGCCAGGAGACGCAAACAGGGGAAGGGGCCCTGCGTGGCTCACTTTGACATGCATGCTTGGTGGTCTGCGTCCATCACGGTGACAGCAGGCTTGCTTTCTTCCGCGGCCGAGGCTGCCCGTGGGGGCTGCATGCTTGGTAATGAGTTGACTTGTGTGGTGAGGAGCTCGATTCGGATCTGAGGAAGCCCCTCTGGGTGTGGCTTAAAGAGTTGGTATAGGTTGTTTTCCCCGTAGCTTATTGGGAATAGAGAGGTCTGTCTGCCTCGATAGGTTCTTGCCTGGATGTGGAATGGGACCTCGACCCAACTAGAGCTGGTTGAGGGTGTTCTGTGCCCGCCACCGAGGTGTGCTCTTTCCCCCTGGCATTTAGGACAGAACAGCAGCCAGGGAGAGAAGCAAATGGTGGCCTGGTGCCGCGTCCTGCGACACCTAATCCCTGACTCCATCTTTGTGTGAGGTACTGAAATCAAAGCAAAGGACACTGCGCACCAGCCGAGATGCCACGCGCCCTATTCAGTAAATCCCGTCAACATGGAGTCGTCCCTTCCAGCTAAACGTCATGCCTTCAGCTGCAGCGATGAGAAGAAATTACAAACGACTTTGGAATTGTTTTTGATCCATTAGAATCCTAACCGAGCAGGCACTCTGGTGTTGCGTTTTCTTTATAAATACAATTCAGTGCATATTGAGGAGCAATTAGAATATGCTACTTTCCTGCTGTTCAGATTTTGTTCTGGAGTTCGAGAAGAGGTAAAATGGAAAATACTGGGGGCTTAATGAAGTGATGCCACTTGGAAGTTTATTTCTCATCTTTTTTTTTTTTTTTTAATTCTTACTGTGTTTTTATCTGATGAATTTGGGGCACAAAAATATGGGTTGTTTGTTTCTGCCGGCTGCATAAATATAAATGATCTGACTTCTGGATTTCTTTTAGCCGACATCCTTGCCCTAGGATCAGTCAGGAGGAGGCAGGTTTGCCCCTTGAAGGATTTTCGCAGGCAGGGATGCCTGAGGGAGGGGACTTCCCAGCTGGTCCACTCTAGACAGTGGCCCGGAGAGCAGCACTGACTCCTGTCTGGGAATCCTGGCGGTGCCCCACTGTGGCCTCCCCACACCCACCCCTGCTCTTCCACTGATATAGAACCAGAAGGGGGGTCTGCCCTGTTCCACGGTCCACACTGGTGTCACACTCCCACCTGCACTCATTCTGCTGGACTTCCCTGAGGCCAGAGGACACTTGAACCCGAGAAGGGGGCTCTGCTCTGTGGCTCTGTTTTCTGCCCCCAGCTAAGTGTTGCCCCAGAGTTCTGAGCTCAGGATCTGCCATGCGACATGCTTGGAATGAAATACGTAGATCAACTTTTGTGGCATGAAGTATTTTCAGGTGACTTTTATGGGCGTAATTATGGGAAAATGTTATGATAATGTGGCACTAGGAAAGGGAAGAAAAGCAAAACATTAAAATCCCCATTTCTTTATATAGCATCGCATCTGCGCCAGTGTAGAAGGGCTCATTTTTGCATTAAAATGTGGCGCTCTGGAGTTAATGACCTCTGCAGATTGCCACCTGTCGCCCAGGGCACTGTCAGTGACGGTCCAGCCCCAGCGTTCAGGGAGGAGATGGACAAGGAGGGCCGGGATCTGATCAGGTGGCTGGAGTGAGCACTGGGGTGTGGAGAGCCCCGTAGATTGATGACTGTTTATTTGGGAAAGTGGAGACAGTCATGGAGGCTGTCTCAGGGGCCCGTAGAGCCTGATTCGTCCCTTTTTTTTTTTTTCTTTTTTTTTTGAGACAGAGTCTCACTCTGTCTCCCAGGCTGGAGTGCAGTGGCACCATCTCAGCTCCTCCACCTCCGGGGTTCAAGTGATTCTCCTGACTCAGCCTCCCAAGTAGCTGGGATTACAGGCACATGCCACTGTGCCCGGCTAATTTTTGTATTTTTAGTAGAGACGGGGTTTCGCCATGTTGGCCAGGCTGGTCTCGAACTCCTGACCTTGTGATCCGCCTGCCTCGGTCTGCCTAAAGTGCTGGGATTACAGGCATGAGCCACCGCGCCCGGCCTGGTGCGTCCCTTCTTAAATGCCGCCTTGCATGTGGTCCTGGGGCTTCCCCGTGGACGAGGGCCTCCTGAGCTGCCGCAGGGTCGGTGGTTTCTGTGGAGGCCCTGGGAGGGCCTAGAGGCCGGGGCCGCCCACGGAGCCCAGGAACAGCAGCTCCAGCCGCGGCCCGCTCCTCCCTTCTGGACTTCTCCGCCCGGAAATGCGCTGAGACAAGCGGCACAAGCCGCCTCGGTGCTGGGCTTTCCGGAAACGGGCCCAGCAGCTGGCAGCAGATACGGGCAACTATTCTCATCTCTCCTTCACCCCAGCGAATGGGTAGAGGGCTCCCCGAGGCTCTGTAGCGTTTACTTATTTATTAAAATGGCTGGCAGGAATCGGGTGTGGATTACTTTTATCTCCAACTAGGCAAGCGGGACTCTCTGGAATCCCCTGGTCTTGGCTCCAGGGAGGCCGAGTTCCAGCTTTGCATGCCAGCGGCGTCCTGCAGGACGGCGGGTCTGGGCCCGATGGGATGGCAGCCTGGCAGAGAGTATCCCTGGAAGAGGCCTCCCTGTCCCTTGGCATGTCACCCGCCGTGGGGTGAGCCTCTGCTGTGGCGGGGCCTGGCTCTGCAGGTCTCCTTCCAGGCCTGCTCGAAGGAGGCAGGTGTGGCAGAGCCGGCTGCAGGCTTGTGGGTGATGCTGGAGACGTGGCTTCCAGCGTATTCATTTAATTAATCTTGGGAGAGTTCCAACCATGCGCCAGGCCCTAGAGGCAGAGATGGTCGCTCTCTTGGAGGTGGCATTCCAGAAGGGAGGGGACAGTCAGTCGGCACAAAGCAAAGGCAGAGGACGATGGGGAGCAGCCTGGCCTGGGCCCTGTATTCTGTTGGGATCCTCGCGCTGCCCTTCCGTGGTCCAACCCAGCCACCACCTCAGAATGTCAGGGACCTCCCAGAGGCGGTGAGAGGCAGCCCTAGGACTAGCCTGGATCTGCTTTCCACCCAGGGAGCCTACTCCGTCCCTGTTCCCCTTCCCTGGGCTCCCTGTGCCCCGGCCCTGCACCCAGCCTGCAGGTCCATTCCTCGTCCCAAAGACGGCTTGCCTGTCCTCTCTGTCTGGGCCGCTGTCACCTGAGACCTCACACCTGCTCTCCCTCTGAACGTATCAGAGTCATGCTCAGTGGCTTCTTGACCCCCAGGCCCCTGCCCTGAACCACGGCTTCCCTAAGAAGGACCCACTGCCTTTGCCCCTCCTCCCCAGCTCCCACCCTCTCCCCTGGCCCAGCACACTCCAGGGGCCCAAAGCTGAGCTCCCCCCTGCCCAGGCGGGAGTCTCTGTCCCTCTGTCCAGCCTTGGATTCCAATCCTGAGAGCAGCCTCTAGCCTACAGGGCCTTCTAGAAGCTTCCCTGGAAGCTGGTGTGTCTTCATTCCTCTCCCACATCCTCAGGGCGGGACATAGGTGCTCTGCACTCCCACCGCCCGTGAAGGCCCGGCTACTCCCTGAGCGCTGTGCATGTAGGAAGGTGTGGTGAGTAGGCTGGAAAGCTCGCACCTCGTGTGTTAGAGGATCCCCTGCTCAATGAGGCGTCCCCCGAGCATGCGAACCCGTCCGCTCTCCAGTGCTGTCCATGGGCGTGTGGGGGCCGCTGTCGGGGTCACTTTCTGCCTTGTCTTGGGCTCGGAGCTTGGGGCATGGCTGATGGCCTCGGGCACTGAGTGGCAGGCTCTCTGGGCAAACGCTTCTTGCTCACACCCGCTGGGCAGTGGGCTGGACGTGAGGCAGCCACAGGGAACCTCCCAACCCTCAGTGAGCCGATGTTCCAGACGTCACAGGGATGGGGAAACCCGTCTACACAATGACGTCAGCCCCGCAGGCCGAGGGGCCAGGGGAGCTGGGGATGCATGGCCAGCTGTGGAGGCAGAGGAGAGCCCACTTGTGGTAGGCGATGTCTTCTGACGTCACCCACCCCACCCAGAGCTGGGCACAGAGGGGTCCAGCTCCACCCCTGCCGGGGCTGCTGCTTGCTTGGGGCACTGCGTGGTCCTGGTTTGCGGGTGCACTGCAGGGAGGGTCGTGAAGGGCAGGCAGGGTGGTCCAGCCATCAGGGTCCCCGTACCACCTAAAGGCCCATGCAGGAATCAGTCGCCCACAGCGTCTTCATGCTCAGTCCAGAATCTCCGAATGAATAAAGGAAAGAAAATCAGAGAAAGCAACACCACTAACACAGCACCATGCCGCTGCGATTTCATTTCGCCCTTTAGAAAGAGCCTGGCGCCCCCTCACCTCCCAGCCAGCGGGGAGGGCGGCTGGACTGGAGGCCCCTCCTTATGGGGAGTGCTGGGGCCGGTCCACACAGGCACTGCAGGCGCCTGACTCTGGGTCTGGGCTTCTCCGGGTGCCAGCCCCGCTCCTCACGGGACCGAGGTCCCCAGCAGTGGCCCGTCCATGGAGATCGGCCCTGTCGGTGGTGTTCCAGGCGTTTGGGCCAACCTTGCTCCAGGTGGAGGGAGGCAGCAGGGAGGAGAAGGGGTCTGAGGAAGCTCAGCCCAAGACGCCGTCCGCTGCGCTGTGGCGGTCCCTCCCTCCTGTGACTGCTTCCCTCTGCAGAGACGGCGGGTGCAGGCTCAGTGCAGCCCCTCCCAGACTGGCGGAGCTGCTGGAAGGGCTGTCAGCCGGGAGGGAGGTCTCTGCACCTTTCCACACACTTCTGTTTCCAGAGCGCAGGGACCACGAGTTGCTTGCAGTCTCTTCTCTGTCTTAATTTCTCTGCATCTCACATGTAGCCGTGCCGCCGATGGTGGTGAAGCCATTTGGAGGCAATCAAACCCTCCCACACCGACGGCAGCGCCATCTTCACGCTGGCTTCATTGCCTTTCCAGGAGGTGGCTGGGACCCCAGGTGTGATCTTGGAGGTTTCTGTGGTGTCTAGAGCCCGCAGTCCCTAAGCGGATTTCTCCCCAGAAAGTTCAGCTCTGCTGATGGGACCCTTGACTGCCTGGAGTTTGCTTTATGTCCGTCTCCGGGGAGCTGGAGCTTGTCTGTGCCTCCCCCAGGCCAGCACCAAGGTGCCCTTCTGTTCCAGCCAGCTCCCCTGACCCTGCTCCCTGGTTCCTTGTCCCTGGCTGGAGGCTCCATAGGTCCCTCCACAGGGAGGTGGTGCGGGGGTCAGCCAGCACATGCTGGGAGAGCATTCAGCTCCACTAAGCCCTGTGTGCTACCTCCAGACTGCCAGGTTGTTCTTGTCCTGTGGGCAACCTCCTGCCCGGGGCGACCTCCATCACCTCCAACCCTTGTTGCTGAGTCAGGATTTTCCTGTTCCCAGGGCCATCTCCCTCCCCTCTTTTGAGGTCCGCAGGGCAGAGCTTCCCTCCCGGGTCCGCATGTCATGCGTGTGGGGGGCAGGACAGGGGCATGGAGCGTGCTGCCGTTATGTGGCGCAAATGTGCGTTCCGGTGTGTCAGACATCACTCGCAGCACACACACGCCCCAGAGCCTGCCTGCAGCCCCAGGTCTGCTCGGCTGGAACCGCACAGACGCCGTGCGTCTTAACCCAAAGCCACCTTCTGTGCCCTTCAAATTCAGCAGTTCCCAGAGACCCTTTGCTTGGTAAGATGAAGGGAGGTTGAGGCTTTTCCTCTTTGGACCTCGGTTTTCCAGCCTGAAATTGATGGTGCTCATTGCTTTCCAGCCCCCGATTTTAGGTTGATAAAGGCGGAGCTGCGGCAGCCGGCGTGCACAGTTCTGTATCAGCCATCCCAGCCTCAGACTCCCAGGCCCCGCCGTGCGACGGCAGGCCCCCCGGGCCCTGACCCTGCTCCCCTGTCCCTGACGAACACCAGCTGAAAGTGACGCCTGTTTGCTTTTTGCTTTGGCTTCACAGCCTGTGGGACCGATGGGATCTTGCCTGTGGTTCACACAATGAAGTTGAAACATCACTCGACAAACACCTCTAGTGTGTTTTCAAACAGGGGACGGGTCACTTGGGCCACTGTGGCACAGAGTGAGCACACAGTGCGTGCCGGCCTCCTTGGGGTGAGCAGCCCCGATGCTGTCAGGAGGGAGGGGCGGGCTGTGCTGGAGAGTAAACCCTGTGAAAACACGCACACTGAGCAGGCCTGACTCGCGCCTCCGGTGACGACCGGGCTAATTGGGAAGTGAGTCACCGGTATCTGGCTCGTAGTGGCACTGGGGGACTGGCCGACATCGCACTGTGTCCCAGAACTCCGCCTGCCACGGCCGCCTCGGGCTCCTGGGTGCACAGACGGGGCTGGGGGACTCATGAGGTGGGGGCGGCCTGGGGCTTGGTTCAGTGCTGTTTGCCATGGAGGGAGCTAATGGGAGGAGCTGGGGCATGCTTGGGGCCCTGTCAGGGGCACATCTTCCAAGGTCAGCCTCAAGGTCACCTTTCACTGACTGCCCCAGGCCCCTTCCCTGGGCACTGCCCCTCTGCCCCTGTCACCTCCAGACCAGCCAGCCAGGCATTCCAGGGCTTCCGGTCCTGCCTCCCTTGTTACCCCCTCCCATCCCCCCCACACCAGACATTCTGAGCCACTGACTGTCTCGAGCTGTGAGTGGCTCTGCCTCCACCCTGGTGAGCCCCTCCCTCCCTGCTGCCATAGGACTGGCTCATGTTCCAAATCCCTGAGGAGCTGTGGCCTGAATGCATGGACTGATCGGAGTGGGGCCTTCTGTCCTGGGCACCGTGCACCTTGGGTCAGCCCCTGGGGTCTGCCGTGTGCCCGGGCCTGGCTCCCCAACCTGCTCTGAGCAAACCCAAGGCCCATGCGCCATTCAGTTTCTGGTGCATTTTCCCATCCTCACATCTGGACGTTCTCTCCTGGAGACAGGCCCCAGTACCTGGGTGGTGCTCTGCAAAGTCCGACGGCGTGAACTCGGTGGCTGCCTCTGCTTCTCTCCTGGATGCCCTCCTGGTCCTGGCTCACCTCTCCAGGGGAAGGGGCACTCGGGGGTGCCCAGGGAGAGGTAGAGGAGAGATGAGGATACAGTGGGAAGGGCTTGGAAGGCTGAGCTGTGCCGACATTCCATGCCTCACAGGCCCCAGGGAATCTGATGGGATGCAGTGATGGGAACTGGGGCCGAGGCACAGTGCAGGAGTGTACAGGCACCTCCTTTCCCCTCCCCGGGGGCCTCAGGGGAGTGCAGAGTGAGGGCTGAGCCAGGCTCATGAGTGTGGCTGCTCTTCTCAGCCACTCTCTGTGCTCTGGAGGGTCTGCCTGTTCCTGCTACACCCAGACCTGCAGCCCAGCACCCAGGCTTACTGACAGCCCCGGAATGCTTTCCTGAAACAACGGGCAGAATGGGGGAGCTGCCGGGATGGGGTGTGCGTCACTTGAGGGCACCGTGGCTGTTCCGCCCCACGCAACTGCCTTGTCTTCAGGTTTGAACTTAGAGATGGAGGGGCCAGTTAATGTGTCAGTGTGGGTTCTCCCGGTGTCACTGCTGCCAGCCTGTGGCCCAGCTGCCGTCTCCACCACGACCGTTTTCACCTCATGTTTAGAAAAATCGATACCAGTTTTACGACAATGAACATCTCAGAATTTACTTATTTATTGTTAAAACTCCATTGGATAACAAGAGGCCTGACGAGCCTCCCTGACCTGACTGACCTGCAAACACATCTGCCTGGAGCTTTGTTAAGGCCGATAAATGCAGAATGAGATTGCACTGGGAGAGAGCTAGTTTGTTGTCACTTCAGTGTCTGTGTGTGTTTCGTTTTATTACACGTTGCATACCTTGGGCCGATGCCTTGGTGTTGCATTTCTGGGGAAGCTGAGCCTTCCAGGAGGGCTTTTCTGTTAGGGCTTTGCAATGGGTACAGTGTTAATGGCTCTGAAACTCCTAAATGCTGCTCAGACTCCAGAGTGGCCTCTCTTTGGATTTTCTTTTTTTTTTGAGATGGCACCTTGCTCTGTCTCCCAGGCTGGAGTGCAGTGGTGTGATCTCGGCTCACTGCAACCTTCGCCTCCTGGGATCCAGTGATTCTCCTGCCTCAGCCTCCCCAGTAGCTGAGGTTACAGGCGCCTGCCACCACGCCTGGCTAATCTTTGCATTTTTAATAGAGACGGGGTTTCGCCATGTTGGCCAGGCTGGTCTCAAACTCCTGACCTCAGGTGATCCCCCAGCCTCGGCCTCCCAAAGTGCTGGGATTAAGAGTGGCACCCAGCTAAGAGTGGCCTCTATTCTGAAAAGACACTTTTGCTGTGTTTCTAGATCACTTCTGTAGCATTGCGTTCCCTGAGAGCACATCCCGGAATGTAGCTGAATACCATCATGGGTCGTGTAGGACTCTTGTTTATGTTCATTATTGGTGCTCATTTCTGCTTCTTGGCTACTGCCCTGCAGAGGTGGGAGGATGCGGGTCCCAAAGCCACGTGGGACCTTCCCGTGCTCTTCCGTGCAGTCATCCGTGAGTCTTGTTGGCTCATTTTCGGGTTTCTGTGGCTGTGTCAGGAGGCAGCGGGCGACCCCTCTGTGCTGCACCGTTGAGGGCTATCCCATCACCAGGCCTCTGCCACGTCTGCAAGCTGGGGCAGGCAGGGGCTTCCAGAGAGAAGAGTTCTAGACCCCTTGGGAAGGACCTCGGGAGCACAGGTGGGATGTGCGCATTTGCTGAACATGTGAGTTGTGAAAACTCGGTCTGGTACCTGGTGTGTGGGAAGCCCCTGACCCGTGGGCCCCTGAGGGCAGGTACGTCTGCCCTGGTGTTCGTCTTGCCTTATGCCAAGCCCATCATGGGCAGCCCTTGCCAGAGCAGATGTGAACTCCTAGCTTGGGAAGGTGTCAGAACCCACAGCCTAGAGACAGGGGCTCCCCACACGGAGGAAACGGGAAAACGTGTCACCAGAAGTGCCGGGGACACTGGGAGCTGGTAGCCAAGGGCTTCCCAGTCTGCCCTCTGTTTCCAGCCACGGGCTGCCGTCCAGGTACAAACTGAGTCTTCAGAAAGACTGCGCTTTAATCAGAATTAGTGTTTCATTGATGAAAAGAGACATGCATTTGCAGAAGGTGCTCATGCTTTGATCTACTTTGCTTCCATCATTTTGAGGTTCTCAGATGAAAAAGAAAGTGTTTTTGAACACGGAAGAATGTCTAAAAGCCCCAAGTGCCCCTGTCCCCATGGTGATGTTGGATGACGCTCACGCCCCCATCAGCTCCTCAGACGTCAGATGGCTTTTGTCTGTCACACTCTGGGAAGTAGCCCATCCCGACGACGCACTGGCACCACGGGACCCGGAGTGTGTGGGGTGCCGAGCGCGCTTAGGGCTGTCACCCAGGGCCACGCACTCACTCTCAGGCGGGCTCCGTCAGCCAGGCGGGACCTGCTCTCTGCATCACGCCTCACCCAGGTTGGACCCTGGAACTCAGCACCCACCTGCTGACTCTTCATTTTTGGCACCAGCAATGGAGCGGGCACTTCTGAGAGGCGACCAAGTGAGATTTGGGTCCACTGGGCTTTGAGGGGTATGCGTTGGACTGGAAGCCATCCAGGAGACAGGCTGGCAGAGTGGGCCAGGCCACCTTATCTTACGGCTCAGAGATCACCCAGGGCAGTGTTTTCCCAGCACTTTACCTTAGGTGCCTGTGTGTTCATGAACTTGCGATCATTCTGTTCAGCACACATTCGTTCTTAATCCAGCTGTGCTGAGGAAGCCCTCCCCATGCGGGCTGCCCTGCGGCAGAAAGGCTTCTGGGGTCTGGGCAGGGGGCAGCAGGTCTTGGAGGGGGAGTTCCCCGGGCTGGGTGGCAGACACCGTCACCTGAAGGAGTCCAATCGCATTCTTTTCCTCCTGGGCAGTTGTGCTGGTGAGGGCATGAGTCTGGGCGCCTTGCTGGGTGGCGTCTCCCACATGCTGGTCGGGCTGGCTCAGCTTTATTGTTTGGGGGGAAGGACACAGTGCTGCACAGACTCCCGGGGTGTGCTGAGGCCTGGAGGGGGACCCCTGCTTGGGGCTAACTACCCCACTGCCAGCTCTGGCAGGACAGGGAAGGCACGGGGGGTGCTCGGCAGAAAGTGTGTACAGGTTGTTCCAGGAGCTCATCAGTGCAGGTGGCTTTTCCCAGTATCCTGGGGCAACTCCCCGAATCCCAGAGACCTGGCTGCTCTTTCGGTGTGATCGGTGTGGCCTCGGAGAAGAAAACCTTTTTCCACCCAGGAACGTGGGGTCCAGAACCTTCCCGCAGGCTTGCGCTCCACGGGGGACGTGGGCGCCTCCGGAATCCTTTCTGTAGGGCCCGGCTCAGGGTTCAAGCGATTCTCCTGCCTCAGCCTCCTGAGTATCTGGGACTACAGGCACCTGCCACCACACCCAGCTAATTTTTGTATTTTTAGTAGAGACAGGGTTTCATCATATTGACCAGGCTGGTCTCGAACTCCTGACCTTGTGCACAGAGTACTGCAGCTTATTTCTCCTCTTCAGCTGTGTCCATTAGCCAGCGTCTCCCTAGCTTCCTCCCCTTCATAGCCTCTCATAACCAGAATTCTCCTCTCTGCTTCCATAAGCTCGATATTTTTTAGCTCTTACGTGTGAGTGAGAGCAGGAGGACTTTATCTTTCTGTACCTAACTTGTTTTACTTAACATAATGCCCTCCAGGGCCAGGCATGCAGCTGTGAATGACAGGGTTCCATTCTTCTTTCTGGCTGCATACTATTCCAGGCTGTGTGTGGCCCCTTTTCCTCACCTGTGTGTCTGCCGATGCACACTTAGGCTGACTCCGTGTCTGGCTCTTGTGACAGCGCTGCGGTAAACAGGAGGCTGTGGCTGTCCCTTTGATACGCTGTTTTCCTTTGGATAAATACCCAGTAGTGGGATTGCTGGATGATGGGGTGGTGCTATTTTCAGTTTTTTGAGAAAGCTCCGTGCTGTTTTCCTCAGTGGCTGTGCTGATTTACATTCCTGCCAACCGTGGATAAGGGTTCCCTTTTCTCTGAATCCTTGCCAGCATTTGCTTTTTTTGTTTGGTAATCATTATTCTGACTGGGTGAGATGGTATCTCATTGTGGTTTTGATTTGCATTTCTCTGATGATTAGTGATGCTGAGCCTTTTAACACCCATTTAAACGGGTGTTAGAGGGAACGGACACCCTCTTCAGTAAGTGGTGCCGGGAAACTGGGTGTCCGCATGCAGAAGAATGAAGCCGCAGCCCTGTCTCTCACATTCTAAGGAAAAAACACTCACAATGGATGAAAGACGTAAATGGAACACCCGAAACTAGGAAACTTTAGAAGGAAACGTACCTGAAACACTTCTGGACATTGGCCTGCACAGAGGTTTTATGGGGCAGACTTCAAAAGCGCAGGCAAGAAAAACAGAAACAGACGACTGGGGTCACATCAAACTCAAAAGCTTCTGCACAGCAAAGGAAACGGCCCGGCAGTGAAGAAACCCACCTGTGGAGCGGGGCTGCGGCAGGTCCTCCTCCACTGGACCAAGGTCCCGAACACGTTAACACAACGCACTCCACTCAACAGCAAAAAACACCCACATCGTCTCATGAAAAGTAGACGAAGGTATGAACAGATACTTCCTGGAAGATGTCCGGGTATTCCCCACTGCTCTTGCTGAGGGTCGGTGCTCTCTGTTTTGGAAAACATACTGGCTCTTAGTGGTTATGGCCAGAGAAGGAACTGTGAGGCAAACCTTCAAGAAACTTCAGGTTTCAGAGAAAAGAACAGGACGGATCTCCCGTGAGCCGCTTGTAGGGCAATGCTGTATTCTAGGTTGGGGGAACCCGGCTGTGTCGCTAAGCAGAGAGCAGCCCCTGTGAGACAGGGTTTGCAGGCCTCCTCCTCCAGGACGCTCCCCTGGCTTCCCTCCCCCACGCTCACTGTGCTCTGAGCGACCTGGCTTCAGGCAAATCAGGGAAGAGGTGGAGGTGGATGTGTTTGGACTCTGAGGCCTGCGTTCCCGCTGTTTCCTGACCTTCCCAGGCAGGCAGCTGTGGGCTTTGCAGGCATTTGATAGACTTCCTTCCAACACTCAAAATCAAGCGCTTGAGGACTTAAAGAAATAGGTGAGTTGTTTGCAAAAGTCCATCTTTGGAGGATTTCTCACTCCCTCCTTGATGTGAGGAGGGAGGGGCTGGGCACCCCGTGTGTCCTGGCCGGCATGGACATTGCTGTCATCTTTCATAGGGACATGCGCATCTGGTGACTCCACGCAGTTTTAGGGTCAGCCAGGACATCATATGACCTGGAGCTGGTCTCTGCTGGGAAGTGGAAATGCGGAGACTCAGGAGGCAGGGGCGGCCCTGGAGGAGGCCGCTGGGCGTCCCGGGCCCCAGTCATACCCCTGCGGCTTCTGCTTCATGCGTGGACAGACCCTGGTTGCCGCCTGCCAGCAGAGAAACCGACCAGCCTGGACTCCCACTGGAAAAGCCACCTTTGTGGGGGCTGGCATCTTTTGTCTCCTGCTCCTTGGCAAACTGGGTCAGGTGGCTGATGTTTCCTGGAGCTTTCTCCTCCTCCTCCTCCTCCTCCTCCTCCTCGATGTCTCCTAGGGCTGTGCGTCTGCAGGGAGAGGCGTGACGTGGCTCCCAGGGGGAGGGGAGGCTGCTTCCAAGGACAGGAGCTCATTCCTGTTGGAAAGCATCCTTCAGTCAGCTCCACACCACAGGCCTGCAGAAAGGCAGTTCTCAATTTGCGTTTCATGAAAGACACTCGCTGAGGCCAAGACCAAATTCTGTGCTTTTTCCCACAGACAGGGGCGTCTGCTGGGCAAAGCCCCTTTAATTCTGCCAGGCCCAACCCCTGAGCTCCCAGAAAGTCATTCTCCCTTCTCAGGGTTGTCACCCGGCCCAGCACCCACAGGTCCTGAGGCAGGCCTGTCTCTCCAGGTGTCAGAAACGAATGTCACCTGTGGAGCCTCACAAGACTGTGCTGACAGTTTCTGCCCACCTGGGAGGGCCAGGGGTAAGTGCTGAGAGGGGCCTCTGCCTGTGCCTAGCGCGCCCCCGGAAACCGAGGTTGATGTCTGGTCCTGGGCAGTCAGGTGGACTTCCCTACTCGGTTACAGATGCGGAACGGGGCTTGCTGTGGGGAGAGGGGCACTCACTACTCAATGTCGATAGGCTGAGAGCCCCGGGGCACAGAGCTGCAGGGAGGGCCACCAGGAGCTGACGGTCACAGCTCAGGTGGGGATTCGGGGCAAGTGGCAAGGAGCCCCCACCACCCTGATTCTGTGTGTGCCTGGCCTGGTGGACCAGGCTGCAAGGTGACTGAGCCCCTGCTGGCTGCCTGGTGGGAGGAGGTGGAGGAGGTGCCCTGCCGAGTGTGGGGCGGCCCCTTCCCGGCCTCACCTGCAGAGAGGAAGGGATCCCCTCCTGCTCCTCCCAAGGAGAGGTGGCATTTTAAAGAGATTAACTGACCTGAGCTGTGGCTCACACCTGCAGTCCCAGCAATTTGGGAGGCTAAGGCGGGTGGGTCACTTGAGGTCAGGAGTTTGAGACCAGCCTGGCCAACATGGTGAAACCCCATCTCTACTACAAATACAAAAACAACTTTGGGAGGCTGAGGTGGGCAGATCACCAGGTCAAGAGATCGAGACCATCCTGGACAACATGGTGAAACCCTGTTTCTACTCAAAATACAAAAATTAGCTGGGCATGGTGGCGTGCCCTGTCATCTCAGCTACTCAGGAGGCTGAGGCAGGAGACTTGCTTGAACCTGGGAAGTGGAGGTTGCAGTGAGTGAAGATTGTGCCATTGCACTCCAGCCTGGAGACAGAGTGAGAAGCATCTCAAAAAAAAAAGAGACTGACTGAAAACAAGAGGAAAGCAGCAACATCTGAAACATGGATGGTGGCAAAGCCTAGACCGCTTTGTGCTGGGGGAGTGGCCTTATACCTGTGGTCCGACACAGCCACTCCCTGGGGCGCTCCTCCCTGGCACGGGGCTGTGCACGTGTGGAGTGTTTCCTGGAGAGGGAAAGGGTTTGGGCCCCTCTGTAACCTTGAAGCCGTCAGCCCACCCTACACACCTGCAGGAAGTCCTCAGGCAGCATGGGTGAGATGAACTGGAAGCTGCAAGTCTCAGCAGAAAGGCAGCAGCAGGTCCTGCAGCAGCGCTGCCTCCTTCAGCCTGGTTTTCCTATCATGCTGAAGCGTTTTGTTACAGGCTGTTTTGCTTCGAGTCGCAGTTGCCAAGACCCCCAGTCCACGTTAAGTGAGGACTCGCCGTATGCGCCTTGTTCGTGCCGTTTTCCTTCCTCTCGCTCAGAGGGTGGCCCTGAGAGCCCCTGTAGAAGGACAAGCTGGTGATTATTGGGTGCCACCCCATGCCGGCTTCTCCCTGCAGTGTGGCCAGACCCATTTCAGGCTCCAGGACCCGGACACTTCCCAAGGCTGAGGTCAGCCCAGGGCTCTGAGCGGGACATGGCTGAGCGAAGCTGAGCAGCCGGCCCGTGTGCCCCGGAGCCCGCGTTTGCCCTGTGGCTCTGACAGGGCCCTGGCCTTGGGCAGTCTGCAGGAGGAGGAGCCATGCCTTGCTCTCCCGGGTGTCTGCCCAGGCTCACAGGACCGGTCCCCAGGGCTGAAGCCAGCAGCCCTGTCAGGCGCTGCGGGGGCCAAAGAGGGGTGCTTGGCCTGATGTCCTCAGCTTGGATGAGGGGACTCAGCTACCCAGCGGGGCAGGAGGGAAGGGGGCGACCCAGCCCTCAGAAGACCCCTCCTGCCCTTCCGTTTCCTGTCCCTTCCCTCTGAGATCTCAGCCTCCAGTGGGAAGGCTCCGCAGGTCTCTCGGGGGTGCAGACTCCCCATATTGGGGCTGAGCCCTTCGAGGCTCTGAGAAAGAAGCTTGGCGCCTGGATGGAGGTCAAGGCTGGAGGTCAAGGCTAGTGTCAGGGACCTTGGCTGCACCCCAGGCCGGGCCGAGGAGCTGCCGCTGCACCGCTGAGCAGGCTCCGGAGGAAATGAATGCATGCTTCTCGAAAATTCCAGATTAGGAAATTTCCATCTCAATTAATGTAAAGTCAGTTAAGGTGGTAGGCACTGGAAAATTAAATGACACCTCTTGGCATCTCACGTTTGTGCAACGGCCAACTGATTATTTTTATATTACAATCCCCAGGAATTGTCAAATCGATTAATAAATTCATTGAAAACCCGTTCCTTCTTCATAGATTTAATTTTGGTAGTCAGGGAGTAACTTTGCCGTGACCTTTGAGTCTCAGCTCTCTGTCTTACAGTCAACATGGGGTTAATTGAGGTGGCCTTGGCTCCTGTCCCTGCAGGACCTCAGCCACCTCTCCAGCAGCATGGTTTTCAGTGTACCAAGGAAACAGGGAACCACCCCGAAGATCCTGCCCGGGGGTGGCTTATAAGCTGGGCAGCGTGGAGAGCCTGGAGGTCAGTCCCCAACCCATGCCAGCCAGGTGACTTGTCCCAGTGGAGACCCACTGTCCTAGACTACTGGGAACTGCTGAAAATTGAGTGCAAAATATAGCTGTGAGCTTCCTGGCAGAAAAGGCAAAAAGGGCAAATCCACTGGTCATGTGACCTTCCTGCTCTACTATGTCTGGCAGCGTCTTGGATTGTTGAAGTGGCACTAATGGGACTGTCGCTCTAGGCTGACATTGGGGTGGCGCTCCCACAAATCATCTCTAATCTCCAAACCATATCAGGTAAGCACTGCCATCTCCGTTTTTGGGGTGAAAACATGAATGTCCAAAGTTGGACTTGCCATGGATCTCCCAGCCAGCAAGTGGCTGAACCTCACTGAGGAATCATTCTGTGGACAGGAGCAGAGACTCAGATCAGCAGGTGCAGAGCTGGCAAATGCTGGAGCCCAGCGCTTGGACAGGCGGCGTCCCCTCAGCAGTGGGCTTCTGAATGCAGGCGGGTCACCCTGACCGCTGCTCCCTGTCTGCCGTCCTGCCTGACCCCTGCAGGGGACCTTTCTCCTGGGTCACCTTCATCGGCCCCTCTCCTTCAGCGCCTTGACTTCAGACCACAGGGACCTCAACTCTTCCATCCGCCCTGGTCTCCTTCCCCTCCCACAGTTCCTCTGCTGCCTTCCCACCTGCTCATCTGTTCTCCCTTGGGTCTTCCTTTCCTCGGGGACCTCTCTTTTCCAGGGGACCCCTGACCTTCTAGTTGCCCAATTCCAAGGGCACCTCTGAGGCCTCGTTGCCGGCTCCAGGCAGGACGGGGAGTGTGGAGGGCATGCAGAGGAAGTGGCGGTGCAGGGACTTGGGCCCAGTGGACACAGCTGCTGAAGACACATCTCAGAACAGGAACTGGCATTTGCCAGGAGGCGGGGGTCTGTGGGCTCCTCCTCTCAAAGCCCACCGCTGGGCTCCCCCAGGGGTCTCCATCAGTCTCCGTGGGCAGTGTCCTTCCTGCAGATGGGCTGAACTCAGAGACCCCCACCCTAATCAGGTAAAAGCAACCCAGGCAGCCACCCTACCCGTCCCAGCCTCACTCCCTGCGCCCCGCCTTCTCCGCCGCTCAGCACCCTGTGGCCTTGACCTCACCCAGCGGCAGGTTGAGGAGAAACAGACTTGGTGAAATAAGGCCTCCACGCCGCTTTCTGATTGGCTCGGCAACCCGCTTGCCATTAACTTTATGGCGCGCTACCCAAGGACTAATTAAACCAGATGGCGGCGAAACCTGCGTGGAGGCACCGAGACATTTTTACATTTAAGTTGATCAAAATTAGGTGGAACGGCATATGCTCGTGGAGATTAGGAGTTTTTTAACTACATATTAACGGCTTTTCTTAATGCTCTTCCCGGTGATCTCAGCGCAATCCACCCGCTTTGTGCCATTTAATTCCTGCGAACCCCATTCCCCGTCACCGTGACCTCGGGGCCGCGTGGTTTTGGTGTAATTTAAGCGAGTGGAATATTCAGTGCAGACATCGTCACCATCGTCTGTGACATTCGCTGCTGAACGAAATGGGGGCCTGCCACCCACTCTCGGCAGGAGCTGTGGGCCTCTTCCTTGTTGGAGCCCGGGAACGCCTTGGAGAAGGCCACTGTCACAGGAAGGTGAGCCCCGCTCTGAGCATTGCAGGGGGAAGCCAGGTTGCACAGGCCGCCTCTCCTGGCCCCCGCTTAGCGTCCCCTGTGTCTGGGCTCGGGGAATGTGGTTCAGGACAGGGGTGGCCCTTCATGGAATCCCCCCAAATTTAGATGGAGGAGGAGGCGGCCAGCGCCTTCCGGGAGGTTGGTGGCTGCAGCCCCTGCCAGACTGGCATTGACCCACCTCCAGGCCAGTGCGTGTGGCCTCACAGCCGTGCCAGGCAGTGCGTGGTGGGGCCTCTGGGAATGTGCACAGCCCTGTCCGGGGCCTGCTGTCAGAGGGGTTGGGCTGCCCTCACAGGCTTTCAAACGTCTTATGTATTTATTTTTTGCTTAGTGAAATTCGCATAACAGAATTAACCCTGTTCAAGATTGCATTCTGCTGGCATTTAGTGCCACCCCCATGCTGTCCAGCCCTACTGCAGCTGAGTTCTCATTTCTGTCACCCCAGAAAAAGTCCCTCCCGTGGCAGCCATTCCCCTGCCATGGAAGCTCTGGCTCTCACAGACCTTCAGAAGCAAAGCCTGCAGAGTCCTCTCCAGACTGGGCACTCGGATGTCCACTTGAGGTCCTCTCTCTCCTGCCCCCAGCAGGGAAGCCAGGGCAACTGCTACAGGGTCCAGCAGGGACCAGCTCCAGCCCAGCCTGCGCCAGCATGTGCTCTGCACGACCTGTGCTCCCCAGGTCCCAGGTCCCGGATCCCTGACTTCAGAGGGTCCTGGCCACCCAGGGCGGCTGGGAGGTACATGATGGGAAGCAGCCCTGAGACCCCCCACCTCCTCTTGGGACGTGCCCATGCCCTGCCTCTGTCATCCCTCCTCAGCTGCCCAAGGGCTGACTGCCGTGAGCACAGGGTCCCAGGAGCAAACTGCAACCTGGCCCTGGGCCTTGGAGCCCCCTGCTGCTCTCCGCCGAGGATGCTGGGCTGCTCTGTCCTGCACACAGGCATCTGGGTTCTGACGGCCCGCTGGGCCCTGGGCCACCAGAGGCCTTGAATTGCATCCTGGTGGGAGTCAGCCCCCCATGTGGGGCACGCACAGACACCGGACTGGGCCAGGGCTGCCCCGTCCTGCTGCTGGGACGCTGGGATCCCCTCGTCTAGCAGCCGCGGTGAGGCTGGCCTGTGTGCTTCCCAGGGCCGGCCCTGCTCCGCCGCCTCCTCCCTTTCCCCTGGCCCTTCTGTGGGTTGCTCCTCCCCCGCCCTCTCTGGGCAGGCACAGTGGGTGGGGGTGAGGTTCTGGCAAAGCCCGCTCTGTTTTCCAGCCCAGTGGCGCTCACATGTGACGCTGCGGGGGCAGCATCATGAAAAGCCCCTTTGTGTCTCCTCCCTGATTAAGAAATAGCAGCAGGCCCCAGGAACCCAGGCCCCACGTCCTCTCTGAACGCTGGCCATGGTCACAGGCGGCTGGGCGGGCAGGCCCAGCATCGGACTTCAAGGAAGACTCCCCCAGGCCCACCAGGTGGCCCTGCCGCTTCCTGGGGGCTCCTCTCAGGTTGTCAGGCCACCCGGTAGGTCTGGGAGACCTTCTCCACCCTCAGGTTGCAGGAGCTGAGATGGTGCCCACAGGAGCCCGCATGGGATCTGGGTATCTGGACCTGGCGTTTCAGACCTGATTCTCCCTCCTGTACTGTGGGGCCTCCCTGAGGCTCAGCCCTCCCCTCTGTGAAGTGGGGACAATAAGGCCCCCGGCCCCTAGAATCCATGTGCAGAGAGCTAGGGGTGCTTCCAGGACCGTTCGAAGTGGTGCCCATCTTCCGAAAACCACGGCAGGGGGATGTCTGAGAGGGTGACCTGAGTGCCCCTCGCCTCTGCCCCACCGGTAAGGTCCGTCTGTGTCTCCTCCATGTGGCTGCCCATGCCCACAGGAGAACGAGGGCTCTGGCCTCTTTTCCAGAACCTCAGCTTCTGAGGCAAAGACTCAGAAAGAACCCACAGTTCTCCAGTTCCTGTCACTAAGCGGGCCTTCCCCTCCAGCCTGGAAGGTCAACTCTCCAGAGCAGGGCTGCTCAGCAGGGAGGCCGACCGAGGGGAGCCCTGAGATCCCTGACGAGAACGGGGAGCCTGCAGAGGAAATGGGCCCCTACGGTCACCGTCACGCCCAGCGAGGCTCCAGCCCAGCTTCTGAGAGTGCTGTGTCCGGGGTCACCCTGGGATAGGCCAGCGCTGTCACCTCTTTGCCTGGCGACTCTTTACACCCATGGGGAAGAGAAGAATGATACTTTCACCCACCTGCAGGAGGGACAGACACAAGAGCCACCCCATCCCCCTTTCCCCCCAGGGTGACCAGGTGGCCAGCAGCCCCCAGCTCACCTGTCCCTCAAGAGCTGTCGGCCACCCTGGAGGGAGGGCTCAAGTCTGATGTGAGGCCGGGAGGGTGCCCAGGGTCCCCACTGGCTGGGCTGGACCTCACCGAGTCAACAGCCTTCAGTGGGCCGAGCTATATCTCGGCCTGACCCCAGGCCGAGAGCTATAGGGTAGTTTAAATTTGAAAATTAACATGGAATCAAAAGAGACAGAGTAATTTTTCATTCTGCTTGAAAGGTTATTTGCTTTCTCAACTGATGCTTAGTGTACTGATACATGATGTCAAAAGGTAAATGATTTTAAACCAGATTCAATTTAAATTTCATTACATATTTGTAGGAGATAGAGGCTCCAAGAATCCCGCGTCTTCCCTTTGAGGACCTTTCACTTCTAATAACTCTGGTGCCTGACGCTCTAATCTGTTTATTACGCAATCGCCCAGTCGCAGGGGCCACACTTCTCAGACTGAGAATCGGACTGGCCGTGACACAGGCTGTGGTCTCCGGGCGGCCCTTCAGCCATCTTGCTGCCTCTGATCCTGGGTCTTCTCTGCCATCCCAGGCAGCACACACATCCTTTTATGTCAATGGGGGCTGTCCTCCGTGAATGCCGACTTGGGGTGTGGGCCTTCTGTGGCTGCCAGGCCAGGGGAGGCGGGGGTGGTGGGAGGTGGGACAGGTGGGAGGCCTGGATGGGGACCAGAAGCAGCTCAGCCGAGCAGTGGCAGGAAAATGCGTTCTTGGAGCCCTGGGCTCCTCACGGGCAGCTCGAGTGCTGTGAGGAGTGGAACGCTTCGGGGCCTCTCTGTCGGAGGGAGGTGAGCGGAGCAGGCTCCGTGCCTCCTGCCCGTCCCAGTCCTGGCTGTGCCTTGGACCAGTTACCCAGCCTCTCTGTGCCATGGAAACAGGGTAATGGCAGCACCACTCTGCTGAGCAGGAAAGTGTCCCCTCAAGATTCATGTCCCCTGGAACCTCAGAATGTGACTTTATTTGGAAATTGGGTTATTGCAGATTGAGTTAGTTAAGTTGAGGTCACACTGGAGTTGGGCGGATCCTGAATCCAATGCCCGGTGTCCTTAGAAGATGCAGAGACACACTGAGACCCAGAGGAAAATGCCCTGTGGAAACAGGTGGAGATGGGGGTGACGGGCTGCCAGCCACACTGGAAGCTGGAGACCGCTCACTTCCCCTGGGGCTCCCAGAAGGAGCCCGTCCTGCCGCCACCTTGACCTTGGACTTCGGGTCCCCAGAACTGTGTGAAAATAATTGCCACTGCGTGAGGTGCCGTGTTTGTGGGAATTTGTTATGGCAGACACAGGACACTAACACACCACCCTCGGGGCAGGCACGGGGGTCCCAGGCCACACTGGGAATCTGTTGGCTGCATCCATCCTTCCATCTGTTCCACGGTACATGGGCTCACCCCAAAGGCCTGGGGCCTGAGGCTGTTCCAACACCCACAGCTTACCTGTCGGCTGGTGAAGTGGCCGACTGCCGTCTGATCCTGCGGGTGGGACAGCCTGTCAGAGGGAGTGTTTCTGGAGAGGCCCCTACACCCAGCAGTGCCACGTCGGGAAGGGAGAGCCAGAATGCCTGCTGTTGGGGACTTGAGATTAATTTGGTGGTGGTCCTAGACGGATGTGAGGCATTTGGAGAGAGAGCAGTTGGGCAGGGGCTTTGGGGCAGAGCTGGGGCAGCCTGACTTGGCCTCGTGTGCAGCAAGAGGGGTCATAGAGCGCCCAGACTAGTGCAAAGGGGCGGAGAGCCTGCTGGGCCCAGGGGAACGGGCAGCCTTCCCTTATGTTGCCAGAAACTGCTTCCACGTCCTCTCATCTTGTTTAGGGGCCGCTGTCTTGCAGACCCTGGGCTTCAGCACATTCCTCAGGCCAGGGCCAGGGGGTCCCAGAGTGGGATGAGAGGCCATGATCTACGCAGGGGGGGACCTGTCCCCATCAGAAGCAGCCAATCTCTGGAAGAGCCCAGGTGGCTGAGTTCTGCCCATGTTCAAAAAGCCGTCACTTCGTAGGGGATGTGTGTGTGGGAGGTTGGAATTTTCTTTGGAAATTATTGCCTGTTGAATTCTCCCCACCATGGCTGTCGTTGGGCAGGATCGGGGCATGTGGGGAGGCTGTGAACGGGCTTCCTCTGGCCCACTTCGCCAGCTACTGCCCTACCATCGCTGCTGTGGCTTTATTTACCCAGCAGGACTTTGCTTTTAAATGCACATCTGGGCACTTTTAAGAAATAATGTCGGTGCATTCCAGGAGCCCCTCTCCCCGATTTGGGTTTGTTTCATTTTGCAACATCAAACAGTGAGGAACGGAAGGTTCCAGATCGCGGCCCAGGGACGCCTGGGGTTAAGTTGGCAGCCACCCTCTTGCCAGGCAGGCGCTTGCTTCCTGTCCGACTTTTGCTCGGCTTTGCCCCCACCTCGCGCTCCCATGTCCTCTCCTTTCTGCAACGCTAATGATATTGTTTGTTCTCCCTGCCACACAGAAAAAGCACAAGATAATCACCCAGGCATTAGTCATCATTAAGCTGGTGATAAAACCAAAAAAATTCTAAAGTGCCGTTTCCAGGATGGGTGTCGTGCCTGCGATGAATGGTGTTTATTACGAATGCGGGTTTCAGGGATCCATCCAGCCAGCCGCACGAGAGACGGCAGACGCGTGGCTGCAGACGGACCCCATCCTTTAGGTGTAAAAGGTAAATACGGAGGGAAGCTTCCTTCGCCGCCCGGAGCTGCCCCGGTCCTTGCTGGCCTTGTCATTAAAGCATCGTGCTCACCTCTGGTGCTGTCGGGCTCCTTAGCGGGGCTGTTGGCTCTCATCTGGCATCTATAACCTTGGAGTTGGCATCGGGGCCAGGATGAGCTTTGTGTGGAGGGTGCAGAGGACAGGAGATCTGGGGCTCCTGCCCACACCAGACTCGGGGTGGGGCTCGGGCCACAGGGAGGACTGAGGCCGAGCTCCCGGCCAGCCAGTGCCCACCCTCCGGATGTGGAGGGCAGGGTGGAGGGCTGGCTCTGGCGCACCACTTCCCTTGCGGCCATATTCCTTAGGAAATGTATTCCGAGAACACTTGTCTGCAAGTAATGGAACACATGAGCAGCATGGGCTTGAACAGCCAGGACGCTTTATTGTTTAGGTTTTTTTCCACGAGAAAGCTAGAGGTGGGCAGCCCAAGGCTGGCGATTGCTGTCCAAGACTGGAACCTCCCCCCCGCCCCCCTCTGTCCCCAGCATCCACTTGTGGTCTAAGTGGCAGAGCCTGTGGCAGTTCTGGGCCTTGTGTCTGCAGGTGGGAAGGGCAGCACCTGCCTCAGAAGCTCTGAACAGGTGCGAGGCTCCCGGAATGCCATCTGTGCTCATGGGCTGGGGAAGGGCCGGAGGAGGCCACCTCCCGTCCACTGGCACCCGCAGCCCCAGGGCTTGGCTCCGTCCTGCGCTGTCTTAGAGTCTCCTTCTCTCAGTGGGTGGTGGGCGCCTGAGGGCAGGGGCTCTGACTCTACACTCTCACCTTCCACTTCCGGAAACTGAGGCTGCCTGGGGTGGGTCGGGGCCAGGCAAGGTTAGGCCCCCCCACGAGAGGCAGCCTGAAGCCCTGCCCTGGCACAGGATGAGCCCTCTCATCTACCTGGGGGAGGCAGGCACAGGGCCTGAGTCCCTCATCTGCCCAGGGAGGAAGGACATGCCCTTCACAGCCCAGGCCACGGGAGAGACTCCCTGAGAATCCGTCTGCACTTGCCTTGGGTTTTGTGGCCACTCATGGAGGGTCACGTGGGCCTGTGGGTGGAAGTTCGGGGATCAGCTGTAAGTCTGCCCAAGGAGCCTGCATGGCCCCGGGCTGGCCTATCCCTCGGCGACTCTGGCTGGGAGGCCTCCCAGCTCCAAGGTATTGTGGGTCTGCTGTCCGCCATGTCCCTGACCTGAGGGAACAGAGGGCGAGCCTGGTGAGCACAGGGCAAGACACTTCGAATGGGAGGCCAGGAATAGCCCGAAGGGGCTGTGGCCTCTGGTGCCCTCCGGGGAGGGGCTGTGTCAGCTCCTCCCCAGCGGGAGACCGAGAGCCCATGGGTGGAGGATGGCCAGGTGGGGTGGGCAGCAGCCTGGGAGTGGCTGGGGCCAGGGTCAAGACGCCCAGCTCATGGTCTCCATCCCCTCCCCTGCGGCTCTCACCACAGAACCCTCCTGCGCCCTGCACGGAGCCCCTGCTGGAGGCAGCCCGGCTTGGTGGGTACTTCATGGTGCTTGGCTCCTGTGTTCACCGGCATTGCTGCAGGACAGGGCTGGTTGCCGGGGGGACTGGAGTGCTGGGGGCCGGGCTCCATCAGGGCCAGTTCCCCTTGCATGCCATCCAGGGGACCCCGTGGGGAAGGACGAAGCCAGCCCCTGAGTCAGCAGATGCCCCTGGGCCCCTTTTTGGCCAGCCCCTGATATTCTGCTGGGATGGGGGTGACTCACTTATCTCCTGGCTCTGGGCTACTTGAGCAGAAAGGAGGCTTTGGATGGAAAACTTTGGGCCCTCTCTGTTCCTGGAGGCCCCAGGCTGCCCCCAGCCCCTGGCTCTCCCTTCACCTGTGCTGGACTGGGTGCTGCGCCTGGGTCTGCTGGTGCCCAGTCAGCCCCGTGAGCTGACCCCAACTTAGGTCAGGGTTGCACAAGGGGAGACATCCCGGGGGACCAGGAAGGAGCCACGTCCAGGAGCCCCCATTCCTGGGCAGCCCGGACTTAATACCAAGAGGCTTTAGTGGGAAGCCCAACCCCAGCAGCTGAAAATAGGCCAGGCAGACGCCAGGCCAGCCTGGGTGTGGACGCAGGGTCCTTCCTGCAGAGGGGAGGCGATGAGAAGCGTCCCCGGGTGCAGGCGGCTGGCGCTGGCCTTTGAAGGCACCACGGCTGCCCAGGCGAGGTGCCCACAGCTGCCACTGCACGTGGTCCCAGCGTGCTCTGTGGCCGGCCGGCCCGTGCTGCCCGTCAGAGGGTGGAAGCAGGGTGGGAAGATAGTGTGATGCCCGCCCCCATTTTTTGTTGCCGCGGATCTTATTTTAGTCCATTATTGCTGGTTTTTTTGGGATTCCGTCTCCTCCCTCCCGTCGGGCCAGTTTTCCTTTGTGTAGCTGGCAGCCCACCGCTTCCGACGCTGACTTCAGGGCCTTCATCTCCAAGGGCCTTGGGATTGTCTCAAAAGCCTGTGTGGCTTTGACAGCGTGGGGGCTGGTGGGAGGCTCTGCCGGGCTGTGCCTTTGGCATCTGGAGTGGAGAGGAAGCTCCTCTTGCAGGCGAGGGCTTCTGTGAGCTCCGTGCAGACCTCCGGGATAGAGACACCCTACCCTGCACTCCCCACCTGGGGGAGCCCAGCAGCGCCTCGGCCTGGATGCTCAGTCAGAGACGCCCTGCTGGACACTTGGCAGTGGAAACAGGACCTCGGTGGCTTCCAGGAAGTTCTGGAACATTCACAGCCTGAGATTCGGAAAAGGCATCAGCCCTCCCCTCCTCCCAAAACGCACGGGATGGCTGGAAGCTGGCACCTCCGTCCATAGCCCCCCCTTCCAGGGCCCCCCCAGATGGGGCTGGTTAGTTCTCACGCGCAGGATCCGGCCTGGACAAGGACGCCCAGGTGAGTTGCTGCCCCAGCCTGTGGGTGAGACCCTGCACCGAGCTTCCCCAGGGCCAGCAGGGGCAGGCGGCCGGATCAGGGGTGTGCTCTGCACCAGGATCTGGAAACAGCGACTTCCCCTCTCTGCGGGCCGACGTGGAGAGAGTCTTCCTTACTCAGGTGGACCTTCTGCACCCAAGGCTGTTCCTTCCCAGCCCAGGCTTCTAGGACATTCTCTGATCCAGGCGGCGGTCCCTGTGGGTAGCCAGGTGTCTATGCCCAGCCCATTCTCCCTCCTCTTCCTCCATCTGCAAAGCTGGCGGGGCCGACTTCTCTCCGCCCTGCCCTCGTCTTTTGTCCTCATGTGTCTTCTCTTCCTGGCTCTGACCTCCCTGCCTCCCCTCAACTCACCAGACCCCCTGTGATGTCAGAGCCCACCTGGGGGCTCCAGGGTCCTCTCCTATCCCAAGACCCTTGACTTAATCATGTCTAAAAATGTCCCTTGCTCTGTAACATGACCCATTCACCGGCTACAAGATTAGGAGATGAGCGTCTTCAGGGACATCACTCACCCCAGGGAATGCACCCCCTGTGAGGGTCCCACCTTAGGCCAATGCCCTTGGGGTCAGGGAGCAGCCTGGAGCTGCCACAGAAGGACCCTCGGAGACGCAGAGGGCTTGGTCCACACCCACTCCACCCCGCCAGGTGCCCACCTCCCGTTCCAGCTGTTGGACTCTGCTTCCAGTGCTCACTCCCACAGAATGCCCCTCCCCCTCCTGGTCCTTCCCACTCAGCGGCCCAGGTCCATCGTCTGCCTCAGCGGTCCCCAGGCTTGAGCATGCATCCTAATCCCGTGGGGGCTTGTGGACCAACAGATTGCTGGGCTGAACCCACGGTTTCTGAATCAGGGGTTGGACCAGGGACCCAGAAGCTGCGGCTGCTGCTGGCCCAGGGCCCCACCTGGAGAAGCCCCGCCTACCTGAGCCTCCTGTTCTCTGCCTCCCAACCCGTGCAGTGGCGTGGTGATGTGGGCAGCTCATTCCCGCCTGACTCTCCCCACCTGTGGAGGGGGCGTCCTGAGGTCTCCCCAGCAGAGGTGAGGTGATGTGGGCAGCTCATTCCCGCCTGACTCTCCCCACCTGTGGAGGGGGCGTCCCAAGGTCTCCACTTACGCCGCCCTGCCTCCTAGATTGCAGTCCTGCTGGACAAGGGCACTAGATGGCCCCAGTCTAGCTTTGGCGAATGTGTGTAGGGCACCAGCCTTGGCAGGTTTCAGGGTCTGCACTCGCCTAGTGTCAGTCACTGCCAGGGAAGCCAGGGCCTCACCTTCCGGATGGGGAAACGGAAGGTGCATGCCTGTGGCCCTGTCTGGGTGCTCCCAGCATGAAGGGGCTGCCCAGGGCCGGGACCCAGTCTGGCCTCTCTTTGTCCACCCTGGCGCCCTCCTCCCTCTCTGAGCTGGGGCTGTACCGTCTGTGCCTTTTAGGAGGTTCCCCGCACTCTGGCCAGGAGCGCTGGGAGCTTCCCACCTGCAGGGATCCCTCACTGTGTACGCTTGGCTGGCTCCCAGATCCTTCTTGTGGGGGGTGGAGTGGGAGCAGGTTCCCCAGCCAAGCCTTCCTGGAGCTTTGGCCTCAGATGCATCTGTGTCCTGGCCACCTGAGCCCTCAGAGTCCCTGGTCCACAAGGGAGAGGCGGGCCTGCTTCTGCGTGTCACTTTGCTCACTCCCGGTTAACTCTGCGTGCCGGCCTCACCAGGCTGACCACACGGGCGGCCACTGCCCCCGGAGCTCCTTCGGGCGCACCCTCATCGGTACCTCCTTCCTGGTCCTTACAAGCAGAGACAATGTCGCTGAGTGCATTTGCATGTCGGTCACGCTGCCGTTACGTATCTAGGGTTTTCATCATGAGAAGAATGAGATAATCATGTTGTATATACTGAATAGACTTAGGAAGATTGCAAGACGGCACTTTCATTGGAAGAGGGGAATTCGTTTAAAAATATGCTGTCAAAATATGTTGTTCTAAATGCTGAGTTGATGGTTCTTTTGTTTTGCTTTGTTTCTTGAATGTGTCATTAGAAAAAATTAACAGTGACATCAGCTGTGAGATGGGACTGCGGCGTCTCTAAAGGGGGAAGGTACTGAGTCGTCCTTGGGATTTTCTTCCAGTGATTTCTTTCCCTTGATATATTCTGTCTCTCCTTATGAGGCCCACCATAACTTTTATTTTCTGTTTACTGGAAGTCAGATGTGTGCCTTTGCAGAACTCAGATGGAAGGACTTCCTGGTCACAGCCCCGCCTGTGCCACTGTGGGCCCCTGCTTGCCTCCCCTGGGCCAATTGACCAGGCCTGGGATGATGCCAAGTCAGAGGCGACCCTGTGGCCCTCCCTCTGTCTGACCATCACTTCCCAACCTGTAAAGGTCGAGTTCTGTGTGGAGCCTAACTGCAGCCCGGGCCTGGGGGGTGGTTCTTGAGACCCGAACGTGACCAGTTCTTACAGTGCGGCTGGTCCCCTGTGTTCCTGAACGGATGAGCAGCTAAGGTGTCGTCTGACACCTGCTTATGGGGAGGGCAAGGCCGGGGCCGCAGGACCTCGGACAGCGAGGCGGACTCCTGAGCTGCTGCGGCTGCCCAGAGACAGCCGGCCCTCCCCTGGGCGAGGCCTCCAGACAGGAACACTGAGGAAGGACACCTGTGCACAGTGCTTGGGGCAGAGACTTGGGGCAGGTACTGACTGCAGCTTCCTTCCAGCTCTGGCGAGACTGCCTGGAAGGGAGGTGAGGTCCCACCGCAGGCCTGCCGGAGCCCTGTGGAAGCCACGTCCCACCCAGGCTGGAGGTGGCAGGAGGACCCAGGGCTCTGCTCGCCCCTGCCCCAGCTCAGACCCTGCCTGGGTCAGCCTCTGTTGTGGTTGAGGAGAACAGCTGCAGGTCCCAGAATGGTGGCCGGGAGGTCAGAGGGAGGTGCCTGAGACACGCTTGGTGTCTCACGGGTGGGTGGAGCCCGAGTGAGGCTTCAGGCCCCTGTTACATGTGAGCAGCCCTGAGCGGTCCAGTCACGCCTTCCCAGGCGCTGTTCTTCAGGCACTTCTGAAATGCACTTTTATTGCTTTTGCCCCTCTCTGGACTCGGGAACGTCATGTGACTCTTGTTGCTGGGCACCAGACGGGCAGGTGAAAGGGGCACAGGAAGAGCTCCCTTGGCCACCTGGGTCCCCGGTGCCTTCCCTCTCCTCCTCTAGAGGTCCCGTGATGGTTCTGATGGCGATGGTGACATAGGTTCTCAGGTAAGGACACTGAAGGTCAGCGGCGCTGGAAACCCATGAATTAGGAGCCTGGTGTGGCCCTGGTTGCTGACAAGGTTCCAGTGGATTGAGATGGGACTGGGCTTGGGGGCTGCTGCGGAGGTAGGGCCAGGACCCCAGTAGGGCCTTGGGGCATGAGTCGGTACCACCTGGGTGATCTTGTCTGCAGGAAAGGGGTCTGCTCTGAGGGTCTGTTCCCCAGTGCCTGTGCACAGCCAGGGCCATAGTGAGGAGGTACCTCTGGAAGGCTGGAGTGAGGAGATGCCCTGGAAGGCTGGAGCGAGGAGGCGCCCTGGAAGGGGTCCCTCACAGCCCAGCACCTCTGCACCCTGCACTGGCTGCCTCCAGCCACTGCACCCAGCCCTGCCCTCTGCACACCCTCCCCACCACACTCCTTCACGGGGTCCGGCTCCCATCAACGGTGGTCTTCACCCCCTAGGAGCCTAGGGCTTGAGCCCAAGAGTCTAGGCCTGTCCACCTGCCCCACCTGTGATGTGGCCTCAAGGACTGTGCCTTGCCAGGTGCTTAGTGAGTTTGTGTAATTAACCGAAGCTTTAGGTCAACAAAGACAGTCTGAGTGTGATTGCAGGTCAGCACCGTGGAAAGAGCCAGGAACACCCTGAAAGCAGGATGGCCCCAAGTGTGTACACAGGGCCAGTGGGCGGGACCCCACTCAGAAACTATGTACTTGTACCAGGAGCGCTGGGGGACAAGCAGGGTCTGTGGAGTCCCTGATGTGGCTCCGCTTTCCTTGGAGACAGGGACCCTTCTCTGGGGGACAGAGTCCCATTGTGACCTGGAGTGGGGGGGTAGCAGGGAGACAGTGAGGGGACATTTCAGGTGAGGTCCCCACCTGGGGAAAGGCTCGGGCAGGTGGGGCACATGGGGCTTGGAGTCGCTGCCTAGTGGGGTTGCCCTTGAGGGCACTAGAACCCTCTGAAGGGCCCTAGCAAGCCAGTGAATGCCAAACCACCTTCACTTTTGAGAGCTCGCTCTGGCTCTGCATGCCTATGACCCGGGTGGCAGAGAAATCAAGGTGGAGGTTGTTGAGGGTGTCCAGGCAGGAGACGGGGGTATCCAGGCGGAGACGGGGGGCGTCCAGGCGGGAGACAGGGGCGGCCAGGCGGGGGACGGGGGGGGCGTCCAGGTGGGAGAGGGGGGCGTCCAGGCGGGAGATGGGGGTGTCCAGGCGGGAGATGGGGGTGTCCAGACGGGAGATGGGGGTGTCCAGGCAGGAGATAAGGGTGTCCAGCGGTGGCAGAATCAGGATTTTCCATAGAGACAGGATGACGGGTTGGATGCGTGGACAGGAAGGGTAGGTGGACAGGCCCCTCAGACCTCCGTCCTCTGGTGGGTGTTGTGGGAGTGATTGTAGCTCTCGAGTCACAGTGAGCCAGGAAGGTGCAGCTGGAGGAAAATTCTGGAAGGAAGAGCTTCCAGGTGGATATTGGGGCATCGGGGGCCTCCCTTCTCCTTCACAGGGCTCTGGACACCGCCTGAGGACTGAGCTGGTGGCTGAGGGGCCATGGGCCCTCTGCTCTGTGGGGCGGGGCTGAGTAGGGTTGGGGACCCTTGGCATCTGCAGAACCTCCCGTGCCGATGACCTGCGCCACCTGCTCTGTCTCCATGATGACTCGAGGAGGAGGCTTCACCTACATTTTTGCATGCATGACGAATTGAGTGTAAGCCTCCTCTGCTCCCTGCCTGTGACATCAAGCAGGGTGGCCTGACAAATGGGGATCAGGAGTCTTGGTGCTGCCTGTCCCTGAAGTGTCTTCCTGAGGAAACACAGAGTCAAGGAACCTCGGGAGGGCACAGGTGCCATCACCTGCTAGAGCCCAGGGAGGGAGTACAGAGGGCACTGTCCTGGGGCCTGCATTCCGCTTAAAGGATCGGCTTCGAGTCTTGGCTGACCACTGGAGACTGTGGCCAGGGATCTTGGGATGGTTCAAGGGAAACTGCTGCAGGCTGACAGACAGAGAAACTGAGGCCCAGAGTGTAAATCAGGGTGGTCAGGCCTCGTCCCGTCTCCTCCCCTGCTAGGGGGTGGGGAAGACACCAGCGGCTCCATGACTCCCTCCCCTCCCGTCCCTTCTGCTCGCGGGAAGCAGAACCTTCCTCCAATGGGCTCCTGTCTCTCCTCTGCAACTGTCCACGTCACATGGGACCTGCTCTGCTGGATTTGGGCCAGGGGTCATGGCCACCTGGTCCACCCCTGACCCCCAGGCCCACCTCCTCAGGGGAAGGGTGGCAGAAGGAGTTCTTAGGAAATGAGGTTTGAGGCAGGAGAGGTGACCCCAGCGCATGTGGATATGGTGACCGACAAAGCAGGAGAACAATGTCCCTTGGGTTCAAAAGGAAAGTGGCTGAGATGTCACAGTGACACAGACATTGAGCTTCCATTGTGCAGGGACCCCCTGTGCAAAGCGGTGCCCCTGCCCACCCTGTCTCCAGCCTTGTTAGAGGACTGGCCACACTCAGACCTGCCAACCGGCAGGAGCAGGCCATGGGCATGTGGGCAGTCTCAGGGAGGGTGGCTGGGGCAGCCGGGGGCTACCACACTGCCTGCCAACGTGGCCAGGCCTGCTTCAGGCCCAGGAAGTGTGGGTCTGCCTGGGGGGCCTTCTGCTCGAGTGATGAGCTGAGCGGCCCCTGGCCAGCCGTCTTGGCCTTGCATGGAGCTTAGATGCGCAGCTGCAGTAGCTGAGCCCCAGCACTGGGCTTTTCCCGCCCTGGCTCTGCCTCTTGGGAGCCTGCCTTGGGCTGGGTGTGGGGCTGGGATGAATCAGCCTTCTTGTCCCCTCCCTGGAGCAGATGGCGAGAGGGGCTTCTTTCCTGCAGTCAGTGTGAGTCTTGCAGCCCCCACAGGTGGCTCCTGATGCCAGCCCTGGTGCCCTGTGACCTGGGATCTGGTGGACTTCGAGGTCCCTGAGGCCACAGTGGGTCTTCACAGCAGGTGCAGTGGACACATGGTTTACTGACTTGGCTTGGCATTGGTTTCAGGTGGGATAGCTGGCCTGTGCCCCTCAGCTCACAGGCTTCGTTCGGGGGACTCTGGCCTGGACCCTCCCTTCCTTGCCTGTAGGGGAGATGCCTTTAGACCCCCAGTGCGCCCTAATGCTGAGCTGTCAACCTCGCTCAGGAGAACACATGCCTCTTGGGAATAGAAAGTGATTTGGACAGACAGGTTGTCTGGGACTGCCCCAAGTACTGCATTGTCTCCCCCCGGGAGGTGAGGCTGGGAGGTTGACCCTGGAGGAAGAGAAAGCAGGTGCCTCCCACCCCCCCACACACCCCGGAAAGACTGACTGGCAGGGCAGGTGAGGGTGGACGTCCCCCAGCGGGGATGAGCCAGGCACCACGGACAGGACTTCATGGCCAGTACATGCCAGCATGGTTGGCGACGCTTCAGAGTCTGACTCTGCAGCTGAGCTCCCGTTCCTTGTCTGCACAGCTGGTCACTGTGCGGCCGGAGGAAGGTGGGTGCTGTCTCCCGAGCCCTGCTCCTGGGCTCCACCCCCACCTCCTGACACGGAACCCCTTGGTGCTTTCTGCTCTCTGATGAAGAGAAGGGATCTCCTTGCGTGTTCTTCTCATCAGAACCGTGATAAGCCTGGCTTCCAGGGGTTTTTCTACGGTGATTATCCAAACGTGGGCCTCACCTCTGGGGTTGCAGAGATTACGGGCGCACGTCTGGTGTTCAGCGTATTCACCTTTGATTTACTCCGCACCTTTTCAGGCTGTGGTCAGCCCGGGCAGCTCCGATCCTCCCGGTGAAGAGTGTGTGTTGGAAACAGGCATTACATTTTCTCAAGAGAGCATTTCCCTCCTGCTCAATCCCAAGGCTGCTTGTGTACTCAGCAAGTATTTATTGTGTCTTCAATAGTCTCTCTGCGCATTTTGGTCTCAGCTTTTAAATGCTGAATTTGGGATCAGTCCACGATGGTGCAGCGTTGCTAGCGGGGTTCGTGGGCGGGTGGGACGGGAGAACTCAGGCTGCCGACGCTGGAGTCACATCCAGCATCTGCCCCGCTGCCGGCAGTGGGTGTGGGAGGCAGAAAAGTTCCTCTTCAAAGTCTCTTTTCTTGTTAGAAAATAAATCATAAGTGTTAGAAATAGTTTGTTTTAAAGACTTTCTTCAAAGCCTTCTTGCTTTCTGCTAATGACTCTTTGTCAAGCCCTAACCTGTGTCGCTGTCAGACGTGCTCACAGGCACGTGGGACCTTCTTTGTCCTTGAACGTTAACCAGGATATCTGTGCTTCTGCTTTTCTAAGTCCTTTCCCAAGCAACTTCCTGTCCCTTCCTGTTTGGACTTCCTCTTTTCCTTCTGTCCTCCGCGGCCTTGACCTATTCAAGAAAGTTTTCAGTTATTAGCCAGTCAGGCTCCGTTCTAGATTGTGAGGTCTGGTTCCAGCCAACGGAGATCAGAGGCAGCAGTAAGGACGACCCCAAGTGCGTGAAGGATAAATATGTCTGCTTTCCTTTGCTTGTTGTACTCTCGTGGCAAGACTGCTGTTGAGCGTGCCCTTTCTGCAGGAAGTAAAGATGGCCTTGCTGAGAGATCCTTCGTCCCAGTGCTGACTTTGAGTCATAGCACCGAAAATTTACATGTAACATAGGATGTGGTCCGCCCAGTCTCTGGGGGCCTCACATGCAGCTGCCATCTCACACGTGGCTTCCCGGTCACCATGGAAGGGGAAGAAAAGGAGGACGGCACAGGAGGTCAGGCCTGGAAGGACATGGGCCACTTCTGCCTGGATCCTTTAGCAAGGAGTGATGCCCATGCCCCAGCCCCCATCAGGAAGGCGGGCCGGGAGCATCCGAGGAATGAGCGCAGGGTCTGGAAAACACAGGACGCACATTTGTCTTTGTCCTGTTTTCTCCAAATCCAAGGTGAGAAAGCTGAGGCCAAGAGACATCAGGACACTTGCCAAGGTCCCGTTGCCCATGGGTGGCGGAGCGTGAAGTGAGCCCAGGGTGCTGAGTCCCCATGCTGTTCCCCTAAATGCTGCTAGGGCACAGGGGCCTGCTGACAGATGGGCACAGACGTGCCCCGGGAACAGAGGCCCTGGGAGCACGCCCTAGGAGGCCTGTGCCTGCCGCCGCCCAGCCTCGTGGAGTGGCTGGGGTCCGAGGAGGTGGCCCTGAGGACGGGCGAGGGGACCGGGGGTGACTGGGTGTGAGGAGCAAAGGACAGAAGTCTCACCCATGCTCTGGTCTCCCGTTAGGTGTGAGGGGGAGGGGTGCAGCCATCAAACCTTTGTCTCCCGCCTGGGACCCCAGAAATGTGGTGTCCAAGCCCTGTGTCTGCAGAAGGTGACCCCAACACAGCTGGCACGGAGATGGCAGGGCTGACACTGGGCAAGGACTTGAGGGCAGGCCCCAGCGGGGCTCCCTCAGCATGAGGTCTTCAGTGTCTTGGCCTCCAGGCTGAGAGCCTGAGGTTCAGCTGGGGCCTTGCCCAGCAGAGATGTTGGCAGGTTGTATTTTGGTCATTTGAGTCAAAGCTGGATCCCACCACATTCTGAAATGCCAGGAAGGGGTCACCCCACAAGCAGTGAGGCCCTTGGGAGGCAGCTGCAGAAGGATCTGGAAGGGCCTACGAGAAGAGCTACAAGTCCCAGGCCCCTTCCCACCTCGAGGACACCCTCTAGGCATCTTGGTCCCTGGCCAGAGTGGAATTTCATGTTGAGCTGTGGCCCAGAGAAGGACATTTTCACATTCCCACACATCTTATTTTTCCTTTTCCCACGTGTGCTTTCTCACTGGGCAGAGAAGCCAGTGCCCAAGAACAGGAGCGCATGGGGAAGCCGCAGCCATGGGGCTGGGGGACAGCTGCTATGGCCATGTTTGGTGGAAGGGATGAGGCTGGCATGTTGTGGAGAGCATGGGCCGTGGTTGGTGGGGTCAGAGTGGGCGAGCACCCCAAAGTTAGCAAGGACCCCTCCTCACCTGCGTTTCCTGGAGTTGGACTGATGATGTGGAGAAGGCGCTCTCCTTTCAGAAGAGGCCACAGGGTCTCCTTCCATTGCCACCCTCACAGCAGAGGCAAGAATGCAGGTGAGGCAGGGCCAGGCAGGTGAGGGGGCCAGGCAGGTGAGGGGCCAGGCAGGTGAGGCAGGGCCAGGCAGGTGTGGGGCCAGGCAGGTGAGGCAGGGTCAGACAAGTGACGGGGACAGGCAGGTGCGGTGGGGCCAGTCCTTCCTCCTGGAGTCTGCAGAGGGCTCCCATAGAGGTAACCCTACACAGCCAGCTCTAGGACTGAGGAGTGTGGGGGCAGAGAGGAGAGGCCATGTCAGCTGAGCAGCAGGTTCAGGATGGCTGTGGCAGGTGGGCAGGGCCAGCTGGAGGCCAGGGCCAGAGGGAGGCTGCAGTTGAACCCAGGGAGCCCTGGAATGTGCCTGTGCCCCAGCCAAGCAGCTGCTCCTCCAGCTTCACTTCCAGGAATGTCTCCTCCTCCAGGTGCTGGATGGGCCGCCCTGCAGGGGTGTGGGGAGGCTGAGGGAGAGGCTGTGCTTCCACACTGTTCTTCACCTGAGGACAGGAGGAGGGGGAGGCCCAGCGCCAGTGGTCCTGCGGGCGGATCTGCACTGAGAAAGCAGGCGCCACAGGTCAGGGCGGAGGGGCTGGGAGCTGCAGAAGCGGCTGCGCTCAGTGACTGGGGTGGAAGTCCCTGCCCGCTGTTGGTCTGGGGGGCCCTGGAGGCCGAGCAGCAGCCTCAAGGCAGACGCCTCAGCTCCCCTGTCCTCTCCTGTGCTTCCTAGTTCTGCTGGTCACTCGTGGGTCCCCACTAGCTCTGTCACCTCAGCCAGCGAGCAGGGAACATTCTGGAACATCACCTCTCATGCTGCATTGCGGCCCAGCAGCTCTTACTTGGGAGGATTCTGCTGTGTGTGTGCGTGTCTTTCCAGGGCAGGTGGAACCTTTATGCAGGTTTTTGTGTGAATGATTGTCCCACCACTGTAGTATGTGTGTGTGACTCATAAAAGTGTCTCTTCATTTACACACGCACAGGCACATTCCCATGCAGTATGACCTGTGCATGTGTGTGCATGTAAGATGCACATTTATAGATGATACCTGCACAGCAGTGAGAGGGTGAGATGCCCTTAGGAGAAATGTCTGACTGCAGTATCGCTCGGGTGTGTATGTGTCACAGGCGAGCGTTGAATGCAGACATGCACGCAGTCTGTTGGTGTGTGCATGTGTGTGGGTGTGAGCAGACAGCAGACACATTCACACGTTTGCACAGGCACATGTATGAGCACTTATCCACACGCATGCACACAGGCTCTGTAGGTATATGCATATGTGTAGATGTGAGCACACTGCACACACATCACACACGGTCACACACATCACACATGGTCACACACCACATTGCACACACATGGTCACACATCACACAGGGTTGCACACACATCACACACGGTCACATACACATCACATACACAGTCACACACATACACATCACACACACACGGTCACACACCACATTGCACACACATGGTTACACATCACACAGGGTTGCACACACTTCACACATGGTCACATACACAGTCACACACACATCACACACACACGGTCACACACCACATTGCACATGCATGGTCACACATCACACAGGGTTGCACACACATCACACACGGTCACATACACATCACATACAGTCACACACATACACATCACACACACATGGTCACAGTGCCACAAGTGTGAACGCTCATACACACGTATGCATACAGACTGTGTGGGTATATGCATGTGTGTAGGTGTGAGCACACTGCAGACACATCATACATGGTCACACACACATCACACACACAGTCACACTGGCATATGTGTGAGCACTCATGCATGCATGTGCTCACAGGCTGTGTGGTTATATGCATGTATGTAGGTGTGAGCATACTGCGGACACATCATACATGGTCTCACACACATCACACACACAGTCACACCGGCATATGTGTGAGCACTGATGCATGCATGTGCACACAGGCTGTGTGGTTACATGTATATATGTAGGTGTGGGCACGCTGCACACATCACACACACGTGCACAGCCACAGGTATGAGCAGTGATGGGTGTCTGTGCACTGGGGCACACGCAGATGCCTCCCCCCACGGGCATGCCCGCCGTCAAGCCCCTGCCACAGGGCTGCACCACCGCGTCACACTCCACACGCCGAGTTCCCACATGGGCTGGTTCCGGTCTCCTCAAACGAACTTGGCAGAGCCAAGTGTCCATATGTAGGTGTGGGTCTCTGTCTTCGCGTCCCCCATGCCCCGACACACACACACAGCTTCAATTAATTAGCAGGGACTTGGAAACCCACAGCCCCTGGCTGAAGGCAAACGCCAGCAGTCCTGGGTTTCTGCGGAGAAACGTAGAGGAGGGAGAACTGTCTGTCAGAGGGCCTTCCTTTCAGCAAGCCAGGGAGCCGGCGGATGCCCTTTGTCCGCCAGCGAGTTACATGCCCATAAAAGACGAGCCCGGAGAGGTAGGCCGTCCTTTCAGCCCTGACAGCGCGTCAGCGCCGGGAGCCGGCGGGGGCGGGAACCAGCACGTACCGCCCGTCGAGGGACATACGGCTCGGGTGTGCGCCGTGGCTGACGAGTTGTCAGGAACTCATGGCAGGGCTTGTTTTGCCAAACATTTCACTATGGAGGAACAAGGACTCCAACCTGGTTATCAAAATTTGACATTTCGAAGCTGCCTGAGGAATTTTTAACCATTGGGTTTCCATGTCAACAGCATGCCCGTCTTCATCTGCCGCCAAGGCTTCCGGCTCCCCGTGCCCCTGCGCAACGTGGAGGACAGAGTGCCTTTGTTTGCAGCGCCCATGGGCACAGGCAGCGCCCACACACACGCACATGGCGGTGGCTCTCCGTGCTGCAGGACAGTCCCCCGCAGGGAAAGGAGGAGCTTCACGTCTGCGTGTGAGTGAGGAGTGGCTGGGAGCTGCCCCGCCAGCCTGAGACCGCCCCTGGACATGCTGACATTGGCCGAGCGATGGCAGCGGGACCTGGCTGGGCTGCAGCTGGCAGAGCTCTGTTGCCTGCAGAGGGGCAGGACCTGGGATGGGGGCTCCCTCTGGACGTGGCTGGACCAGGTGCCTCTCCTGCAGGAGCTCTTAGTGAAGGCTGTGGTCAAATTAAAACCCCCTCGGCCTCCCGGTCTGGCAGGCATCGGGGAGGTCCCGCTGACTGGAGCCAGATGGCTTGGTGTTGGCAGAGGTCCCGATGGTACGGATTGTTCTGGGGCTCTTGTTCCGCTGCGTTTGAGACACCCGGGGTGGGGGTGGGGTGGGGCGGGGGAGGCCGGTGCTGCCACCACATGGCCCGGCTCCCTGGGGACCTCAGGACATGAGGTTCCCGCCCTGTTCCTGGTGCATTTCCAGACGATACCATCATGGTCTGGGAGAGATGGGGTCTGGTTGTGGGAGCTTGGGGGGGCATTCCCCACTCCTCCATCCACTCTAGACCAGGGATGCCAGGGACAAAACCCTCAGGGCAGGCTGTGTCTGTGTGCCAGGAGGCACGTGGGCAGAAGACAGGGCTCGGTTTCAAATCCTGGCTCTGCCACTTACTGACTGAGCGTGCTGAATCCCAGCGTGTGGGTCCCGCAGACGGACGCAGCTCCCGTGAGGACCCAGAAGCTGGCAACAAGGAGTTCCCGATGGGTGTCAAACCAAATGCCACGGTCTCCTTCCTGTTTCAGGGGAAGCCCGGCCCAGCAGGGACTGTGGCCAGGGTCCTGCAGCCCTCCCTGGGGCCCCAGAGACCCCTCTCTCCCACGCTGTCAGAGCGCCCACCAGCCTAGATGGCCCCACGGTGTCCCCACACTGAGCCAGGCTCCTGCCTAGTGAAGATAGCAGCAGAGGCCTCGAGCAGACTCCGTCCACATGCTGGTCTCCAGAGGCCCCTCTGGCTGAGGGTGGGGATCGGGCTGAGGGTGTAGGGTCAGGGTGAGGGGGTGGCAGGGGCACGATGCCCTCCATCCCTCCGTGGGCCAATTTGGGGCGGGGGTGCAGTGGACCCAGGCAGTGCATGGACTTTCCTGTCTGCAGCGCTCGGTAAGCTCCATGCCCCTTCCTGAAGGCGGAATCAGGAGTCGAAGCTCCAGGGTTTAGGCCCAGTGGCCTGCTTTTACATTGCCAGGAAGCTGAGGATGGCTTTAATAGTCTTAAAGGGTTATAACGAAAAAAGAAAAATGTGAAACCACAGAGATGGCACTAGTCAGAAACACTGACTACCTGGCCCTCCACCGAAAGTCGCTGCCAGCTCCCGGTTTAGGGGCAGGGATGGGAGCTGGGACCAAGCAGGCGGCGGGGAGGCAGCCCTGGACGAGGGCGAAGAGCCCAGCCCGAGCCCTGGCCTCAGCCTGCTTGTGAGCCGGGCCAAGCGGCGCCCCCTCCCCAGGCCAGTGTTCTGCTCTGGCTGACTTGGCGTAGCTGGACATTGGCTGGTGAGCTTTCCCTCTCTTGAGCCCTTTGGGATACAGTTGTCCGTGGGGTGCTTTGGAGAGCAGAGCGAGGACCAGGTGGTGGCCGGAATCAGAGTCAGTCAGCTCTCCCTGCGCAGGGGCTGCCAGGCAGGCAGCCCAGCGTCTGTGGCCCGTGGCAGGGAGCATGGGTGTGCCTGCTCCTGGGTCTGCGGGTTGGCTGTGCCCTCTGCTCCAGGCCATGGTGGGCTCGGGTCTCTCCCACGCGTCTCTGTGCAACCTTGACCGGCGACTTCCCGGCATGGTCTTGGCAGGGTACATCATAGGACACCAAACTCAGCCTCAGTAGCTCATTCAGGGGCCCCGCCTGGGTCAGACCCACGAACATCCCGTTGGCCAAGTAAGTCCCAGGCCCAGTCCCAGGATCAGCAGTTGAGGGAGCGTGTCTCCTTCTACACTGGAGGCATGGAATCCAGTCCCCGGGGCTCACAGAGCAGGCAGGAGCGTCGCATCACGTTTACATCTGCATTTTACGTGTCACTTTTCAGCGTGTGCTTTATAACGTATGCAATAGACTTACATTTTAAGGCATGAATATGTATCATGGGGGGAATACATGCTCGGTTTTGTAAACCAACGAGATGTGAGTCCACAGAGGGTGGAAACCTGGGGTAGGCACTGGCTGCGTCTCCCAGCTCCGAGCTGCCGGCTGAATCCTGCAGAGAGCAGGATCCCGGGGCCTTCTGCTGACCCGCCAAGTAATTGCCATTTTCAGACCTTGCTTTCTTGGTAAATAATGACATTTCTCCATCTCACTGAGAATACTGGCTGTATGGAAATGAGGACAGGAGCGGCCCAGCCAGGGCCCTGGAGAGGTGGCTAGAAAGACCCTGGCGGGCTCCTAAATTGGTTTATTTGCTGGATAATCGGAGGCAAACCAGACACCCTAATAGGACACGGGCTCCTCGAGGCCGGCCGTGGCCATCGGCGATCGCTCTGCAGTGGTTGTTTCTGTTTCCGGGGCAGGAAAAGCAGTTTGATTTCCCACTTGGCACCTGTTTTGAGACAAAGAGCATGATTGTGCTGACTTTTCCTAAAGACACAGTTACTTTTAGATGGGTGTAGTTTGTCACTGCAGCTTTTCTCTTCCCACTTTGTATTTTTTTAAGAAGCTGGGAGCCCCTCGTGGAAATCGGGAAGGATGGGGAAGGTGTGCCGTGCTGAGCTGCAGCCAGCTGACGGGACCTGCCCACAGGAACAGAGCCTGTGAGCAAACCAGGAAATGTCCAACGATGTCCCTGGAGCTCCAGGGCCCATCAGAGAATTTCAGGGGAGGGCTAAATAATGCCAGGAAGGCCACAGGGCTCAGCTGACCAAGGAAGGTCATCCCCAGGAGGTGACACCTTGGCTGAGAACTGGGTAACAAGGAGCCAGATGGGAAACTTCAAAGTCCTCAAACCTGCCACCAGGGCTGAAGGGGGCAGGGGTGCAGGCAGAAGGTGGGGGGGATGGTGCCTTGTCAGGGAGAGTAAGTTTGGTTTGATTTGAGCATTGGAGAGAAAAGCGGGGTCTGGCAGAGCCCCCGTCCCATGGATTGGGGGGTTGGGAGTGGCACTGGGGGTCTGGGAAGGATTAGGGGCAGTGGTTGGGTAAAAGCTGGCAGGGCCTGGCTGCAGGAGGAGGAGGTGTCCAACACGCCCTGTGTCCTCTCTGTCCCTGCCCTGCGTGTTGGCACTACAATCCGCTTGGAATTGGGTCCTGGGAAACGGTAGCGTCTGAGAGCCTGCAGTGACAGGAGTTCATCCCAAACCACTGTGAAGAATGCGGGGGGTGGGGGGCCTGCAGGCTCCGGGCAAGGGGAGGGGCACGGAGAGCCGGCAGGAGCTGGGCCGGGATCAGCTCTGCAGCACCCTCCTCCTCTCGGGCTGGCCCCCCAACCCCCAGTGAACCTGCCGGACACCAGGGCTCTGCCTTCCTGGGTCTAGTCTTGCACACGAGAGGCTGAGTGTGCCCAGGTTAGACCCGTGTAGGTCACAACAGTGTGTTTGGATTAGTTTCTCACTGCAGGTGGGAAATGGAAGAGACCTACGGGCTGCAGCTGCAGGACCAGGGCGGTGGGGGTGGGGGGAGGTGGGTCACCCTCATGGAAGTCTGGAAAACCTCAGAGGGGAGAGGAGGCAGGTGCTGCCTGGACCCCCAGACGGTCCCTCTCCGAGGCTACTTGTGCCCAGCACTGACACACTCCGTGGGAAATTGACCCATTACCCAACCTCTCTGCTCCACTCCCTGGTGCCCCGTGGTCTAAGAGGGCACGCAAGCCTTTGACTTCTAGAGTGTTCTCCGCTCCCAGCAAAAACAACCCAGTCCCACCTCTAGGTAAGAATTGCTGAGTTCAGATTTGCACAGGAGTTTGCCTTTTTGCTTTTTTGGCCTCAAATGCATCTTTTGTTTTTCATGAATCCAAGCCTTGCTTCCTTTTCTCCTTGTTCTTTTTCAAGTTACTGTACTAAAATAATCTCATAATTTGCCAGTTATTTCTTCTTTACAAAATGATGTTATTGAGAATTTAGTCACTAACGTACTGTGAAACTTGGCTTCAATTTTAGCTTCAGGTGTTTAGACGAAGATTTGTGGCACTGGGTGTAATGGGTTTGTTTTTGTGTTTGCCTGTCAGACCACAGGAAAAAAAAAAGCAGTCATTCATTAAAAGCCAGCCAGGTAGCACCGGTCCTGGTAGCAGCTCCGTGTGGATGTGAGGCCGCAGACCTCGGCTGAACCCCTGCAGGGGCCTCACCGGAGGAAAGCGGGGATGCTGGGCTGAGGAACGTGTTCAGGGAGAGCGGGTGGAAGAGCAGGGCTGGAAGTGAAGCCCGGGGAGTCTGATGTGGAGCTGCAGCACGTCTCGAGGCTGGCGTCTCCTGGGTGTGTGCGCTGGACCCAGAGACACCAGGACCCCGGCCCTCTGGGGTGTTTGTACAAGGCCTTGGAGACCCCAGAAGCCTGTACCATTTGGGGCATTTGTGCAAGCTCCTGGAGACCTTTATACAGGAACATCCCCTGGGACCTTTATACAGGAACCCAGAGGCTCCAAGGACCCTGTTCCCACTGGGGCGTTTGTCCAGGGACCTGGAGACCCTTCCCATCCCACATGCTTTCTGGAGGGCCTGGAAGACCCAGACTTTCGCTGAAGTGTCTTTCTTTGGGGAGGTGGCCTGTCTCAGAGGAGACAGCCCACAGTTCAGCCTCGGCCCGCTGCTGTCTTCCTTGTCCCAGCTGTGAGGAGCCCAGGCACATTCCTCAGCCCTCCTGTATACCACACAGGGCGACAGGTGCCCAGGGCAGGGCCCAGAGCATGGGGGGAGGCGCGGGAGGGAGGCCCAGTGCAGGCCCGCTGTGGGGACTCGGTGTGCCTGGTCACAGTCACACAGGACCCTCGCCTGGGCTCTGGGCTCAGGTCCTTCTTCAAGGTGGGACTTTGCCTCCGCCCAGGGACCTGCTGGAGGCCTTGACCTCAGGGTGGCAAGGTCTGCAGCCCTGCCAGGCGCTGGGTCTCAGGTGCCACTGCCCATGCCCTGGGAAGGCCCCAGCAGTGCCATCTTCCAGCTGGGGGAAGCAGGCTCTGGGCCCTGCCCTGGGCACCTTGGGGACTGCAGGCACCCCAGGGGATCGTGTGGGTGCTGAGTGGGAGGAGCTCCAGGACGCCGAGGTGCGGGGCCTGGCATCAGTCAGCTGCTGTGGCTCCTGTCACAGGATGTCCAGACTGGAGGGGCCAGGGGTGTGTGTGTGTGTGTGTGTGTGTGTGTGTGTGTGGTGTATGTGTGTGTGGCGTGTGTGATGTGTTTGTATGGTGTGTGTGGTGTGTGCATTTGTGTGTGCATGGTGTGTAGGTGTATGTGAATATGTATACTGTCTGGGGTGTATGGTGTGTGTTGTGTGCGGTATATGGTGTGTGTATAGTATGTGTGTGATGGATGTATTTGTGTGTGTGTGTTTGTGTGGGGGGTGTGCATGGTGTATGTGTATATGTGTAGTCTCTGGGGTGTATGGTGTGTGTTGTGTACAGTGGTATATGGTGTGGGTAATGTGTGTGGTTTGTGTGTGTAATGTGTGTGGGGTGTGTGTGATATGTGTG
>NW_022437096.1:637914-640414 GCF_009761245.1 Sapajus apella
GGTGTGTACGTGGTGTGTATGGTATGTGGTGTGTGGTGTGTGGTATGCGGGGGCCATAGTGTGCATGGTGTATCTGTGGTGTGTACGGTGTGTGGTGTGTACGGTGTGTAGTGTGTGGTGTGTGGTATGTGTGGACATGGTGTGGATGTTGTATGTGTGGACATGGTGTGGATGGTGTATGTGTGGACATGGTGTGCATGGTGTGTAGTGTGTGGTGTGTGGTGACTTGCTGAGGGGCACAGAGAAGGGAGTGGCCTGGAGTCTCTGTCCCCCCGGAGCCCTCCATGCCCTCCCTGGCACCTGTGTCTCTGAACACTTCCTGGGCGCTCAGGGTCGTCTGGCATCCCCAGCACTGCTAAGAATGAGGCTCTCCCGGACGTTGGCCCTCATGCCCAATCAGCCAGGCCGCTCCCCTCCCCAGGCAGAGATGGGGCCCGAGTCACTTTTTGCAATAACATTTGTGGAACTTAAAGACAAAATCCTTCATAAAAGGATCATAAAGTGTAATCATGGCGATGAAGCCGGCCTGAGTGGAGGGGAGGTGACCTTTCTGGCCACTCTCTGGAGGAAATGCCACCCAGGAAGGAAGGGCAGGAGGTGGGGGCCTTGCCTCCAAGGAGAGCCTCCCTGCCAGTCTGGCCCTGGTGAGGTTGGGGCAGCCTCCTACGGAGGAGCCTCGCTGATGCTCGTGGGACCCTCCCCCTGTGGCGGGCAGGACGCCCCGGGCCGCTGCTGACCGCAGCTCGGGAGGAGATAGCATTCTTGCTGCAGTGGAGGATGCTGGACCGCACTGGAGGTCTCCCCGCCTGTGGCCTGCTGTGTTCTCGCCTTCCTGGGGGACAGCGGGCCTGCCCAGGCAGAGGCTGCTCCTGACTGAGGCTCCCCAGGCCCTGTGGCATTGCATTAGACTCTGGATGGGCCGGGCATCTGTGCCAGCAGCAGCTTCCCTCAGGCGGCGTGTGCAGGCCTGCAAGATTCCCTTCCATTTGAGCATTGTTCCTCACCTGGAGAGGCCTAGGTGCCTAGGGGGCTGCAGAAGCCCCCAGAAAATGAGGCTTTCAGGGCTCAAGTTGCTCTCCCATAAGCTGAGGGGGTCCCAGGGGCCTGTTGGGCTCCAGGCGGCCCACACCGTGGATGTCTGTCCTTGGTCATGTGCCAGTGCCATGGGCACCTGGGTGCTCAGCACGACCAGCAGGGTGGGCTGCAGAGACCACCTGCTCCCAAGTGCTCCGCTGACCAGACCTGTCAGCCAGGGTGTGTCATGGTCTCTGGGGCGTGCACCCTGGGGTGTTGCCTTCCCTGCAGGTCCCATGGTTTATATACCGTCTCTGTGGCCCTAACTTCACGGAGCCCCGCCCAGCTCTGATGCCCGCCACACTGGCAGAGTGGGGTCTAGGCCCTCTGCAGAGCTGTGGACCTGCGGGGCATTCCCCTCTTGTATTATCTGCCTCCTTTTATGAGAGGAGGCTACACAGGGTGAGCCAACGCACCATCTGGGGGTAGTTCAGGCTGCGTACCTATTCCAGGCCAGTCCTGGGTTTGCCAGGGGATCCATCGGCCTGTCCATAGAGGTGACATCTGACGAGGCAGCATCTTGTTGAAATACGCAGACCTCTGCACCACATGCTAATCTGGGCTTTATTCAAATGAGCAGCGTGTCCAGGAGGCTGCATCTGTGCTGACTGCGTCAGCGCCATGCCAGCCTCCTCCCAGGCCTGCAGAGAGCGGCATGGCGGGCCACGTGCTTTGCGTCTGCTCACGTTCTTAAGCCCCGATGTGCACCAAGCGCTCACTCTGGACTTACTGCGTCCGTGCGTGCCGGCAGATGAGGGTGCCTGTGGGTCTCCGTGCCACGGAGGCTGACATTGAGAAATTGTTGCATTCTGGCTGTTACCACAGTCTAGGCAAGGCCTGCAGACAAGGCGTGGCCTGGGGTCTGGCACTGCCATCTGAGTTGAGAGAGCCCCGGGAGAGACCCTGAGGGAAGCCAGACGTGGAGCTGAAATCTGTGTCTTCTCCTACCTCCTGCCGCCAGGCCCTAAAGGTGTGAAGGAGGATGCTGAGCACACCTACTTTTCAGTGGGGGCAGCCGCCACCTATCCCTTGCTGTGTGGCGTGAGCAGTCCAGCCAGCCCGCAGTGGTTCAGTCACTGGCGAAAGGACTCTTGTGGAAACCATGACTTCCGCCATTTCCAGATGGATTCCGGGACCATAAGGTTCTCAGTGAGTTTTCAGTTTCAGAGGAAGTGGTCTACATTTGTGGGAGATGCCATCCTCCCTCCCTCTTGCTCTGCCCTCCCCCTGGTCTTTCCACCGCTCAGTGAAGCTTGCCATCCGGACCGTGCCATGCTGCCACTTGGCCTAAGGTCTCTGTTGTCAGAATTCCCTGGTACAGTGTTCCTGGTAGCTCCTGCCTCAGTTGGGACTGGATATGCCCCGGGTCCCAGCACCCACGGCGCACCGTCGTGGGTCACTGTCACCTGCCCCGGGTCCCAGCACC
>NW_022437096.1:640424-661882 GCF_009761245.1 Sapajus apella
AGCACCCGCGGCGCACCGTCGTGGGTCACTGTCACCTGCCCCGGGTCACAGCACCCGCGGCGCACCGTCGTGGGTCACTGTCCCCTGCCCCGGGTCACAGCACTCACAGTGCACTGTTGTGATTGCAGTTATTTGGCTGCTCCTTGACCTGAGTGAGATGCCCATGAGGGCAGCAAGCCTGTGTCCCTAATGCCTCTGGGTAGGCCAGCACACAGTAGGTGCTGAACGAATGCTTCTGGTCATGCAGTGGTTACTCTGAACCCAGCTGCTGCTCCCAATGTCTTTGGAGTTACCGGGTTGTGTGTTATTGGGCATCTTGTGTTGGCGCTGGGAGAGGTGGAGGGTTCTGGGGCTGCCTCTGTCTTCAGGACTGCAGATATACCTGAGAACACAGGGCTGACACCCAGAAATAACCCAGCACCAGCATCAGGTGGTGTCTCGGGTGTGGAGACAGCTGGGCAGGTACCTCGGGTGCTGGAGAGAGGGAGGGGAAATGGCTGCAGTTACCCAGAGCCGCACAGAGTCTGCCACCTGGGCACCCGAGTGATCCTGGGGCACTGTCCCCACAGCCAGTCCCAGTCAGAGGCTTTTTGTCAACAGGTGCCCCCTGAGTCTGGCAGGGTGGACTCACCTCAGCATTGTCTGCCAAGTGAGTAAATGAATGAGTGGCCGAGGACTGAGTGTGGCCTGATGTGCCTTGGCTGGTTTCTGCCACCCTGGGGAGGTGAGTGCCAGGGTCGGTGGGGCTCAGGCAGGTCCCACCCAAGGCTCTGGGTGGCCTGGCCTGTCACCGGGTGGGAGGAGAGCAGGGACATGCTCAGCTCTAGGGCTGGCCTCCCCACCCCATCACTGGCACAGCCTGGGTGGGCAGCCTGCAGGAGGAGCAGGCGGGCTCCCTGAGTTGGGAGGAGGGCTCCCTGAGTTGGGAGGAGGGCTCCCCTTTCAGCCTGGAAGAAGCGGTCCCCGTGGGGACTGTGCCTGCATGTGGTCTGCAGGCAGTGTCCACTCCTGGTCAGCACCTCACCGTGCATGCGTTCTTGGCAGCTGAGGTTCCCATCCCCATGTGGGCTGGCAGCACCATCTGTCCTGATTTTGTGCCTGCCTGTCCCAGGTCAAGGTGGCCTGAGTGCACTGCTAAGTCATTAATTCAGCAAACACAGGCTGTGCCGAGCAGGGGATGGCCCTCGGAGGGCCCTCAGTGGCCCATCCTGCTAGAGCTGGCAGGGGCAAGAATCCCAGGTGAGAAGAGCCCCCTTCTCAAACACGGTGTGTGGGCGCCCCTGTTTTTCTCACCTTGCTGGGCAGCCAGTGTCTGTGGAATGAGAGATACGGATGATGTTGACTGTTGAGCAAGTGACGTGCACCGAGCGAGCTTTGGGGAACCCTAAAAAGGGGGTGGGAGGGCGTGGCCCGGAGGTCCTCCTGCTTCCATCTGTGAGTGTCCACAGGGTGGGGCGTGGCCTCACCACGTCCAATACTCACATGTTCCTCCGCAGTCCTGGAAAGGCTCACTTGGCCGTGCAGTGTGCAGTGTTTCGGGAGGGTGACTCCCAAAGCCCCTGGCTCTGGTCACTTCCAGGAGACCCCACCCTCTCGTGCGGGCAGGGCGATCACGGACGGCCACAAGCTGTTACTACCGACTGCCTTGACTCAGTTCAGCAAGGATTGAAAATAGCCAGTTGGCCAGACTCAATCTTTGTCTTGTTTTAAAAGAGTTTGTTTTTCCAGACTCTGTCCAAGTCTGTTTTAATCCACCCAAAGAGAAGCTAAGTTTGATAAATAAAAGAAGATTTAAAATGGTAGAGAAAAATGTGTTTCCCCCCAGCTCCCAAGAGAGTACTGCCAAAATTGAAGTGTAGACACAAAAATAGAAATGATCAGAATGTCTGATGGTATCTATATTTTCAAATGAAAAGGCAGAGGGAGTCTTTCAGCCCAACCACGTACTTACGGGAAGATCCGGCCAGGCTGGGAGCTCACCTCAGCTCCCCTGCGTCGGGTGGGAATCAGGACTCCAAGCTCCTCTTTCTCTGCTGTTGGGCCTCACGCTGTGGATCAAGGGGGTCCCTGAGTTGTTCATGGGGAGGAGCATTGCTCTGGAACGATCAGGGGAGCTCCTGGGGCTTCAGGGGCCCCTTGGGATCCAGCCTTTCCCCAGGTTTCCGTTTCTTTGTAGGAGGGGAAGTGGAGGCACCTCTGTTTGTGATGTCACATCAGCCCCGAGCCTGGAACCCCCGCAGTGGGTGACAGTCAGGGGACAGGGCACCTGGCTTGGTTGCTGGGCCAGAGCTGGAGTGGCCGGGAGACTCTTCACTGTGTGACAGTGATAGGAATGGGAAGAGCTGCTCATATTCAGGATGCCGCCTGAGGTTCGCCACTTCAGGGACATTATCCGATTTCACTTTCATGGCAGCCTGGTAAGCCACTCTCAGTGGCTTTGGCACAGCCTGGGAGCGTGTTAGGAATGCCCATCTCTGCCCCTGTTCAGACCTGCGCAGTCCGACACCCTGGCCTGGGCCTTAGTGCCTCTGTCTCTCTCCAGGGGACTATGAGTTGGATGACGGCTGCTCCATTTCACACGTGGAGAAGGTTGGCAACATCACCGTGAACTAAGGAGCCCTGCCTCCTGTGGCTAACCGGTGATGGCGCTGGAGCCGAAATGCGGCGGTCTTCACGGGGAACCTGCCCTCCAGCGCTGCCCCGCCCTGTTGTATTATATGGTCTTCCTGCCTGTGTCTTCAGAGGTCCCAGGAAAGCGGAAGGTGACCCTGGGCCCCACCTCAGGAACATGGCAGCTGAGGCTACAGGTACACAGGCCCAGCTTCAAGCTCAGGAGGCCCCGGGGTGCCTGGTGGGGACCTGGCCACGCAGGGCTTTGTCCAGTGTCTCCGTGGCCAACTGCGCACATGTGGGTATTGATACCCAGTAGGATTGGATTGCTCTTTCTCTTCAGTCAACATAGCAAGGAAGATGGCTGGAAATGCCGTGTGCGGCTGCCATCCCAAAGCTGCCTGCCTCTCTGGGTCCTTGTCTCCTTGGCCTCCTGTCCCCTTGCCCCACCAACCGTGGATGACCTGTCCTGCCATGTCCTTTAGCATGAGCTTGGGTTTCCAGCCAGTCTGTAGTTTTGGGGACTGGGTGCCTGTCTCTGGAACAAGCCAGAAACTCAGGGCTCACAGTGCAGCTCGGGTCCCTGGGTCAGCCGTGGTGGCTTTGACTGTGGGTCTGTGGCTCAGCCACAGGAGGGCCAGACTGGACCCCGGGCTCTGGGCTCCAGGGCAAGGGATTGGACTAACGGGAGCTTTGCTGTTCTCGGCAGGCTGGGCTCCGGCGTGTGGGTTGGGTTCAGGGCTGCACTTCATAGGGACAGGCCCAGCCTCCAAACCCCATCACTGCCAGCCCCTCCAGGTCCCGAAAGTCCCACTGACTAAAAAGACCACATGGCCAAGCCCGGTATCAGCGCAGGTAGGGGCGCGTGAGTGTTTCCCAGCCGTCACCTAACAACTGAAGTCTCTTATCTCCAGTACTTGGCATACAGCAGGTGCCTATTAGGTGCTTGGCCACTGCTAGACTAGTCATTTGGTCACTGAACTCATTGTCTTTCTGGGAATGATATTACAAGAAGCCCTCAACCCGTGCTGGAAGAGCCTTTTGGCCAAAGAGAAGCTCTTTATAGTGATCAGATTGACCTAAAGAAGAGTTTTCCCACGTAAAACGTCAATTCATTGGCAAGAAATGACACCGCCACTGTCATCATCAATTGTCTCCTGAGGGGAAACAGGAAGAGTCAGCACATTCCACTCCTTTCTCAAGTGGAATGAGCGTTAACCTCCAGCCGAAGGCAGGGTTCATGGTCCCGTTTCTCTGCCTTCATTCTCTTTGGACAGTCACCCAGGATTAATTGCCAAGTAGTCTGCGGTGTGAAGACACGGAGGGCTTCCAGCCTAGGCCTGATAGTGATACTTGCTCATCAGCATGTTGAATTACGTGGACTGTCAATAAATGCCAGGAACAGTGAGCTTCAGGGATGTGGAGTCCATCCACCCCAGGCAGCTGGTGGCTGGCCCCGCACAGGGAGGTGGGCAGGCAGTTCCGTATCTGTGCTCTTCTGCACTTTGGCGCAGGGAACGATTCTGCATGCATTCCAGAAAGTGGCCCTAATTTGAATTTAGATCTTATTCATGGTATTCACGTGGTGGCATTTGGAGGAGGGGACACCACGGCAGTACCGAGCAGCATGCAGGGACTCAGCAAAAAGCAGGCGCAGGGGTCCCCCGCTCCTGCCAAACCGCGGTGGTCCTGCCTGTCCTGCTTTTGGAGATGACCACCCCAGATGGTGTGGCAGGGCCAGGCAGTGCCGGGCTGGGCTTCATCTTCTGCACCGACTGCTGCGTTGCTTAGAGCGGTGGTCGGAGCTGCGGCATCTGTGCACATTGAAAACAGGCAGGGCCCTGCCCGGGTCTGAGGACTCAGCTCGGAGATGGATTAGCAGAGCCCCCTGCCAGCAGTGCCATGCGCCCTGGGCAACGGCACTCATGGTCCTGGACATTCATCGCCAGCTTCCTCTGCCCCAGGCGGGGTCCAAATGATTTCCCTGCAGTGATACACTCATCCCGGAGGCCACCCTGTCAGGTGCTGTCACATCCCTGTCTTTCTCCAAGAGAAATCGAGTCACAGTGTTTCAGTAACTGAGAACATTAAGTGACCCATAAGTGGCATAGCTGACTTGTATCAGAAGCTGGGGACTTTGGATATGCTGGCCTGGGGGTAGCAGAGAGGTGACCCTTCCCTGTTCCCACACACAGCCTGCCCTGCCTAGAGCTGGAGAAGGCTCCAGGACTTGAGAGCTAGGTTCCTGGGGCTGGGCAGTGGCACACCTGGCCAGGATAAGGTGTGGGCCTGGGAGAGACGGGGTCAGTGCAGGCCACAGCTGAGACCAGATGCAGACAAGAGAGTATGGGGGCTTCCAGGTGGCACGTGGGCCTCTCATGCACCTTTCCCACAGGCTGGTGGGAGGTGCCTGATAGGACCCTGGCTAGCTCCCTGGGAGCAAGCCAAGAGGGCAGGTCTGGATGGAACCGGATGGGAGGGCTTTGACCTCGCAGAGCCAGGCGCGCCTGGGAAATGCATCATGGTGTGAATACCAAAGCAGGTACCCCTGCCCAGCCCACGGTTCCTAGCAGGCCCCATTGCCTTCCGCACTCCACATCGTTCGCTCCTCCCGAGGTCCCTTTGCAGGTTGGAACCTAGGGCTCAGAGGGGAGGTGGCTTGCCCGGGACCACGCAGTGGCTGGATATGGAATCTGGATAAGGTACATCCTGACCCAGGCCCCCCTACTCTGATATATGGGTGTCTGGGCTCCAAAAAGCTTTCTCTGACCTTCTTGTTCCTCGGGAATGAGTGGTGCCTCCAGGATTCAGGTCTGAGGTGTGCCCGGAACCATGTGGACCCCTTTCGTTCCTGCATTACCTGGGGGTGAGGCAGACACTCCCGGTCCTGCCGTGGGCATCGTAAGATGGGCTGCTGTGGTGTCCCCTCCCTCCCAGGGCTGCTCTGAGGGCACCCCTGGGGAGCGTCACGCAAAGTCCTCCTTGCCCCTCTGAGGTATGGGGTGAGGTCCCTCCCTGCGGTGTCTCGGTGAGCAGGAAGCAGGCACAGCGTGAATGCGGCCTCTGACAGCTCAGCCACCCTGCAGGCCCCTCAGCCCTGGCTCCCAGTGGCCCCTGACCCTGACCTGGGCAAGGCTGGGCCCAGAGCACCCTAGAAGGCAGGGAGCCCATGGGGTCAGTGCATCTGAGGTCGGGGAGGAAAATGTGGGCTGAAGGCCGAGCAGTTTGGCTCTGACCCAGACGCCTGGCATAGCCTTGATCGGTGCCAGCCCAGTCTCAGCCCCAACATCAAGAGCAGACCATATCCTCTCCTGTCACCTCCTGGGCAAGAACACCATCGATGCAAGGCTTCCAAGAACTGGATGAGCAGCATAAGCCCCCCAGGGATGGGACCAGGTGACAGCGGCTTGCTGGTTTTACAGGCACACACTAAGGGGCTGAGCCCATCAATTCTGCTCCAGAACTCCTTGATATTTGCCTTAAAGTTCAGCTCTAAATATAGACCCATTGGGGTCTGTTGCAAATGTTTTCTTGGGGGGCCTGTTGATGTGCGTGGGGTCCTGGGGGGGGCAGTGTTCTGGCACCCACCCTTCCCATGGTCTGCAGCGCTGATGGAAGCAGGCGCAGGTGGGGAGATGGGGGCCAAGGAGACTCCTCCAAGAGAGCTGCGCCTTTCCCCCACCCACTCCGCTGGTGGGCCGAGGCCCCACCTGCCTCCCCAGGCTCTCCTGTGGCAAGTGTGGGTGTGGACACTGTTGGTAACAGAGGTATAAGAGCAAACAGGGAGCCCCCGAGCCCCTGCCAGGAGATGGTAGCCGTGTGGGAAACCGATTGAGAGCTCCGGCTCCCGCAGGAAGGTGCTGCGGGCCCCTATCCCCGCAATGGCCATTCTGCTCCGACTGTCCTCCCAGCTGGAGGCGTCCTCTGGTGGTCCCTCTGCTGTGCTGTCACCTCGGCCATGTGGTTGCAGCCTGGGCACTGTGAGCCTTCCTGTGTGGGCTCCTGGGGACCCCCAGAGATCCCCTCCCGCAGAGTCGCCAGCCACAGCAGGTCTCACGTAACTTCTGCTGTGGAGAAGGGTCCACACCTGCGTCCCGTGGGTGAGGTGCCTCTGCTTGCTGGGGTCCTGGTGCCCGGCTGCTGCCCCCTAGGAGCTGGGCTCTGGGTGGGGAGGAGGGCTTTCTGGAGGCAGCAGCAGATGTCTGATGGCCTGAAGCCCTCAGGAAACCTTCTGAGGGGCTCTTGTTTAGGAAACAAATCCGTCTGCTGAGCGAGTCTGTCTGCTCCGAGTGCACATCTTGTCTCGGGGTCCTGCAGGCACGAGGTGGGCAGCCTGCTCTCCGTGGGTCGGGACTCGGAGTCTTCACAGGCTGGCAGACCCCACGTCCGTGCCCAGCCCTGCCTACGCGGATCCATCACCTGGAACCCCCGTCGCGGGGCTCAGAGCTACGGGCAGGGTGGGAGGTCCCTTCCGGAGGACCCTGTAGATTAACTCGGCTTACTTGATTCATTGATTTTGTCAGGGGTCCGTTTATCACACTGACACCTGGAAAAACCTTAAATAAATATTTATCATCCTCTGAGGGGCCCAGCCAGGCTCTCAGAAAAGAGGAGGGGCAGCTGGGATGGCACCTACATGGGGCTTTCCGGCTCGCCCCGAGGGAGGAGGCCCAGAGCCAACCCTGGGTGCTGGTTGGTCTGCCTGCTGCTCATTTATTTATTCATTCATTCATCTTTCACTCTGGAGAGCCCAACCCTGGTCTCTCACCACCATGCCTCTCACTGGCTCAACTCAGGCCCTGCTGTTACCCTCCTCTGGAAGCTTCCTTTCTGGGCATCTTCCTGACTTGTGCAATCCCGGCTTCCCTCAGATGCCCAAAGGCCACCTCTTCAGGGGAGCCTTCCTGGACCACCTTGACTCCACCGGCCCCTGGCCTGTGCCCCTCCTGCCGGGCTCACTGTGTCTCCGTGGCGACCCCGTGCCCCGGCTCTGTGGTATGGACAGTGGTTCCTGTGCCCTTGATGTGTCCCCACAGTTGTGGGTCAGTCTCAGCTGCGTTCCCGGCTGCATTCCCAGTACCCCGACCAAGGACAGATGCCCCGGAGGTGCCCAGGCCTGAGGGAAGGGGAATGCAAGCCTCCCTGGCCGCACGCACTGGACACCCAGGAGGAGGCTGGGATCATTGGAGACCTGCGCCAGGGACAGGATGGTGGGAGAGGGTGAGGAGGCGTCCCAGGGAGGAGTCTGGGGGCAGGGCTGGGAGGGGTCGGATCACCAGGCACCAGGGTCCTTGACTCTGTCCCCCCACCTGGGGCCCGGACAGCTTCTGGAAGGTTCCTGCAGTGTCTGAGTGCATAGCCATGCCCAGCTGGTGCAGGCCCATCTGCCCCCAAGGCTCTCTGTCCTGACAGGTGGTGCCCTCGCTGTCTGCCTGCCTCGGGGTGCAGCGCTGGCATGCCCAGACCCTCCTCAGTTCAGTCTGTGGCCTCTTCTTGCTGCGGGGGCTTGTCAGGACCCCTGGATGCAACCGAGAACTTGACAAGGGAGGATGTTGAACGCTTATTAGGTGACCGCCGTCCACTTGCCCAGCTCTCCACCTCCGTTCCGGCCACGCGTGGACACTGTGCTTGTTCAGACCACTGTCCTCCAGTGAGGGCATCAAAGGAGACAGGGAAATTCCCCCAAAGTGGCAAACAAGGTGCAAACCACAGGCTTCCTTTTTATCTGGCTTCCGCTCCCAGAACCCAGGTCCTCAGTGGCTGCTCAGAAGCGGTCACCTCCCACCTGGGCTCCAGGAGCGAGGTCAGGCGTGGGGAGTCTTTGAAGGGCCGGGAGGAAGAGGCTGCAGGCTTTCTGAAAGGGCTCCTGCAGGAGCACCCCCAGGGAAATGCTCCCGAGCGCCTGGGCTGCCGGCTTTGAAGGCGCAGAAGTTTGATGGGCTAGTTTAGTCCATCATTTTTTCCCATTAATAAAAATTAGGATAGGAAAGAAATTATGATAATCCAACACTGACAATGAAGCTTTCCCATTTACTTCTCTTTCTGTAAGGTTTTTTTTTTTTTTAAATCAAAATCATTTATGATTAATACAGTGCATATTAAAACTTTTAACCTGCTACCTTCATAAAGTAAAAAATGTTCCCAACATATTACATTTTTAATCACATGAGTTAATTACTCTTTAGGGAGGCTCTGGAAGTTCTGGAAAGGAGGGTTTTACGGATTTCAAAGAATGAGACTGAAACTGTCATTTTAATGAGAATGCAAATGAGAATCGCTAAGGTTCAATGAAGGTCACAGCAGCTTCACCATCAAGTTATTACAGCCATTTATTGCCAGTAACAAATGAATATTAAAAGCTATTGTTTTAACAGATTAGACCTCCAAATTATTATTATTTCGAAATTTCCCGGGTGTCTGGAACATAATTTAAAAATTATGAAATGCTAAGATTCTCTGCAGACCTATAATCCTCTCCTGAGCCTGTTGGTTTTTACAAAGATGTGAGCCTCTCTCTCCCCGGGCGTCGGAGCCTGCAGGAATGTCTCTGCAGAGACACTGGGACACTCGTGCTGCGCTTCCTCTCCGCATCGTGGTCCCAAGAGGGGGTCCCGAGAGCTGTGTTCTGGGGAGTCGCTGGGCAGGGCCCCAGGGTGGCAAGGTGGCCCCTGAGGCTGGTTCTCTGAGATCTCCGATGGTGAGGGCAGGAGGTCAGATGGCTCCCGCTGCAGGGACACCCCGTCCTGGACACCTGTCCCTGCCCCACCCACTGCTGTCTCTTAGCAACCAGCCAGGCCTGGCACACAGGGGCTCCGCGGATGCCGAGTGAAGGGAGGGAGGTTGGATGGATGATGAAGGAATGAATGGATGCTGGCTGGTGGCATGGGGCTGGCGGTGGGCTAGCACCCTTCCTAAGTGGCGTGGCCGGCTTCCCAGGCACCTGGGCGTTCTCCTCTCTCATCCCTTTCCCTCTCAGAGCAATCCAGTCTCACCAGCACAGCAAGCAGGGCCCAGCCTGGGTGCTCGGACCCTAGGGTCCTGCGACGGACTTCCGGGGAGGGTGGCGGCTACCTGTTGGAGGATGCGGCCTCCCAGCTCATTCCCGAGGCTTTTCCTGCCCCCCCCACTCTCACACCGTAGGCGTTCAAGATGTCTGTGTCTTCAGAAGTGCAAATGTTCATGGGAAGAGGGAGGGAGGGAGGGAGGGAGGGAGGCAAGGCAAAAACAAGACCCCCAAACCCACCAGACACTGCGAAGTTCCTGGAAGTGGCCTGGGGTGCACCCCCCTTGCCATGGGCACCCCGTGGTCTGTGGCCTCCTGCAGCCAGATGACTCTGTCATCAGCAAGGCCCAGGGAAGCGAGGACCTTGTCCAAGCCCCTGAGGTAGGAGCCCAGGAAGCTGGCCCAGGAGATGGCCAGAGGGCATCAGGCAAAATGGGAGAGGAGTGGGGATGGGGGGAGAACGGGGAGGGGGGAGAGCAGGGATGGGAGGAGAGAGGGGAGGGGGGAGAGCAGGGGGTAGAGCGGGGAGGGGAAAGAGTGGGATGGGGGATAGAGTGGGGGAGGGGGTAGAGCGGGGATGGGAGGAGAGAGGGGAGGGGGTAGAGCGGGGATGGGAGGAGAGAGGGGAGGGGGGAGAGCGGGGATGGGAGGAGGGGAGGGGAGAGCGGGGATGGGGGGAGAACGGGGAGGGGGTAGAGCGGGGAGGGGGTAGAGCGGGGAGCTGGGGAGAGCGGGGATGGGGGGCTGAGACCACTGGCAGGAGACGGCAGAGCCATCTCTCAGGGAGCCGTTGCTTCAAGCTCACAGATCTGGGAGGGGCTGGGCCAGGCCTCGGGTGGAGCTTGTGAGGGGTGGGGACCCTGCCACCTGCTCCCCTACCCCTGCTAGGGCCCACTCCTTGCCCTTGCTCCCTCCCTGGGGGTGTCCTGTCCTGTGGGCCGAGTCCTGTAATGAACATAGGATCCAGGGACCGGGCTAAGAGCCTAAATGCTGAACCCCACTCCTGGAGGGGAATTGTAGGGATTGCTGGTCTCACCAAGCCCCGGGACCACTGCTGGGAGGTGCCACCATAGACCCATGCCACAGAGGGCATTACAGGCAGAGGAGATGAATTTGTCCTGGGGAGGCTCCCAGGGGGCTGGGAGAAGAGGCGGGTCCCTCAGAGCAAGTGCTGACTGGCACTGCACCCCCAGGCTCCCCTGTGGCCAGCCCCTCCTGCAAAGCAGCCCCTCTGGGGTTCACCAGCTCCAGGGACCTGCTGCGGCTGTGGCTGCGTCTCGATCTTGTGCACCACAGGGAGAAGTAATTAAATGTAATAGATGCAGAGGCTCCCGAAATTACATTATTTAGGAGCTGCAGCTTACGCGCATACACACGCAGCCTAAGCTGCAGATAATTAATAGATTTATTTAAATCAGCCTCTGCCATCTGTATTCATCTGGAAGAGACGCTCCTTGGCAGGCCCATGTCGGAAGACCTTTGATTTGTGAAAGGACAGTGGGGTGTCCTGAAGAGGCGCTGGGGGCGGCAGGGTATTTGGGTCCCCAGGACACTCAGGTCCTCAGGGTTCCTGGGGCGGTATGTTTTCTGGTCACTGGCGCTTGGCGGCCCCGTTTGTAAGGAAGCACCCAGCTTCCTGTGGGCCAGATGCCAGTTAGATTCCTGGAGGCAGAGGGTCCCTGCACGTGGGGCGTCGTCCTGAGAAGTTGGTGGCTGTCCTGACAGCAGGATGTGCAGCCTCTTGGCTTTCCTGGATGGTGCGGCCTGGCAGAGAGCGGTGTCAGGATGTGACTCAAAAGCTCCCCTCATTTGGTCCTTGCACCCAGGAAGAAAGGCGCCTGAGCCTGAGGATTCAGCCCAGATTGAAAGTGCATGAGCTGCGGGGGAGGGACCTTTGCTGAAGTGAGTGATTTCCTCCTTGGGTGGAAGGCTGTGGGGCTGAGAGCCTTCGGACCCAGAGCCCAGTACCCTCTGGCTGATCGCTCCACAGATGGTTTCTGGGCTCTTGCTTTGGCTTGCTTGGCTGGTTAGAATGCTCTGGAAGGTGTGGGGTTAGGAACCAGCTCCGATGCCATCTCCTTCCCATCTGCCATCTCACGCCCATGGCCGGGCTGGCTGGCTGGCTTCCCTGCAGAGCCCTGACCATGAGGCGGGATGTGCCCGGTCCATGCCTGCTCCTTACATTTCGGACCCTCCCCTAGGGACTGAATTCTGGCTGCGTTCCCTCTGAGCCCAGCAGCCAGCAGGTGCTGCAGTGGTGTGAGGGAGGGAGTGAACGACCCTGTGAGCTGGGCAGAGAGGCCCAGGGCTGTGTGAGGCCTGCCCCAGGGGAGGCCGGAGCACTGTGGCTGGAGTTCTGCTATTCCTGGGACCCGCATGGCTTCCTAGGATTCCTGGGAGGTTTCAAGGGGCTCCTCTGGCCAAGAAGAAAATGCAGCCGTGCAGTGGGAGCAGCTGCAGTTTTGTCGCAAGGTCCTGGTCTGAGCGTCACAGGCCTTGTGTCTGTGGTGGGAGACCCCCATGTGGGAGAGGTCCCTTCTGCCTCAGAAGGGCTCACGGCTCATGATCTGATTTAAAATGTTAAGGCAAACACGCTCTGCTCCTCCCTCCGGGGGCTGTGGGGCCCGGCTGTGGCTGCTGCCGGGTGAGGGAGCGTCTGTGAATGCGTGGCCGCCGACGATCTGGCCACTTGCTCCAGCGTGGCCTCTGTGGGCCTCACTTCCAGGTCCTCACCTTCCAGGTGGCCCCAGGAAGGGACCCAGGGACATATGTCCAGGGCAGGCAGCTGGCCAGGGTGGAGCTTGGACTGTGGCCTCTGCCCGAGAGGCTCCGTGGCCCCATTCTGTCTCCACCTGTTTGTCTCATGGGAACGGTCAGACCTGCCCTAGCCTAGGCACATCCTCCCACTGCATCCTCACTGTGACCTCAAGGGACAGGGGTCCTGGGACTCATTTGCAGGAAGACATTTCCTTCCAGTGGATTCTAGGGGAGCTGACCTCGGGGATGAAGGCCCAGGCATGGCCGGAGCCCTCCTGGGGTGGATCCTGGCGGGCTAGGGGCTTCTCGGAGAGGAGAGGAAGGCAGACTGGGGCAGAATGAAGTCAGCCCAGCAGCGCGCAGAGGGCACCCTGGTCTCACCTGATCACGGCCTTGCTCAGGGCCCGCCCTCCACAGCCCCACAGCCCCCGTGCTCACTTCCCTTGAGAGCGCTGCCCTGCTCCAGGGTGCGGGTCAGGCACCCTGCCGTCTACACCGGCATTTTCATGTACTCACTGGGCGCAGCCCTGCCTGCTCGGTCCTGGGAGGAAAAGCAGATGATACTCATGACAGTTACCCCTCCCAGAGGAGAAGAGGGCCACAGCTGGGCCACCTGTGGTCACCAGGGACACCCACTGTCGGGAAGCCCACAGGGGCAGGGAGAGTGCCCAGGTCTGGGGTTCACGGCCAGCAGCAGTAACAGCAGCAGAGCTGTTCTAGGGCCTGAATTGTGTCTCCCCAAAATTCCTATGTTGACGTACTAACTCTAGCTCCCCAGAACGTGGCGGCACTCGGAGGCGGGGCTGTTAAAGAGGTGATTAAGGTTGACTGGGGTCGCAAGGGTGGGGCCCTGATCCAGCGTAACTGGTGTCCTTAGGGGGAGAGGCGAGGACAGGGACAGGCACAGAGGGGCCACCCTGTGAGGGACACAGAGAGAAGACGGCGTCCAGGGGCGGAGGAGAGCGTCCTGAAAGGAAGCAGCCCGGCCCACACCCCGAGCTGGACTCCCGGCCTCCAGGACTGTGAGGACGTACGTTTCTGCCCTGAGTGGTGCTGGGGACAGGGCTCACAGGGATCCTGCCTGTGGTGTTCTGTTCTGGCTGCCCTAGGACACCAAGCCCAGGCAGTGGTGAGATCGGAGGTGACCGAGGTGGCTCTGTGCGGGAGGCTGAGTGAGAACCTGGTCTTGCCCGGGCGTTGCAGGCACTCCACTGAAACCTGGCAGCTGAGGCTCCCTGAGGATGCCAGGCCCCAGGCTGCCGAGCACCACGGCCCCTCGCAGGTGGGAAGGCACCTCCAGACCCTCAGCAGCCCCTTCCTGACCCGCCCTTAGCAGGCAGTGATGGGCGATTGTTGTGCAGGGAGGGCTCTGGCCATGCCTTGAGCTCCATCCCTGAGGGCAGCTCCCCTAGAACCACTGGAGGGAAACGTCCGTCGCTAATGGGTCCTAGCACCTCTGCCCCTTGAGGCCGCAGTGAGTATGCAGCAGGAGGATACATCTGGCCTGGGCAGGTCTGACCTTTCCCATGAGACAAGCAGGTGGAGACAGAACGGGGCCACGGACCCAGCTCAGGCAGAGGCCCCAGTTCAAGGCGGGGGTGTGTGGTCTGTTTCCTTCCCCAGCCTCCTTTAGATTCTGCACATCACCAAGATCGGCGCAACCTCCAGGGAACGGGGAAGGTGATGGGGACTCCCAGATGGATGGCAGGCCGGGCCTGTGCCAATTCATTCGCATTCAGTGCCAGCATCGCACCATCCCAATATAGCCATTATTGCGTCTTCGCTCTCCGTGGCTGCATTATAATCGGAGCTTATGTTCAATTTGCTGGGAGCCGGCAAATCGTCGTCTGCTTTCCCTCAGCACACACTCATTTGCGGTTGGCCCTAGGTGTTTCTCAAAGTCTAGCATTTTACACATAGACAAATTAAATCTTGTTTGTGAATGTGTCCCTGCCTGGAACTGACATAATGCTGTTTAAGGGCTGTCGCACCTCTCAGGTCTTGGAGCTCATAATCACCTGCATTTTCAGGCAGCAGATTCCTTACAGAGACACAGCCTCAAAGCCAGTAATGAAGTGATTAAGTAGAGTTGGGCTCCTGTGGGTGCTCGCCACGGTCTCTCCCCCACCACCTGTGGGAGCGTGGCCTCGGGAGCGGTGGTCTGGGGAGAGGTCTTTTTGTGGCTGTGGCGTATTCATTTGGCCAGCCAGGAACACCTCCGCAGTATCTTCCAGGTGTGGCCACTGGGAGACGTAGTCCAGGGGCAGCAGGCCAGCGAGGTCCCGTCAGGCTCAAGAGCCAGGGCGGGGAGGGCCTGATGAGGGTGTGTGCCACCGACGGCTGGTGGTTCACGAGGTCCGGAGGACACCCTGGATGCCCACGTGGACCTGGGGCCTGGGCGAAGGGCTGGCCCACCTCCTCTGCTTGACTCACCTCTGCCAGCTGCCGGGGAGGGAGAGAGCAGGTGCGCAGTGGGAAATTCACAATGAGCAGGTGCCAGGCCTGAACTGGGTCCCCCACATTCAAATGCTAAAGCCCCAGCCCCAGGGCGATGGCATTTGGAGGTGACGAGGTCAGGAAGGGAGCCCTTCTGCTGGGGTCGGGTCCTCAGGAGAGAGGCATGAGGGTGGCTCCCCATCCCCTTCACTGCTACGTGAGGGCACAGTGCCGAGGGCGCAGGAGGGACCCCACACCAGGGACCCAACTGGGCTGCCCTTGGCTTTGTTGTTGAGGCTGCCCGGGTCATGGTGTTTTGTAGTGGCAGCTGGGGCTGACCCCTGTGGTGGACACTCGTGCTGGGCCACTGGGCTGCCACGCAGCAGATCACGGAGTCCATGGCAGTTGGGGCTGCTTAGGAAGCAGGTCCCACACTGGAAGGGGGACCGACTTTGGCCCCTCAGCCATCACTACTCATGCTCTTTCTGGTCTGGGGGTGGCTTTGCTCTCGGGGCAGGTCCCAGGTAGAGTCCCTGAGGTCCCAGGTAGAGTTCCTTCCTGAGATGAGCCAGGCGACCTGGTTACTCACATTGCTGGGGCCCCTGCTCCACAGCGCCGCCCCCACCCTGACCATCCTGGAGGGCTTCTCTGAGCGGTGACGTAGCCGATGGAGGAAGGTGCCCCCACTCCCACAGTCTCCACATCCCCAAGGCTTCTCCTTGTCACTGCAGCTGTCAGAGAAGGCCTTGCAGGTGGGAGAATCAGGAGACCTGGGTGGGCTGTGGGATTCGGCTGAGCCTGGAGGAGGAGGAGGAGGAAGGAAGCCAGGAAGGGGCGAAGGGGTTGAGGGCACAGCCTGAGCCAAGCAGGCGGGGTGGGGGGGCGTGACCCTGGGGAGCAGAGGGGACAAACCCAGAAGCAGACGTGGCAGGGATGGGGAAGGGATTCGGGGACAGCACCACAGGCCCGGCAGTCATGGTTTTAATAACCATTGCTGAAGGTGCAGTCGGTGTGCGCTGAATCCTTGAGGGGGTGGTGTAGACGTTCCAATCTCAGCCTTGCAGGGGAGGACCTGAAGCCAGGACGCTGGGGTCCAGACCCCTGTGGGTATGAGGGTCTGGGCAGGAGCCGCAGGGTCTGCTTTCTGTGCACACACCGACCATTCTCCATCAGGCAGCCACCTTGGTCACTGATGCCTTCACAGTGTGGGATTTGGGGACCGCCATGTGTGGCCCACAGGAAAGCCACATTCTTGTAGGGGAGGGGTGTCACTGCTCTCAGCAGGGGGCTGTTTCTCTAATGGGGGCCTGTCAGTTTCTGGGCAGGGGTATGACATGGCTCAGGAGTCTGTCCCTGTGATGTGCCCAGGCCGGTGCCATCAGGCTCCTGGCATTGGTGCGGCCCCGGCATTGGTGCGGTCCCGGCAGGCCCCCCAGTATTTCCATTCTGGGCCTCCAGTCACTAGAGACCACATGAGGGATGCCAGGAGCCCCAGGGGTGCAGGTACATCATCAGGCCCTGGAGCCAGCCCGGGCAAGAGCAGTGCCAGCAGGTGCCCAATGCAAGATCCACGCTGGGCCATGAGAACCAGCTGTCTTTGCCGTTATTATTAGTGGAAGTATTTTGAGATGGAGTTTCACTCTGTCACCAAGGTTGGAGTGCAGTGGTGCGATCTCGGCTCACTGCAACCTCTGCCTCCCGAGTTCAAGTAATTGTCCTGCCTCAGCCTCTGGAGTAGTTGGGATTATGGACACCCAGCACTGCACCTGGCTAGTTTTTTGTATTTTTAGTAGAGATGGGGTTTTACTATGTTGGCCAGGCTGGTCTCGAACTCCTGACCTCACGTGATCCATCCCCTCGGCCTCCCAAAGTGCTGGGATTAGAGGTGTGGACCACCACGCCGGCCTCACAGTTGTCTTTAAAGTGCCTTTTGTTTTGCTCCTGTGTCTGAGCAGTTCTTGTCCTGTGCTGTCCCCCACACCTGGGGATGGAGGGACTCCCTGTGTGGGTGACACTGGGGTTTGTCTGGGTCTGGCTGTGGCAGGCTCTGTTCTTTGAGCTGGGAGCTTTGTGGGTGGGACTGTGGATGGGAGGTGATGCGTCCCGTCCTGGGAAGGTGTGTGTAATCATAGGACGGAGTGTGGCCTCAGGGTGCAGGGAGCAGCTGGGCTGATGTGGCCTCAGGGCGCAGGGAGCAGCTGGGCTGATGACATCCCACGCGTGGGATCCACTTTGCTCTGTGGCTTTGCTGGTACAACTATCACCATCCCAAGGAATGTCCTTTCTTTAAGGCCAGGCACCCAGATCCTCTCCCTTCCACAGGGATAGCCGAGCCCCCTGGGCGATGGGGTCAGGGTGGGTCTGGCCTAGGCCCCTGACACCGCCTCTCATGACAGTTCCACCCCCACGGTGAAAGAGGAGTCACTTTTGAACTTTGGAAAACTCCCCTAAACCACACAGGGCCCCCACTTAACGGCCCTGAGACCCTCTCTCCTCTCCCGGCCCGGGATGCCCGCCTGTGCGGGTGATGATACTGGAGGCCCTGGTGGAGCTGCGGGCTGGTGCCTTGGCATCTCCCACACCAGAGCTGGGCCGGACCGAGCCGCCCGGTTGGTCCTCCGCAGCCGCGAGTGACCTTCAAGAGCCTCGACCCTTGACCTTCCACCATTTCTTTGAAATTTAGCAAACAGCGCCAGCCACCCCTCCTCGGATGCTCGGCCTGGTCCTCGTGTGGCCCTCAAGTGTCCTGCACACAAGTGGCCCCTTGTCCCAGGATCTCCGCACTGCAGCAGGAGCAGCTGTTCTCTGTGTGCATTTCTCCAGTGGGGACCACAGTGGGCGCTTCTGTGGGGACAAAGGGGTGGTTTTTCCCAGCTTCCGGGGCTCTGTCTGGCCTCACTCCCCTGCTGTGAGGAGGCTGGGCCCTGCACTCCGCCGGGCATGGGCAGAGGGTGGGGGCGGTGTTGGCTGCCTAGAGGCGGGCGGCAGGTGGGGCTCCTCTTGTCTCCATATGGGAAGAGGGGCCTGGCTCCCGGAGGGCACCAGCACCTGCCATCCGAGACGGGGCTTTTGCTGCTGCTGGGTGGGCACGGGTCCTGGAGCTCAGCGCTGCTGGGCTCCCCGCCCCTCGGACTCCCTGCACCCCAGTGGTCTGGGGTATGGTCTCCTCCCTCTGAGCAGCAACGGCCACAGTACCTGTTCTGCCACCAGTGAGCTGAGAAGGGTAACGGGAGCTGACTCCTGGGAGGACACCATCTCCTTGACATAGGTCAAGACTCCGACGACCCATGCCAGGTGGCAGTGCCAACCCCACCCTACTATGAGTGAAGGCCGATCCCTCCCCGGGCCACCCCGCCCCGCCCTCCTCGGGGTCCTGCCGGGCTCCTCACCGGGCTCCAGGCTGCCTGTGGCTGGGTGTCCTTGTCCTTCGTGAAACCTGAAACCGACGACACTGTGGAAGCAGCAGCTGTTCTCTGTACAGAGTGCGTTGTACAGCCGGGGGTTCCTCAGCGTGGGATCCCCAAAAGCAGGCCCTAAGACGAGGCCTGGTGTGCATGTGGTGTGTGCAGGAATGAGGGCCCGGATGATGGCTCATCCCCCGGTCACGCTGTGGACAGCTGGACACGTGACCCTTGTGGAAACCCCAGAAGACAACAAAAATGAGTGAAGGCCGCTACCCACGGCTGCGGCAGGAGGACAGCGGGAGGCTCGTGGTGGAACAGGCATGCTCCAGGTCGCCCTGATGGGAGACCTAGGCCTGGGCGAGCCAGAGCGGTTCCCTAAGGAGGCATCCGGGCACGGTGGGTTTTCTCTGGTTGGTCCTGAGTTGGACGAAGGGACAGAAACGGAGGGAAGCTGGTGGCTGCTGACCTCCTGGGCCTGATGGCTGCAGAGGCTGTGAGTTGGCTTCTGAGCTGGCCGCTGCAGGGGCTGTGAGCTAGAGTTCGTTGTCGTGTGTGGTGTGTCCACTGTCCTTGTGGATGGTCCGTCAGCCCACCGGGGGCTCTGACAAAGCTGCACGCCATGGGCTGGGGCTGGGGTCTTCTGCCCCGGGGTGAGGGCAGGGCATGTGTGTTCCCAGCTCTGCAGGCCTTCACTGAGGGCCACGCCACATGGGGACACTGTCCGCAGGGACTACCCCTCCTTCTCCTTTGGCAGAGTGGGCTGCAGCGGTGGTAGAAAGCTTCCAGACCCAGCACGTGTGTGCTCGTCCCTGGGAGTGACTGAGGGAATGTCCTGGGGATGTCCATCGACTTTTCCACCATAACCAGCATAGAAGCAGAGCAGCTGCCCCGTGATGAGTGCCTTTAGTGTCACACACAGCCTCAGACGTCCCCCCAGTGGCCCTGCGAAGAAGCTGAGCTGCGGGAGCTGCATCTCCAGCCTTGAGGGTTAGAGGAGGAGAATTAAAGTGCAGGGCCCCACCCCTGCCGTCTGCTCTGCACTCTGCCTTCTCATGGCCATGGTCGGATGAGGGGGCTGAGAGGAGCATGCCTGGAGGAGACTGGCCATGGTCACAGCCCACAGGAGCCAACTCCGGCTTAGGGCATGCCCAGGAAGCACGTGGGAACACCACTGCCACGGCCAAGTGCTGGGTGGGGTGTGGGCCCTGAGAGGGTAGCGCAGGCAGGGCACTCCCCAGGCGCTGGCTGCAGGGGACGGGAGGTGGCCCCCCTCGCTGTGGGTAGAGGAGTGGGAATGCAAACGTCCCAGATCCAGGCCCTCTGGCTTGATGGACAGCAAACTCCTTAAAGTGGCCGTGGGGTGATGCTCCTGTTCTAGCTTCATAAATGTGTGATGCCCCATTCCCAGCGACGTGTAAATAAATATTCAGCGCACCTGGGCAGAATCTCGTGTTCCTTCCCTGTCAATTGAAGGCTTTCGGGCATCCATAGAGAAACTGTGTTATTCGCGGGTCTTAGATTCTTAACGGCAACCTCCCACGTTAGAGCCCTGCCTCACTCTGACACTGCTGAGGGGATTCCCAGGGCCTCACACCTGCCCAGCCCTGTGCTCAGCCCTCGGGAACACACATGCTGGGCTCAGTCATGGAGCTTGCCTTGTGGGGCTAGAACTGGAGTGGAGCAGTGGCTGGAGATGGCAGTTCTGGGTTTTATTCCCTCCTGATTGTTCCTTGCCTAGACCAGAGCCAGGGATGGGTGGCTGGATGGATGGACTGATGGGTAGACAAAGGGATGGATGGATGGATGGATGGACAGATGAATGATAGGTAGATGGGTAGATGGATGAGGGGTGATGAATATATCTGCAGCTGGATGGCTGGATGGATGGCTGGATGGATGGATGGATGGAGGTACCATGGGTAAATGGATGATGGATAGATGATAGGTTGATGATGGACAGATGGATGGATGGAGAGATGGATGGATGGATGGATGAATGAAGGATAGATGATGGGTTGATGATGGATGTATGATGGACAGATGGATGTATGACGGATGTACCATGGGTAAATGGATGATGGATAGATGATAGGTTGATGATGGATGGATGATGGGTTGATGATGGATGGATGATGGACAGATGGATGGATGGATGGATGGATGATGGATAGATGATGGGTTGATGATGGATGGATGATGGGTTGATGATGGATGGACGATGGACAGATGGACATATGATGGATGGACCATGGATAAATGGATGATGGATAGATGATAGATTGATGATGGACAGATGGATGGATGGATGATAGGTGGATATGAATGCATGGATGATGGGTGACAGATGATGGATGGATGGTGGATGGATGGTGGATGATGAATGATTGATTGATGGAGGGATGGATGGTGGATGGGTGGATTATAGATGGAGGAATGAGGTACAGATGGACAAACGGATGAGTGGAAAGAAGAAGGGGACTATGAGTATGTCTGGCCTCTTCAGAGAGGTAGCAGGGCTGCCCAGGCACACCCAGCTTGGTGCACCCTCTCCTTGTGCTGTGATAGGCGGGCTGCGCAGCTGCCTGAGCCTTAGTTTCCTCAGCAGTAAGTTGGTGGGAGGATCTTTGCCTGAGAAGGTCGTGAGAACTAAGTGGGATGAGGTGTGTAAGGGGCGTGGGCTGTAGCAGAGCCAGCGCTGATAACGCGCTCCTCCTTTTGCCTCTGACCTCCTCGGAAGTGTCTTTCAAAGGTCTGGACTGTGCGGCCCAGGTGGACCTGCAGCTTGCTGTGGTTTGCTCCCACCGTGGTTTGAGGAGTGAGGCCCAGGCATGTCTGTGGGTTGGGTTTGTCCTTTCCCCTCTGCTGCCCAGCACGGCCCCCTGTAGACGGAATCCCCCTTCCCTGTGGGGAGTGCTTGTGTGGTTTCCAGGGTTTCGCTGCTCCACCTGCGGAGGGGTCCGTCTCTACACGGGCAGGTGCTGCTTTGGGGTATCTTCTGAAAAATACAACTTCCAGATTTAGGGTTGGAACATCTTGACTTTGCTTTCATTTTCCTTAGGATAGTTGAACAGGAAATAATTCTTTTTAAACAAAAACATACAGAAAACATGTCTGCTTCTCTGAGGGGCAGGCTGAGCCCCGACTTGGGGAGAGCCTCCCCGGGGGCGCTGCCTGCTTGGCCTCTGGAAGGCTGCTGGGAGCCCTCCTGTGTGCCCCCTGGCTGCTGGGAGCCCTCCTGTGTGCCCCCT
>NW_022437096.1:661892-669894 GCF_009761245.1 Sapajus apella
CCCCTGGCTGCTGGGAGCCCTCCTGTGTGCCCCCTGGCTGCTGGGAGCCCTCCTGTGTGCCCCTCTGGCTGCTGGGAGCCCTCCTGTGTGCTCCTCTGGCTGCTGGGAGCCCTCCTGTATGCCCCTCTGTTTCCAAGGACCGGGGGTCACAGGAACCCTCCCCAGGCCAAGTGCTTTCCTCCCAGCCTTATTAGGAAATGCTTTAAAAGGACAATCCCCACTTTGAGTGAATGGGATCTATTAAGCCCAGCTAAAGTTAGAGTTAATGTGTGCAGAGAAAAGATAAGAATTTCAAAATAGAGAGCAGGGTGATCGTGGGCGCGGGTTTGGAGATAAGAGTCCCTGCGTTGCTGCAGGTGGGGATTGGCTGGCACAGGTGGCAGGGCTGGCCAGGGTGGGCAGGTGGCCTGAGGGGAGGGGGAACAGGCCTGCTCCACCAAGGCTCCTCCCAGCCCCTCTTCCTGTCCGCATTCACTCAGGACTCATCAGCTGGTCACACATCCTCCAGGCTCCTCCGGGTGAGCTCAGGCAGGGGTGGCTGGGGCTGCAGGAACAGGGGTGACACTGAAGTCTGCAGGGTGGCCTGGGGCACAGAGTCTCACAGGATGAGGGTTGAGCAGGGCATTCTTGCCCAAGGCTCAGCCCATGCACCGTGCTGGGCAGGCCTGGGAACGGGCAGAGGTTTGCCTGCACTGGAGTGGCCTGCGGTCCTAGAGCTGGGAGGTGAGGCCAGTGAGGAGCCCGGGCCACGGTGGGCAGTGTGTGTGCCCGCTGGGGGCCTTCAGTCCCATCTCGGGACAGTATTGCTTTCTGCCCCATGCTGCCTCTTGGCTGCCAGCCCAGCCTCCCCCCGAAGCCCCATCGCCCTTCTCCAGATCTCCTTTCATGGTCCAGCCATGGTGAGCACAGCCTGCGGGGCCGGGGTGCGGGGCCAGACGAGGGCAGAGCATCCTCCTGTGCTCATGGCAGGGACGTCAGCACCGTCCATCCTGAACCCCCAGCCAGCTCTGAAGGAGGGGCAGGGCCGGGCTGCGAGCAGACTGGTGCCTGGGGGCCTGAGCCACTGCAGCCCTCATTGGCTGTGTTCTCCTACACAGCTGCCTCTCCGCCCTGGTGCCCGGTTTTGGCCTGTGGGATGGGGACAGCTGCCTGGGGTGTGCTGGGTACTGCAGGTGGCCGCAGTTACTCAGAAGAGGACATCCTCAGGGCAGGACAGTGGACGTGGGGCCACAGGCTGTGGATACTCAGACTCCAGCTCCAGGGGAGAGTGGGATATATGCAGTCATGGAATTTTCTGGAAACCGCAAAACTTGACCTGGCCCCCACATGTGAAATGACTCTTTGCCTGTCACTGCGCTGGCACTGATTGACTAAACTGTGTATTTAGGGTGTCTCCATGGGGTCTGGGAGCCTTTCTGTTTTGTGATCTCTGGGATGGTCTGATAGTGGACGTGGAGGCTGCCAAGGACATGGGGAGTGTGGCTTCTACAATTAAGGCCCGCGGGACACCTAGCATTCCAATAGGCACTGTGGTCCCTCCTCACTGGAGCAACCCCAGCGCTCCTGACCTGGGCTGTGCCCCTGGCACCCACAGAGCTGCTCTGCATTGCCGTGGCCCGGTCTGCTGGGCGTTGCGTTGCTGATCCTGGCTGTCATGGGGGCTGGCCTCGTCAAGTGGCCACGAAAGTGCACGCTGACCCGAGCCACGTGTGTCCCCGGGGGTGGCCTCCCACAGGCCTCGCTTGGGTCCCAGGTGCTGGTGAGGCTCATGCTGCCTTCCAGGCCTGTCCCCAGCATGCGGCTGGCGTGCCCTTTCATTGTCTCCCAGGCTCAGAAAGAGGCAGAAACTATGGCCTGCCATGCTGTGGTCCTTCCAGGAACATCCTTGGGCCCTCAGGGGCCATGCCAGATTTACCCCAGTGTCATGGCCACCAGTGCCCCTGCACACATGGCTGCTGCACCAGAGGCCTCCCTGAGGCTGAGCTCTTCCTCACCAACATGATCACGTGCCCTCTCTGGCTCAGCCTCACTCCTCTGCTCCCCACACCTCCCTGGCAGGGCCCTGCTGCCCTGCATCTTCCCCACCTTACTGCCCACAATGGATGGATTCTGCTTGTCGGTCAAGGCCAGCATCACCACCTCCTCCCTGTGATTAGGGGCATGGCTATGTTCATACCTATTGAAAACATGACTGAGGCTGCCTTTGCCTTTGCCCATATATGCACTACTTCCTCCTTTTCCTCAAAGGGTGCAAAGTATTACATATCTATGGATGTCATACAATTTATCTACATTGTTGTTATGAGGCTAGGATATCTTAAATCACAGAACATACATGATGGATATTGTAAAAAAATAAATTACAATGACAAAGGAAAGTTCCAGATGAAAGGCAGGATTCTGCCTCCTTCCCAGCATCCAGGCCCTTCCCCTGGGACAAATGGTTAATAGCTTCTCTCTTACCCAGCCTGGCCCTGATCACTATAAGTTTTCATTTTCAACTGGGACGATGTCAGCAGTGCACACGCAAACTTTTACTTCTTACTTCATCACCTCTGGTCAGGACCTCCTCACTTTCCATTTCGAACAGTGAAAAAAACAGAGGGCTTACTCTCCCCATTAAAACACTGCCTTCCTCTTTTCATTTCTCTATTATGTACTTAATGGTCAGGGTTTGAGAATTATGTTTAACTTTCTATTGACTTTTCTACATGTTGATTTTGAAACTTGAATGGAATTAAAGTGCATTTATAATACTATCCCATAAATGTTTATGGCAGAAAGATTTATGACTAGAACTCTGGAGAAAGAGATATACCATTGTAAAGATTTTATCAGTTGGATTCTTTCAAGTATCAAGGGCTAATGTATCTTTGCAGCTATTCTTCACAGTTTATTCTAGAGAGTCGAAGGTGCTAAATTTTCTTTTGTACCACATCTCCAGGTGCAGTCCCTTGATTCCCTTCACTGGGGGAGTGTAACCGAGACCAGCTTTTTGTATAAGGGATGGGACTAGTAAACTGAACTTTTGAATGCTCTCAAATGGTATGCCTTGTTGACTGTTTAGCTGGGTATAAAATTCTACGTCTTCTATCTTTTCCCACCAGAACTTGAAGTTACTACTCCCCTGTCTTCAAGAAGCAAGTGTTCTTTCAGTGTCAGCTCATTTCTGTCTTCATAGAACACTGTTTTTCCTTTTTTTTTTTTTTTTTTTTTGTTGGAGTCTCGCTCTTTTGCCAGGCTTGGAGTGCAGTGGCATGATCTCGGCTCACTGCAACCTCCACCTCCTGGGTTCAAGTGATTCTCCTGCCTCAACAACCCCAGTAGCTGGGATTGTAGGCATGTTGCTATACTATATATCCATGTCCAGCTAATTTTTGTATTTTTAGTAGAGACAGGGTTTCACCATGTTGTCAAAGATAGTCTCAATCTCCTGACCTTGTGATGTCCACCTTGGCCTCCCGAAGTGCTAAGATTACAGGCATGAGCCACCATGCCTGGCCTGTTTTTTGTTTTTTTTAAAAACATATTCTGCAAGTTTTTCTTGCGTTGCTTGGATCTAGAGGTCTGTCCATTAGAGCTAATCAGAATATCGTGAGTCCCTACAATCTGAAGATGTGTCTTTATTTATTTGACTATTTCCTTCTTTTTGTTGCCTTTTATTCTCCTTTAGAATCTCTAATAAATAAAAGTTAGATGCCTAGGAATACCTTCTAGGTCTCAATTTTCCCCACTTTTTCACCTCTGCATGTGCTCCCACTCTTGTAAACATATTTGATTTTATTTTCCACAGTCCGGTCTTCACCCATTCCCACTTTAGCATTCAGTGCATACCCTATATCTTAAAATGGGCCAGTCACATTAATTTCTAAGTTTTTTTCTCATTTTCTTGTTTCCCTTTTTTCCCCATAGGAGTCTGGTTTTCTCTTATTGATACCATATTCTTTCAATGTTTTTGAGAATTATGCTATTTAGAATGATCACGATTATGGTTATGATTATTTTCCCTGAATTATTTCTGTCCCCTAAGGTTCAAGTGTAGAGTATGCACAGCTAGGCCTGCCTTCTCTTTCATGCCACTAGCTTTCTGCAAACACCTTTCTGCAAGGCAGGAGAGAGTGGGGTGATCTCTGCCAGGTCCTGTCTGTGTAGGAATAAAGGTTGAGGTGTGTGTATTGACTGGCCGGCGTGGGTCACCTCTGCCCCGTGTAACCCAACAGGCTTCTCACTTAACTGTGAGAGCTTACTGTATTCTCTGGGAATGGGCAAGGTGCGTGGACAGGTGGGCGGGCCATCCTGGAAGGAGGCATGGGGCTGATGGGCAAACACAGTCCTGGCATTTGCTGGTGCTGGCAGGCTTGACCCTGGGGACAGAAGTTTTTGTGCATTTCACTCTTGGGAGGAATTGTGCTGCCTTTGGCCCTGCTGGTCCTGCTCGTCACGAGTGACCAAGGTCCTTAACTCTGCTCTGCCCCCCCGCTTTTTTTTTTTTTTGAGATGGAGTTTTGCTCTTGTGGCCTAGGCTGGAGTGCAGTGGCACGATCTCTGCTCACTGCAACCTCTGCCTCCTGGGTTCAAGAGACTCCCCTGCCTCAGCCTCCTGGGTAGCTGGGACTGCAGGTGCATGCCACCACGCCCCCACACCCGGCTAATTTTTTTTTTTTGTATTTTAGTAGAGACCCGGTTTCAACATCTTGGCCAGGGTGGTCTCCATCTCCTGACATCGCGATCCGCCTGCCTTGACCTCCCAAAGTGCTGGGATTACAGGTGTGAGCTACAGCGCCCGGCCTTGCCCTCGTTATTTCTTAGACCCCAAGTTTTTCACTCCAGAAACAAGTTCCCGGCTTTTTTGTGTGCAGTGGGCCTCTGGAAATCTGCTGAAGCCTGTGCAACCCATCTCAGAATAAACTAAACATACACGATTAAGAAGATCAATTATATCAACATGCACTAATCAAACGGTCAAAAGCTTATTTTGACATAGCAATGTGTTTTCTTTATGAACACATTACATAAAAGGCAGTAGTGGGATGACCGTAATTTGAAGTCATGGTGAAAATAAGCAGTAGACTGAGATATCTACAGGAGCTGTGATGTGGTATGAGAATACTGTGATTTCTGTTGGTGACAAAGTCATAGTTATGGCTAAAGTATTGTGTTTACTGCCTCCATGCTTAATTGAAGGCAGTGTTAAATTTCAGTTAGAGACAGGCTAAAGAAAATGCTCACTTTCCCTTCCTAAGTCCCACACCTTAGGCACTGTGGGGACTGTCCCCAGGCAGAAGGTACCTCCTCTTTGGACAGCTTTCCTCTGGCTCTGGTCTGGGCTACACGCATCTTAAAGCAGCAATTTGCAGGGGGCCTGGGGGAGGACACACCTACCCGGCAGCGTGGAAATGCAGCTCTGTGGCCGAGTGCCTTCCTGCCTGGACGCCTGGCCACACCCCTGCTTTGTTCCACCTTCTCGGGAGGATGTGGCAGCCATCTTTCTGGTGGTTCCCACCGCAGCTCCTTCTCTTCCATCCAGCAACTTGGCCCCGGACGCCCTCACCCTTGCTGGCTTGCTTATTTCTCTGGTTCCCAATGCCGCTATGGTTTTAGTATTTATAAATGGTCCTTCCTGACCTGTCAGTGAGACCCTAGGTGTCCCCCCCTCCGAGATCTGTGTGGTTGTAGCTGGCTCAGGTGTTCACACTGCCACCTGGAGCTGCCTTCCCAGTGGCACCCGGGGCCTCTTTGCTCTGCACGGTTAATTTACTCTTGAGATGCCCTGTGTGATGTTCCCAAGTCTTCAGCTCTGACGCCTTTCAAAGGTGTAAGCAAGGCCGCATGCATTTACTGACAGGAGGCCTTGGTGCCCAGGGAGGTGTGACGGTGGTCCTCAGCGCTAGGCACAGAGGTCCTCCTCCCACCTTTTGAAAGTGAATTGGTGAGCCAAGCCTCTATGAACTTTTTTTTTTCCTTTATCCTCTTTAATTCTCTTTACAGAAGGATCTTCCAAATGGTTAGTTCTGAAAAATTCCCCTGGTGAATTTAGCATACTTGTCAATTTTCAGAATTTCAGATAATATGCACCTGATTGGGGACACAGTGAGTGTCAAGGGCGAGATCTCTCTCCTGATTGAGGTCCCTTTTGGGGGCCAGGGGCGAGCACACGTGATAAGCACCCAGAAGAACCTTGAGCCCTCTGACTGGGGAGCTGTGCACCAGGTGCAGGATGAAGGCAGCAACCTTGAGGGAGGTCCGGCTCTGCCAGCCAGGCGGGGTGGGCTCCTGAGCAGCCGCTACCTCCAGAGCATGTCTAGGGGTGGAGAGAGCAGAAGAGAGTGGGGTGCTTATAGGAAACAGGGTTTCCAAGGGGCTTGCATGAGCAGAGAGAATGGCTAGTCCCTCCCAGGGCCTGCCCTGAGCTGCTTAGTTGCTTGGCTGTTGTGAGGCTGGGGCCACGCTTCTAGGTGAGAGGAGTTGGATGGGGCGTTCTTTCCTCTCCTGGATGTTTTTGGGAGCAGGTGGAGGGTGATGAGAGCCAGAGGTGAAGAACTGCTTTATGGGCACCTCTCTTCTGGCCAGGTGCTGGGCACAGCAGAGCCCGGTCACGCAGATGGCATCAAGCTTGGCAGCTGGTCCTGACTCTGTCCTTGACTTGCTAGTTGATCTGGGACCAGTCACCATGCTGCTATGAGCCTCAGTTTCCCCCGATGCATACCGATGGGATTGAGCTATCTGACCTCCAAGAGCCCTTCAGGGCCAGTCCTCTTTCCCTTCCTGGTGCATCAGGAGCAGTGTAAGGAGGACCAGCCCTCATGTGACCCACATGCCCTGCAGGCACCAGCACTGCCCCCACCCCGGACAGGGTCCGAGGAAGCCTAGGCCCTGATTTCTGTCCCCTGCTCTTTCCTGGGCATTTGAAATTCAATTTCAAATTCAATTCAGGCAAAAATGCCTTGAGGCCTTACCACACTGGTCTTGGTGCTGGGCTCTGGGGCGACCCCTTGACGAGGACACTCGTGCCCCCTGCTCTGGGGTGCGGGTTTGGGGAGCAAAACTGGCCGGAAGCAAAGACCCCTCCTTCCTAGAGGCTGGAAGGGGGCAGCGCAGGAAGGCGCCCGCTTGTTTCCCCTGGAACAGAACGTGGGCATTAACTGTGCGCCCACGCTCTTGGGTGCAGGGCAGCTGGCTGGAGGGTGGCACACAGTAGGGCCAGGGATGCGGGGTGTGTGTGTGCGTGTGTGTGTGCGCGCGCGTGTGTGTGTGTCCAGTCAGAGGTGCCGTTTTCAGAAGCCGCGGGACCAGCCTCCTCCGAGCCCTCCCAGCCGCTGGCGGGCCCGGGTCTCCCCGCGTCTCCCGGCGCCCTGGGTACGAGGGCGGCTGGGCGCCACCCGAGGCCCCGCGTCCCGTCTCTGCAGTGAGGCCCCTGCGCACCTAGGTGGAGCCCGACCCGCAGTTTTCGGCTGGACCGGCCCCGCCTGACCCGCCGGCGCGCCAGGCGAGGGCGCTGCAGGGCGGGGGTCCCGGGTCCCTCGCGGCCCAGTGCGCATCGGCGGCCCCGCGGCCTGGAGGAGCGCAGACGGCGGCGGGCGCGGGCCGGACTCCGAGGCTGCGCGGGCCCGGCCACCTGGGCTGGCAGCGGCGGCGCCGCGCTCCCCTCCCTCCGCCTCCCAGCAGCCGGCGCCGAGCGGAGCGGAGCGGGCGGGCGCGCGCCTCCAGGCCGGAGCAGCAGCGGCGTCCCGCGGGCGGAGAGGCGCGCAGCGTCGCCGGCCCCACCTGTAGGCGCGGCCGCCCCCGACCCCGGCCCCGGCCCCGGCGGCCCAGCGCGCGCAGCCCGCGGGAGAGGCGGGCCCGGACCTCGTCCCGGCCGCGGCGGCGGAGGCGCGGGCTGCGGGGAGCGCGGAGGCCGGCACCGTCCGGAGGGGAGACCGGCCCGCCAGCCCCGGGCCGCGCAAGTTCGATCGCCGCGGGCTCGGCCGGGCCGCGCGGGCCCCGGCGGCGGCGATGGTGCTGC
>NW_022437096.1:674894-684098 GCF_009761245.1 Sapajus apella
AGGAAGAGGAGGAGGAGGAGGAGGAGGAAGGCGACGCCGAGCAGCGGGCGGGGGGGGCGACAGGCGGAGGAGGGGGCTGGGGAAGCGCCAGACCCCCCCGCGCCGCCCGGCCGTTGCGCAATCCGCGGCCCGCCGTCCGGGCCCTGCTGGCGGTGCGGCTCCGGGGGCGGCGGCGGGGCTGATTCATGGGGCCGCGGCGGCCGCCCCCCCGCGCCCGGGCCCCCGGCGCCCCGCAGCCCGCGATGGTGGCCGAGTGGCCGGAGCGGCGGCCGCCGCGGCCCGAGACTTTCTGCTAACCTCCCCGCCCCCGCCCGCCCGCCCCCTCCCCGGCGCCCCGTCCCCCGCCTGCTCCCCTCCCCCCTGCCCAAAAAGACACACATCGCCTCCCGGAGTGGCGCCTCCAGTCGCGGCGGAGCGCGGCGTTGGCGGCGGATGGAGGGCGCGAGCGGGCGGCCGCGGCGGCTGCACCCGGCGGGGCGCTGATGCGGCGCCTGGACCTTCGCTGCGCGACTTCGGGGGCGTCGGCCGAGCGGCCACTCCGCGATGCAGCTCCTGAAGGCGCTCTGGGCACTGGCAGGGGCCGCGCTCTGCTGCTTCCTCGTCCTGGTGATCCACGCGCAATTCCTCAAAGAAGGTAATTGTCCCCGGGCGCCGTCCTCCGAGCTCTGCCCGGCCCACGGCGGTCCCTGCGCCCGACCCGGCTTCCAGCACGTTCCGCCGCCGCCGATCGCCCGAGGCTCGCGCAGCGCCACTGCGGGGCCGGAATGGCCGGCGGTGCGACCCTGCCCGGAGCCCGGCCCCCCGCGCGTCTCGCCGCCCCGCGCCTTTCGGGGATCCCCGGCAGGGCGCGGGTTCGGGGCGCGCTGCAACCTCGGTTCCTCTCGCGCAGCCCCGGGTGCCCGGCCCGAGCCGTGGCCGCCGTTCCCACCCCCTGCCCCGCACGGCTCGGTGGCAGCGGCGCCCGCCCGGACGCCGTGGCCCTCGGTAGATGGCACCAGCGCTCCACGTTGGCGGGCGGGCCGGGCCGGGGCGGGAGCGGAGCTGAGACCCGCCGGTGTGGGCGCGGGGCTGGGGCCCGCGGGCATCGGGAAACAGGCCTGCGCACTCGTTCCCCTGGGCCCATGCCGCCTTCAGGGCCGACTCAGGGACCCACAGGCTCGGGGAGGAGGGGCTTTGCCACCTGGGTGCGGAGGCCCCGGCACCAAGTTCTGCCCCTGCCGTCCTAGTCCCTGCTAGACTACAGGGCGGTCTGGGACTGTTGAGGCGCCCAGGATAGCTGTTGGACCCTCCTGGCTGCAGAGGCCCGGTGGACCGGGAAGCATCTCTCTGAGGGTCGGGATAGGGCCACACCTCCCTGATGCACCGTAGGCTCCAGGCACCCCAGGCGCACTCATGGAAACTTCCTGGCTTCAGGGCCAGGCTCCCCGTGCAGAGGTCCCGCTGCATCCCGGGATCAGCCTGGCCTGTCATAGCAGACTGGGGGCAACCGAGGCATTGGGCTCCCCGGGCACCCCTGCTCCTGGTTACTGGTGCTCTGACACACAGGCTGGGCCAGCTCTGCCCGCTGCTCCCGTAGGTCGGCTGGGAAGGCTGAGCTCTGGAGGGAGCCTGTGTGGCTGGTAACTGCCTGGGTTCTCATTAGCTTTGGGCTCCTGCGAAGGAAGGGCTTGCAAATTCAGCTGCTTCCCTGACTAATTAAGGAGCCGCTGGAGGCCTGGGAAAGCAGGTAGGTGCGGGAGCCTGGACCCAGGCCCTGTGACCTCTGAGGGCCTGGTGTCCACTTGCCTCCTCTGGTTTTGGATGTGGGCACCCAGGAAAAGGAGGGCCAGGTCTGAAGGGAGAGGAGGCTGCCCCAGGACTCTGCTGCAGGCTTGACGTGGCAGCCCGGGCTTGTGGGGACCCTTCCTGGGGTGGGAGGCCCAGCTTCTTCCTGCTGCCTTACTGACCGACTTCTGGAGTGGGTGGTTCGGCCCTGGGCAGTGGTCCTTTGGGCTGGGGAGGCCATCCTTCTTCCTGCCGAGGAGTCATTCACTCCAGGAAGGCTGGCGAGGGCTGCCCTCCGCTGGTGTCCTCTGCCAGGACTGTGGGAGCCACCCCTGGTGCATTCCAGGCACCTGGCGAAGGGGTCCCTGTTCCGCCGGGCCTGTGTGTGTTTGCGCCCCAGGTTCTCTACCTCTTCGACTGATCTCGAATTCTTTGAGGGGACTGGCTTGTTGGAAGGGCGTTCGTGTGAGCATTTCAGTGTTTCTCTGAGGTCCGAGTGCCCAGCTGTGTCCTGATACTCTGTGACGAAGCGACGCTCCACTGACTTTTAAGCTGTGAGTTAGTTAAAGGGGAAGCCCCTTACCATGTGGCCAGCCTGTAGTGCGGGTTCCTTTCTGCGTCTCCCTGTGGCGCTGACCAGTGCAGGTGTCTGGCGGGACTCTGCTGTCCCCCGGAGGCTCTAGGTCTAAAGGACTCTTTATTGGCCAGGAAGACAGAGTTTCTGACTCTCAGCTGGGAAGGTCTAGCATCAGGCCCAGGATTAAATACTGCTTGTGTTTGCTGAGTGGAGTGTTTTCTGTAGATTTAGCCATTCACAGACACGTCCACGTTTATGTTGAAGCAGACACACGTGTGTCAGTGCGTGGAAGATGCATAGTCCTAGGAAGGTGGGATAGGATGGGGTCAGCTGTGCACTGAGGGCACAGGTACCTTTGAAAGAGTCGTTTCAGGGTCTGGTGTTTGCACAGCCCCCTGGGACTCCTGAAGTCCCGTCTCCCCATCCCACAGCGGTGGTCTTCACCTGGGTTGGAGCCCCTGCCGCCTGTCTGCCTGGAGGTTAGGACTTGAGTGGCCCCCTGGTCCTTGCTGAGATGCCCTTTTGGCCCCTTGGCGTCAGGAGCCCCAGGGGAGGCCTTGGGGGAGCCGCAGGGAGGGTGCAGGGAGGGGCTGGCCCACTCTGGTTCCTGGCTGATGGGCTCGACGCATTGTCCAGCAGGAGGGCAGGAGCGCCGCAGGCGGGTGGACAATTGTGACTTGTTGTCTGGGGCCAAGTGGGAAAGAGCTGTTTAGCCATTTCCATGAATCTGTTTTTTTCAGGGGTGAAGAATGGGGGTCCCAGGGAGCCGTTTTTCTATACTTCTCCTTTTGTGTGGAGATAGAGGCCACCCCGTGGCTAATCCGTCCTCCTCTGGCCACTCTGTCTTCCAGGGTTTGCGGAGATGAATAGGGCGGTGATCCGAGAGAGAGGCAAATTGTGGTCCGTAATGGCAGCCTTGGTGCGTCCGAGCTTTGTGGGAACCGGTCGTGCCCGCCGCACCAGGCCTGGCTGGGCAGCCACCGGCCGGGGAGGAAAACAGGGCCACAGTGTGGGGTCCGGCCCTGGGGCCTGGGCAGCCTGTCTTCTTGCCCTGTCATCCTTAGGACACGCTGACCCTCCTCTGGGAGGGGAGAGTCGTCCTTTCTTCTGGTGCGTGCACATGCTGTGTGCACGGTGCAGTTAGAGTCGGGGTGAGGGCGGGAGTCCCAGGACCTTGATGGAAGAGCCAGCCGTGTCCTTAGGGAGCAGGGGACGTGTGTGACAGAGACGGGAGCGGGAAGCCAGAGCTCTGTCTCCTTCGTGTTTGGCCTCCAAATGCGGAGTTAAGGAAACAGCTAGAAGTATAAAGATATTTCCCACCTCCCTCTTCCAAAGACTTTGCAATATTTTTCTGGAAGTCTTGAGTCACTTGGACGCAGCACAGATTAGCAGGCTTTGGTGTGGCTGCCTCGTGTAACCAGAAGAATAGGAAAATACTTGAAAGAGCCGGGAGCGCGGCGGGGCCCAGGGCCGGCCACAGCGGCAGGCAGGTTTCCGGGCTTTGGGACCCAAAGGGGCAGGAGAAAGCCGGGAGATCGTTCTGCCCGATGCTTTCTGCGTGGGAGGGAGAACCCAGTGCCTCTTTCCTTGAGGTTCAACTCTCTCTGCCAGTCCTTTTGATGGCAGGGGAGTGCATTCGATGGCCTGAACGTGCTGTTAAAAAGCCTCTTTTGCAGGTGAGTCCTGAGAACTTTGTGTCGGGCTGCCCCGGGACCTTGTACCCGGGCCTGGATTCCAGAGGTACTTTCCGAACCTCTGTGGTGTGCCCGTCTTTCCGCGGCTGTTGGAGGGCAGGCCGTTGACTGAGTCAACAGGATTCAACTCTCATTTACTGAGTGAGCCGGCTCTTTTGGAAATGAGGCATCATCCTGCAGACCCAGGGGGCCCGTAGCAAGCTGTGTCCTCAACGCCGTCAAGGCAGTGGACGGTGTGGCGGTAATTGTTGAGGCTCTGCACAGCCATCGGTCGGTGCCATCTTTACAAGATGAGCGGGCGATGCAGTGTTCATCTCTCTGTAGATGGATCCATTTATTTTTTAAGAAATGGATAGAGAACTTCTTAGGAGACACAGCTCAGTTCCTGGCCCTAAGACTCCATCAGAAGTATTTGTTGAATACGGACAGCCATCCCAGCTTCATGAGCACAGGTGTGTGTCCCCGAGGCATCGGGGGTGGCCCATCGTGGGTTGGGTGAGGGCTGGGTTGATGTCCTTGAGATTTTCCAGAGCGGCAAGGCTGTTCTCCGTTAGGGCGCGAGGCTGCGCCAGGCTCCGTTCTGAGTGTCTAAGGGGGTGTGTGGGGAAGGGGTGGAGTTCAGCTGCTCTGTCTCATGGCCGGTTGTGCCCGTACACCTGCACCCAGTCTTGGCGTGGGGCTGCCCCCACCCCCAGGCTCTGAGCTTAGAGCTGGCTCCTCATTTCTCCCTGAGTCTCAGGCTGTGTGTGGAGGGGTCCTGGGCTTGGTTTAGGGGCCCCAGGGGCTTCCGCAGCCCACTCTCTGGGTGCACTGTTTTTATGGCCTACTGTTTTTACGGGCGCAGGGGCGTCCCAGTGCCATCCCCACCTGGCAGGTGTCCCTTGGCCTGCCTCTCCCTGACCCTCTGGCAGACGCTGTTTGCAAGGACAGGTAGGTGTGAATGGCAGCCGGGAGGGGTGGAAAGGAAAAGGCGTTAAAAATAACCAACTCCTTTATCATCATTTACTATCGTTTCTTGTGTGACACAGACTCTAAATGAAACCCACACTCACTGGAATGGGTGTCGCATCTGCTGTGTCTCTGACACTAAACGTTAGAAACGGGCTGCAAATGGAGGTGACTTCCAGACACAAGTTGGCTCTTCGCTGCCTTGCTGGGAGCCGGAGTCCCAGCCTCCCCGACCTCCCTGAGGGCCAGGCTGGCAGTGGGCTGGGCCAGCTGGTGGTCGCTCCCGCCACACGCGGGAGGATTGGGTTGGGGCTGGTCTTGCTGTCGGCATCTGTGTTAACTCACCCGTGTCCCGTGTTGCTGCCGTGTGGAGAGGGCATTCAGTTCCGCGCGCGGTGGTCTGTGGGCGCGGCACCGTAGTGAGGGGCGGGAGGGGTGCCATGTGCCCTGCCCGGTGCGATGCTGGCTGCAGACACGGCCCAAGAGCCCCTGGGCCTGGAGAAGGCAGGGTCAGGGCAACCTTCCTGGAAGGGTTCACTGCTGACATTTTCCTGGGTGTGCATGTTTGCGTGTGTGCACACGTGCCTGCTTGTGTGTAACTAAACACTTGTAGGTGTTCACAGAGTTGTGTGAGCTTCTTAAACATATAAATACAGGATCATGCATTATAAACCTGATGTGAAATACAGCCCTTAATTAGGGAGCCGTGCGTGCAGGCAGTGGTGCTCCGGGAGGGGGGCCGTCCTCACCTCCTTATTTACACATCAGCACGGAGATCTGTGGCCCGCATGGAGGGCACCGTGATCCGAACAGACGGAAAACACGGGAAAGCGGTCAGCCGAGGTCTGCGTGGAGAGTTCCCAGCGAGTGCACGGGGGCTCCTTTCACACCAACCCTGGGGACCCCAGAGCCTTTGTGCTGCGGGAGCCCTGACCTGCCTCACGATGCGGGGTGGGGGTGGCGTGTCTTCCCTTTTCCTCCTCTCACCTGGGCTCCGTGTGTGAGCCCACCCCTCCCAGAGACAGGCACAGGGTGCCCCCCCGCAGAGACACCCCACACACTGCACACCCTATACACAAAATACACCACACGTACCACACGCCCCACACGCCACACACACTACACGCCACAAACCATATGCAAAATACACCACATATAAAATATACACATACTATACATCACATACAAAATGCACACCACACCCCACACATACCACACACCCCACACACTGCACATACCAGACACAAAATACACCACACACTACACACCACACACAAAATAAACAACACATACCACATGCTGCACACATTACACACCACACACACCACACACAAAATACACCACATATGCCACACACCCCACACGCTGCACACCCTACACACCAACTGTGCACCACATATAAAATATACACATAGTATACATCACATACAAAATACACACCACACCCCACACATACCACACACCCCACACACTGCACACACTACACACACCACACATACCACACACCCCACACACTGCACACACACCATACACAAAATACACCACACACAAAATACACAACACATACSACATGCTGCACACATTACACACCACACACGCCACACACAAAATACACCACACACACAAAATACACCGCATACCACACACACCACACACAAAATACACCGCACACCACACACAAAATACACCACACACCACACATAAAATACACCACACATGCTACCCACCACACACAAAATGTACCACACACACACCACATACAAAATATACACACACCACACCCCACACACACCACGCATACCATGCACCCCACACACCACACACATACCGTACACAAAATACACCACACACCACACACACACTACACACCACACACAAAATAACACATACCACATGCTGCACACATTACACCTCACATGCACACAATATACAACACACATTGCACACCACACACCCCACACACAAAATACAACACACACAAAATACCGCCCACACACCACACACAAAATACACAACGCATACCACATGCTGCACACACTACATCTCGCTGCACACAACACACAACACACATTGCATACTACACACCCCACACACCACACACAGCACACACAAAATACACCACACACCACACATAAAATACACCACACACCACACACCCCACACACAAAATGCACACACCACACACACAAAATACACCACACACCACACAGACAAAATACACCACACACAAAATAAACTACATATACACACATACCACACACAAAATATACCACACCTACACACACCACCACAAAGTACACCACACACAACACAAAATGCACAAAACACACAACACAAACCACACACATATATACACCACATACACATCACACACAATATGCACCACGCACCACATGTATGCACCCTTCACACACACAACACACCACACATAGCACATGCCACACACCACACATGCAAGACACAAACTACACCACATACACCATACCACACTGGACACCACACACACACCACTCACCAGATACATCTCTCACACACACACACCACACACAAAATACACCACACACTACATAAACTATACATAGCACACACACACACAATATACAGCACGTACACCACAAACATACCACATACAAAACATACACACAGAATATGCACAGAACACACAATGCACACCACACACACACACCCCACACAAAATATGCTGTGCAAACAGACCACACACATTCACGTACCACACACAGAATACACCACACACACACCACACACACCACACAGAATACATGACACACATGCTACACATGAAGTACACCACATGTACACCGCACACACCACATGCCCCACACCACAGAAAATACACTATACACAGGCACCACACACAAAATGCACCATATATACACAACACACACAAAATACACCATATACACCACACACACACACACACCACATGGCATACACACATGATACACCACACTTACCACAGACATACCGCATACACAACATACACAAACACAGAATACACCACACACACAGCAGACACAAATTTACCACATACAAACCACACCACACAACACACAATATACACCACACACACAACACACAAAATATGCCACACCCACACCCACATACAACACACATCACACACACAGCACACACCACATAAAATACACCACACACATCACATACAAAATACACCGCATACATCACACACACTAGATATTACACACAACTCACAAAAACCAGCATGCACACAGCACACACCACACACATAGCATACATCAGAGACACACAAAATACATCACACAGATACCACACACAGCAAAATACAGCACACATACTAGACACCACACACGTTACACACTGTGTACACATACCACATGCCACACACTGCACACACACAAAATATGCCACAGACACACCACATACACAACATAAACACACATAGAATACACCACATACAACACACACATATAAAATATACTACATATAGACACCAAATATGCATACCACACAAACACACACAGCACACATACACCGTGACCGTCCCCCCGACACAAAATATACAAACACACACCCACACAAACACATGCCAAGACATGCACTATACCACATCCACGTCATACACGCAGAGCCACACATCACAAACACGTTACACCTGTTATGCCGCACACACACCGTAGCCCAACCACTGCACGGTGCCCAGCCCACCTGTGGGCTCCGCTGTGGGTTCTGGAGGAGGGGAGAGGACAGCGGACCCAGCTTCGGTGTCTTCCCCTGTGGCCTTGTCCCTGCCCTCACCCGTTCCCTGCCCCTGGCCCTTGCTGGCTGGGCCTCTGCAGAGGCTTCCTGGGGAGGAGGGCGTTGCCCTGCCCTTCACCATGTGGGCAGCTGTGGTCCGGTGAGACTGAGGGAGGGCCCAGGTCCCAGAGGACAGCAGGACAGGCACAGACGCGCAGCTCTGTCTTTTCTCTCTGTGACCCCAGGCAGGGGCAGTGTGGGTGGTGCCTGGGCCTGGCACACCCACCTCCTGCTGCGGGCTGCGATGCCCATCTTGCGTGCCTTGTACCCATCCCAAGGGGTCATACCCGCTTCTGCAAATAAACTTCAGGACGAGGAAGCCCACCTGCAGCATGATACCAGGCCAGGGGCGGGCTTCTGCGACCCTCAGTCTCCTCTTCGCAGGAAGGGGATGATAAAAGAAGGGGAAACCTTGGGGAATTCCAC